>NC_134595.1:28077120-28410176 GCF_037038515.1 Microtus pennsylvanicus
CAGGTGCAAGATCTCATTACAGGTTCCTACTTGACCTTGCTAGAGTCATTTATGTGAGATGCATGCCTTCTTGCCCTTCTGTCCTATACAGAACCTGGGAGGACAGGTGACAGGTCTCCTCTGTGGCCTAGAGCAGGACTTTAGAGTCTAGGGTGCCCTGCAAAGGTGACATCACAGGGCTCTAGGCCATAGCTTACATGCATTTGACTGAGGGTGCAGCCAGGAAGCCACTGCAATGCTGTCTTGTAATCCAGTTCTGGTCTCTGATGGGCCACCACCCCTCAGCCTCATGAGCTGGACTTATGGAAGTATCCAATGGCCATTCGGGTTCTCTAAAGGTGTTTCTCACGTGTCCTCATATCCAGAGCCAGGGCTACAACAACTGACCCCTGGCACAACACCCTACAGCCGGGGCCAGGGCTACAACTGACCCCTGATACAACACCCTACAGCCAGGGTCAGTGTTTCAACAACTGGCCCCTAGCACAGCACCCTACAGTAGAGCAGCAGCATTTTGGCACACTGAACCCAGAGCCCACTGGCCTCTCCCAGCCCCAGCCTGTCTTTCCTGGACTCTGCCTTCATGGCTACTGTGAGCTGTCATCTGAGCCCCCATCCTCCCTGTCTATCTGCTGAGCTGCCCTCTGGAACCCAAGCCAGCCAGGTGATGCCAAGACATACTCTCTCCCCACTGTGGAATGGCCTCTCCGCGTCCCTGCCTGGCTTAGATGTTCAGCCTCAATGCCCCTAACTCAGCACTGTGAAGCAGCTTCAAAGGTCGCCGGATAAGCTGTTGGATGTCTGCATCAAATATGGATGGTTTCCAGAATCCCATCGTGGGCGCTGAACACGAGCCACCGTCCTCTTCATCCCTTAGCTTTGTGACTGCGAAGCCACAGTTGGCTGAATCCAATCCACTCTCATTGAAACGTGTCTCTCACTCGTGTATTGTCTGGGCCTCTCTGCTTTTCCTTTCATTTTAAGAAAAAAAAAGATATAACATAAACACTTCGTTTTTTCTTTATAGAGCCATGAAATCAACTTAACCCCAGAAATGTTACTGTCAGAATTTTTAATAAAAATTGAATTTCTCTTGAATTTGTCACTGGTAGAAACTCATATAATTAGCCATGTAAATGTGTGTGTGTGTGTGTGTGTGTGTGTGTGTATGTGTGTGGTGTTTACATTATCAGGCAATGGCCTTATTATTAAAGACTGTCATATATTCTGGAAATACCTCCCTGTTGCTCTGAGCAAGAAAAAGAAGAGGCATATGACTAAGAAAAAATGGTTTTCATGCCCAGGTCTTCTTCGTGGATCACAGAACTCAAAGGTTTTGTTAATTACCCTGTAATTTGTTGCAAAAGATAAGTCAGTATTGAAAGCAAAAATTCCTTATAATTTAAAAGAAAAACAAAGTGTTTAAAGAATAGTCCTCACTTGATGTTAGGCAAGAAACGGAGACACAATTAAAGAATATTCTATAAGCAAATATTTTCTTTTACATTGTCAGAGATCCGACAGAATTCTGCTCATAAATACATTTATATGTGTAAAAATAAGTAATACGCATTTTGTTTTCCCTCTTTCCAACATAGAACCTTTTTTTAAATATCTAGAAAAAATTGAATAAAATGATTAATCTTTCACCCAGATTCAAGTTCTTTGAAGCTCATTGGTAGAGTTCTTTCCAAGCGCGCTTGAGGCCCTGGGATCTAGCCCCACTGTTAAAAAGAGGAAAGGCTGTTTTTCCTTCTTGTTTCAAGCCCAGCCTGTGGGGGAGCCCAGGATATAGTCTGCAGTACGCCCCACTTGAATGAGGTGGACAATCCCTGTGTTCTAAAACACACTAACACAAACAGCTTGTCCCTTGGCCGTGGGCACATGAGCCTGTGTCCTTCAGTGGTGAGGCCTTTCCCCACATTGCCTGGAACCCGCTGCTCTCTGCCTCAGAACAACTTCCCTCGTCACACAAAACGCAAGGTCACATCCAGCTCTAGCTACTGAGTGGTGTGGCCACAGATGGATATTTGTATCGGGAGCCATTACATCCACATGCCACGGATCCCCCTCCCCCGACACAAGGCACCAACATCCCGACTTGGGTGAGATGGCCCAATCTCCTCCACTCCCGGCCCCTGATGTGTGCAGCAAGAGGCTATCATTCTCATGGTTGCCGAGTTTATGAAAAAGGCTAAGGCAAGCAGGCTATGGTGGCTGTTGACATATGCCTGTAAGTGAAGCATTCAAGAGACTTGAAGCAGAACTATGGAGACCTTGAGGCCAGCCTGGGATGCATAGCAAGACCCAGCCTCCAGAATAAATAAATACATGACAGTTAGATAGATAACTCATAAATACATAGAAGATGGATGGTTGAGTAGGCAAACGTAATAGAAGCCATATTTTTTCTGAGTTTTTTTTTTTCAGAGACAAGAACTGGTTTTGCAGAGAATTTTGGCAAGGATGGATGTGAGATGGTTAAGCCTGGAGTGGTGGGGAATAAGAAGGTCACAGAACTCCTGGAGGACACAGCACCTAGATGAAGGTTCACAGGCAATGGCTCCCCTAACTAAAATTGGGGCTACTACAGCTTGTGTCCCAGGCTCTCCAGCCAGCCAGTGGCAGGGCTTAGATGGAGAGGGAGAGGAAGTCAACGTGGTGGCATGTGGATGTGATGGCCCCTGACACAGGCGGCCAGCCGTGAGCTCAGCACTCAGCAGTCAGAGCTGGATGAGCACTCTGTTTCTGAGCGGGAGGACGGGGCTGGGCTTGCGGTAACAGGCCTGGTGCCCACAGAAGCCAGGAGGCCAGTGTCACAGGCTGTGGTGCAGGGATTCACAAAAGGAAGAGCGGAGTCGGGCAGCTCAGACCCTTCGCAAGCCAGTGTGAGAACAGCGGGCTGCTCTGGAGGATGTTCATAGGGAAAAGCTTGACTATGGAAGGGCGGCAGGTGTCAGGCCTCCGGGACCCTCACAGCATCACCCAACCACTTCCTGATTTCCTCTGCAGCTGTCCCACCCACTCAAGTGCTCCACGACAGACTCTCAAGCCCTTCTAGAACACAAACACTCTCCTCTGTGCTCCCCAGGAGCGTGGTGGCACAGGTGTGCAGCTGCAGGTCCCCCAAAGTTTCACACGGATTAGTTTGTTTACCGTTTTTCTCTTTGCATCTTGGGACTTTCATCCCAGGTTTTTGGAGGCCAGCAGAGTGGACACAGGAGAGAGGAGCCACACTTCCCTCCATCCTTGCCTCACTCACAGGCAACCATACTGGTGAGGCCAGCTGCAGATCCCGAACGTCCCCTGTGTGATGTGCTGGAGCCCAGAAAGACCTCAGGCGAAGTGTCTGAGACAGCAGCAGACAGCTGAGGGCCGCTGGTGCTGGGTGGTGTGGGCGGGCCGAAGGCTGAGGGTGCAGCAGGACTGCCTGGTGTCTTCAGCTTTGAGTTGAAGGGTTGCTGCCTTGTAGTGAACACTCCCTCCTTGTTTAATGTATCTGTGTGCAGAGTTGAGCGGGACCCTGACCCAGCATCTAAGCTGACAGGTTAAAAAAAAAAAGACAGGAGAGATGTCAAGCTTTGTCCCGCTGTTTGTGAGCCCCAGGACATGTGTAGGCCCATGAGAGGACTTGGCCCCTTGGTCTCCATGGCAGGAGAAAGGTCTGGCTCTACCTTTACAAACAGGGTCTACAGAGCTGGAACGAGCTTGGTCCTGTGGTGAGCAAGTTGTGATCTCTGCTCTGAATATTCAGGATCTCATGGGCGAGTTCTGGCTGACACTCAGCACCCCTGGGCTGGGCTGCTGCCTGAGATGACGTCCCCTTCAAGTGACTTCTACTCTCCTTGCTCTACTACAGGAATGTCTTCTGGAAACATCGCTATGGCTACAGTCATTGTCCGGGGCAGCCCCAGGCAGTCAACGGCAGCCTGTTTGTACCCCGTGACTGCTGGGATGAAGATAGGTGATCTCTGATAGAGTTGGGAAGCTTCCAATTATTGTTTCTTCAAACATTTTTCTGTTGCCCTGCCCCCTGTTCTCCAAACATGCGCAGGCAGCATTATCCGAACGCCCCGCACATCATGGTCCCCCAGCTCCTTTACCTTGTCACCTTCTCATTGTCACTTTGTTCTTTGAGTTCCACAGTGTTTAGAGGCCTAAGTCTTCCATTCTCCTGGTTCATTCTTTTTCCCCACTGACAGCTGAGCTCCCATTGAAGTTTTGATTTTAGCCCTTTTACTTCCTATTGCTCGAATTCCTGTGAGTGTATTGTGTGTACGCGTGTGTGTATTTGTGTGTGGATGGGTAGACAGACATGTATGTTTGTGGAGGTCAGAGGCTATCCTGGTGGGTGGGTACGTGTGGATGATGGGGTGGGCGCACCTGTGTACATGTGTGTGGCAGTCAAAGGACAATGTCAGATGTTCCTCAGGCACTGTCAACTGATCTTAGAGACAGGCCCCCTCGCTAGCCTGGAAAGTCACCAAGTAGGCAGGCTAGCGGGCCTGTGAACTTCAGGGATCCTCCTGCCTTGCCACCCTTGGGGTTAGAAATGCTAGCCACTGTGTCCATTCTTACGTGTGGCTTCTGAGGATCCGACTCAGTTCCTCACGCCTGCAAGCCGAGCGCTTGCCCAACTGAGTGATTAAAATTAGTCCTCCAGCTTAACTTAAAAAAAAATCTTCTTGATGAGACACCATCTTCAAACCTGTATTTCTAATTGAATCAAGGTTTCCTTTTGTTATTTAGACATATTTATAATCCATGATGACTATTTTTGCCGTCTCCCTGTTAAGCCTGACATTTGTTCATCCATTTTATTTGTGGAGAGGTAGGTCAGTGGTCAGGAACACATGCTGCTCTTACAGAGGCTCTGGGTTCAGTACCCAGCACTCACATTGGGTGGCTTACCATAGCCTGTAACTCCAGTTCCAGGGGATCTTCTGGCCTCCTCCAGCACCTGCGCACACATACATCCACTCAGATACACACATACAAACACAAAATAAGTCCGTCTTTATTTTTAAATGTGTATATGTGTATGAGAGTGTGCTCACGAGTGCAGGTGTCTTTGGAGGCCAGAGGCATCCGATCCCTGGAGCTGGAGTTACAGGCTGCTCACAGCTGCCTACATAGGTTCAATCCTCTGCAAGAGCTGCAGCATTCTAACCTGCTGAGCCCCTGGTGCTTGAATTTTAAAAGTCTGTTTCTTAAGCTCTGCCTCTGTCTCTCTGTCTCCGCTTGTGTGTATGTGTTTGAAACGGCACTTTTGAGATAATATATAATATATCAGAGCCGCATGTTTCTCTCCTGCTGACCTAATCTAAGCCATGCTGTGAACTGCTAACATTTACTTTAGGGGCATATGTCAGAAACTTCAGGAGAAGAGCAACCCCAGCTTATGGCTAGTGAGAAACAGTGTCCCTCCATCCCACAGACGCAAGGAGATGAACAAGGTCATGACCTGACACTGGACACAGGGTCTTCCCCAGAGCATCCACACTTGACAAACTCCAAAGTCCCCTAAGGAGTGAGGCTTTGGGGGTGCCTGTGAAGGACTTTTCTGGTTGGGTTAAGTAAGGAGTTAAGTCCCGCCCACCCTTGGGATGAGATTCTCCACTGAACAGGGGAAAGGGCTCTGAGCTCCCGATTGTGGATGCCGCGTGACCAGCCACGTGCCTTCCCGCCGCCTTGGGCTGCAGCCTCCTGCTGTGGGCCAAACCAAACTCCTCTTTTAAGTTGCTTTTGTCACCAAATAACGTACTTTCAATATTGGGAAGCAGTCAGAGAGTCACGCCTAGGTAATGCCGGCAAGCAGGGTTTCAGAGACAGATCTGAGTGGGCTTGGGGAGGAGCACTTAGAATCGGAGCCACTAACACGGCAGGTGGTGCAGATGCCAGCCTCCCTGGCTCACCACGGGACAAGGCACACACGTTCACTTCGTTTGGCCTTTGCAACAGCCTTTGTCCATCCTACAGAGAGGACATCCAGTGGCCAGATAAGCATCCTGTCCAAAAGAGCACTGTTGGAACTGCCGAACTTGTTACCCAGCCGAGGCACAAACAACCAGAAGAGGACATTACAAGGTGCCTTGCTATCCTCACTATGGAGGGCAGGAGAAGACACGGTTCACTCAGGACCCCCTTCCAGAGGAGCTGCAGTTGGGATCACTAAGAACACTGTCCTCGGAGTTTCGGTTCCAACTGGCGTCAAATTGCATGGGTGCGATCATCCTAGGTCCCTGCAACAGCCATGGGGCAGGGAGAGAGGTACCCCATTATTGGTTCACAGGAGGACCAGAGATGGGACTCCTAGGCCAGCGGGGACCCTCCAGAGTAACAACACTCAGAACATCTGGAAATCAAATAAGACATGCCACCTTAGTAACCGATCCGCATGCCTAAGATGTGTGTCCATAGAGCCCTGTCCTGCCTGCTGGCTTCTCTGTCTCCGTTCTAGACACTGTGTATCACGTGTGCGACTGCAATAAAAATGAAATAAAAAACTCAGATTTGTTTTAGAAGGCAAAATCCTGGCTGTGATTCTGGAGGTTTGGGTGAATTTATTAGCAATAAAAAAAAAGGATACTGTAGCTACATTGCCTGTAAGTGGAGGAAAACTCAGGTGGCAAACACACCAGCTATTTAAATTAAACACACTGCTCATAATGCATTATCCTGGCGTTACAGCAAGCTGTTTCTGCTTGAGTCAGAGAATAATCACTTAATAGCAATAAAGCTAAAGTAGTCATCAAAATCATTTCAGCAGACGGAGAGGTGTCTTGCCATAGGTCTAGAATTCAGAGGGGGCTCACTGTATGAGCGTTACTTGGAGATGACCCTCATCTGGGGTCAGGCTGTGTGGACAACACGAGGTGGGGGCAATGTCTCTGTTCCCCCACAGAGGAGATTTAAAGCTAAGGACACCGTAAATGGGGAGGCACATAAGCCGTGTCTGCCTCCCTAGAAGGACTAGAAGGACAGACAGAATCTTCTACTTGGAATCTGCCCACAGCATCATGGGACCCTCTCACGTCTGATATGGAGATGAGGAGAAATGGCCAGTGGTGTCTTCTATGTGGAGGTTGGGCTAAGGTGACCCGAGTCATGGATTCTAAGATTGCAGGAACCATGGGCATCAGGAAGGCAGAGTTTATGGCACCAACTGTGGTACAGTCACTACATTTGATTTGGGGACCAATTGAGGCTCTGGGCTCTGGGTGTTAACCTAGGAGGGGCGGCCCATCTATTCTGTCTACCTGTGCGCCCCTGCTGTTTGATGTCTGTCTGTCCTGATGGTTCTCTAGCAGAGTCCCAAATGCTGCATGAGGATATAAGGCACAGCAGGGTACTCGAAATCCTCCCCAGTGGGCATCTCCCCTAGACCTAATCATCTCTTTCCAAAGCTGTGTGTTCCCCCGCAACCTGCTATCAGGAGCCGCTCTCTATCACAACCAGGACTGAAGAGACCTTGGCCCATGTCCCACGGGTGCTTATCCCTTCACTTGTGGCCTGTGGGCTACACTGTCCTGTGATCTGAGGGGCCATCCTTAGCCTCTGCGGGGCACAGGCTCTGCATCAGTGGTTAGGTAGGCATCTTTTCTTCTTGATGTAGGCTGGAGAAGTGACGTGTGGCATTTCCCTTTTCTAAATGTAATGAAGCCTTTGCAGTTTGGGGCTCCTCCTGCGAGCATTAAGGGTCTGGTTCCCATTTGCAGTGGCAGAATCTCTCCTCTCCCGAGGGCACATGGGGGTATCCCACTTGCCTGACCTTGTACCAACCCGTATTCTCTGAGCCCTGCAGGTGCTGGATGAATTTGCCCTGTAGAATCAGAAGCTTACCACCAGCCCCCTCCACCTCTGCCCTCCCTGGGATTCCAGGGCGGGGGAGGTCCCCTCTCCATCAGCATCTGATGCTCTCTCTGCTTTTCAGAGCGTTCACTCCGCTCCCCTCCCTGGTTCCCCTGAGGACAGGAATTTTCCCTCAGAGTCCTGGCAGTGCGCCTGGGGCTGTTCCTTGTCCCTCAGATGAGCCCCGAGGGAGCCTGTGCCAGCTGCTAGATTCATCCTGGGCGTCTCAACAGCCTGGATCTTTCAGGAAATATCAGCCATCAGCACAATTTGTTTTAAATGCCGAGAATTGACTCCTTCAGTTCCCTTGCAGAAAGTGCTCACATTATGCCCCGAGGTGGATCTTTCTAGGCCCTCCTCAGCCGCCTGGTTTTGCATTTCTGAAGCTGATTTTCCCAGAAGGCAACTAGTGCCAGGGAAGTTTCCAATTAAACTCCGCTCCTAATAACTGCAGGTATCTCAGGGCCTCTTTGTCTCGGCATGAGCCAAGCTGACCTCACCTCAGGGACACAGAACCCATAGTAGGTGCCTAAAATCCTATTTTACACAGTAACCAATCCTGAGGCAGCTGGACATCTCTGCTCCATCATACTTTACCCCAGGTCCAGTCTGACTCAGAACATCACGGCCAGAATGGCACACTTCACCCAGAGTCTCTCACACCAGTGTCAGGCACCAGGCAGCTCCCTCAGCAGGGAAGGGGTTGGGGGATTGAGGAGCCCGGATGGAACTGAAATCTTGGGATAGCAGCAAAGTCACAGGAATAAAAAGTGGCACCGTGACCTTCGGGCTTAGCCTGTGGTGCAGCAGCCCCTGGAAATGTAAATCCTGTTCATCTTGTTCTTTTCCAACTGGAGACTCTGGCCTTCCTGCCTCTGGTAACCCAGAATCTTCTGTGATGAAGCCCGGGGAGGGTTTGGGGGAAGCTGCCCTGACACTTATCTTCTGGTTTAGCTGGAACCTTCTCCCAGGCCCGGACACACTCTTTGGCATTCGTTATTGGAAAAGTTGACCGCTGGTCAGTCTCCCACCATTAGGGCACAGAGAAGTGACGCTCAAGGAGGCTTCAGAGGCTTCGGGCCACAGTGGTTGAGAGGGCATGGCGGAGTGAGCCCTTTTCGCTGTGCGCCCAGGCTGCAGAGAAGGGAGAGGCCTGCACCACGGGAATCCTTCCTCTCTCCCATCAAGCCATCCAGGCCTCCAGCCTGCAGGGCGGCACCATTCAGACTCAGGCAGGTCTCTCTAAGTCTCTCTGGGAACCCCAGCCGTGTGCATCCCTGCTCTTCTGACTGTCTCGGTCTGATCACGTTGATACTCACGAGTCAGCATCTTACCGAGACAGCAAACATGGCGGGCTTTGCTGCTGACATCCAAGACCCACATGCTCGAGTCCACCTGCTCCCTGGCCCCAGGTGGAGACCCCTGACCCAGGGTGGGGACCCCTGGCCCTTCTCACTGAGCCAGCACAGTGTGCTCACCATTAGTTCTGTGCCAGCTGCTTCTGGAGCAAATCCACCAAAGCACCACAGGCCCTCTGTCCTCACTTGGGCATTAGGGGATTTGTTATCAGCAGAGTTGGTCTTTTTCCTTTTTTTTTTCTTATTTCTCTGGAGTTTTTACTTTATGTTTATTTCATTCCTGATGCTTCCTTGGGGATGTGTGCTGTTCTTTTGAGACTCTGGAGGTCACCTGCTTTAGGGATGGACACATACCGTGCCTCAGGTCGCCCACTTCTTCGAGAGACTAATTGCCCCATTACTTCAGGTGTGGACAGAATCCACATTTCCTACTTGCTCCATCCATACCCTTGCTGAGGGTTTTTGTCACTGATGGTGGTGGTGGGATGTCTGGCCCCACACAAGTCACCAATGACAATGGCCTGAAACTTATTCTTAGGACTCTGCGGAGATATGATAAATAGCATTAGGTATGAAGTACAGCACTCTGATTTTATTGTGAGCCCAGGTACCCTGTCAATAATGCCGTGGGAACCAAGAAGATACCTGACATTTTCCAGATGTCTCCAGTACCTGAATTCAGTTCACAGTGGGCCTACACAGGGAAGCCCAAGGCCCTGCCTGGTAGTCTCATTTGTCATCTTGAAAGAGAAGAGAGTCAGCATAGGGGCCTCTTTCTTGACCCACTGCCAGGTTCTGAGATTTGCTGAGCATGAGGGTGGCATGATTTTCCCTAGGACTCGGGTGATTTAGTCATTGGTTGAGTACAAAGACATACTCAACCCCAGAGTACAAGCTCCTGGAATGACTGAGACAAGACATGCAGTAAGAACCAGAGGCTCCTGGGAAGCTGGAGCTGAAGGAGAAGTCAGTGACTTCCAAGTATGACATTCCCAATACCAGCTGAGAAGGCCACTGCTCACAAGGTGTTCTGCATGAGGTCTCTGAGACCGCCATGGCCAATAGCAGGAATTATCCTGGAAGGCAAGAAGGCAGTTTGATTCAACATGACTATGTACCTGATATTGGTTCAAACTGTGTGAGTCCGACACAAGCAGCTTATTTTTGGTTTATTTAAGCACAGGACACTTTGGTTAAAACTTTTCTGGTGATAATGAACTCAATCCTGTGTGCACAATGAAGCACACATAAATCTCCTTGAGGAGCAAAGTGAGCTAAATAAAGACTGGACTTGACTACATCAAAACTCTTTGTCCAGTGAGTGTGACACCTTCCATAAAGAGGATTTCTTTAGATTGAATAAGAAAAGCAGGCCTACAATGAGGGTCTGGGGAGGATCCTGGCCACACGGGTAGCGTAAAGGTCTCCAGGCTATTAACCACATCTGCTTCCAGCCTTCTGGGTGTGTAACAGGTAATGCGTCCCTTCCTTTGGAAAAATAGCCCTGTGGTCTCACATTCCAGGTTCCCTAGTGCTACCAGTGAACACAATGACCCTGTGCCTCATGTTTAACACTGATTCGGACCCAGTTGCCAGGAGGGGCACCACAGTCTTCCCCCTTTTGTGGGTTAGAATGCTAGCATGCAATGTGTGAGGGAGAGTCAGCTTTTTTTTAATTTATTTATTTATTTATTTATTAAAGATTTCTGTCTCTTCCCCGCCACCGCCTCCCATTCCCTCCCCCTCCCCTAACCAAGTCCCCCTCCCTCGTCAGTCCAAAGAGCAATCAGGGTTCCTTGCCCTGTGGGAAGTCCAAGGACCACCCACCTCCATCCAGGTCTAGTAAGGTGAGAGTCCAAACTGCCTAGGCTCCCACAAAGCCTTACAAACCCCAGGAGGCTGCCCATGCTCCAGTGAACAGTCCTACACTCTGCACAGATAAGCAATACAAACTGGGTTCAGCAGATTTTTTTTTTATAACAAAAGCATGGGAAGTTGGGAAGGGAAAGTGGAGATGGGAATACATAAGGAACTGGAGGGAAGGGAATGGTGAGCTTGATCAGAACATGTATGAAATTCTCAACCAGACGGATAAAGATACGGACATGGACCAGGGAGGAGACAGGAACTTCAGAGCCACATGGACTAGACCCAGAAGATGAGTGCCAAGGGAAAGGGATGCCTTGCTTGATCTGGGATGAACAGCTTTGCCCGCCAGTCGGGCGAGCGGGTGGTGGGCTGATCAGAGCACCTGCCTTCTAGAAGCTTTGCTCACAATGAGTACACAGCCATGCCCCAGACTTCTGTTCCCACCCAGGTGTGAAAACACCTCACAAGTGCTAATGTAAGTCCATGGCTGGCTTTGTGGGGCTAGAGAAGCTAGGCGTTAAGTGAAAGCCCTGTGGCAGCCCCTGAGTAGGCACAGGAAAGGGCAGGAGATGCCCTGAGAATGGAGGGAGAAAGGTGTCACTGTGGGTGGGAGGTACAGCTTTGTGACAGCACAGGATTCTCTGTGACCCCTGCCTGGTGATGCTCGTCCCCTGTGGCTTTGCCTATGCCCTCCCTGCACTGCCTCTGGATCTTACCAGGCTCACGTGACTTCAGAAAGTTCAAGGCCGTGAGTCCTCCTTCTCCTAGCCCAGTTGCTCTGGGAGGTGACCATGAAACCCAGGTGGGTCTCACGTCACAGTTGGATTGTCCCCTTGTCCCCATAACCTATGGTGCTGGGTATGGCTCTGAATGAATTTTGAGCACATGGTGGGGTTCTTCTGTACTCATCTACAAAGAACCTATTGTGCTCCCCTCTGATGTAGGCAGAGGCTGCTCGTTTGTTTCTAAGCTGATCAGACCCCCCCCCAAAAAAAATCGCACAGAAACTATGTTAATTACAAATTCAACCAGTGACTAGGGCATATTTCTAGCTAGCTCTTTACATATTTTTTAATTTTTTTGTTTCTATTGAGCTATATGTTTTTCTCCACTGCCCTCCCTTCTCCCTTCCTCTTCTATCCTCTCCCATGGTCCCCATGCTCCCAATTTACTCAGGAGACCTTGTCTTTTTCTAGTTCCCATGTAGATTAGATCCATGTATGTCTCTCTTAGGGTCCTCGTTGTTGTCTAGGTTCTCTGGGGTTGCAAAGGAGAAGACCCGCTTGTTTGTCCCAACCACTCAGCTAGCGTACACCCAAAATAATCACACAAAAAGTGTATTAATTTAAACACTGCCTGATCCATTAGCTCCAACAACTTATTGGCTAACTCTTACATCTTTATTAGCCCATTTCTATTAATGTATATATCACCACATGGCTATGGCTTACCGGCAAGATTCTAACCAGTGTCCGTCTGAGGCAGAGGATCCAGGCTGTTTTCAGTATTGTGGCTCTGTAGTAGAGTTTGAAGTCAGGGATTGTGATGACTCCAGAAGTTCCTTTATTGTATAGGATTGTTTTGGCTATCCTGGGTTTTTGCTTTTCCATATGAAGTTGAATATTGTTCTTTCGATGTCTGTGAAGAATTTTGCTGGGATTTCCTCAGTGGAGGTGGCTGGCTCAGACCTGTTCCCACAGATGTTTGAGGTTCAGACCTGCTACCTCAGATATCCCTAACTCACACCCTGTCCCCCAGCTCCTGTGGAGGTAATTCAGCTCTTAGATCTTTAATTAACCTATTTCTATTATCATGTATCGCCATGAGGCTGTGGCCTACCAAGTAAGGTTCTGGCATCTTCTTCTTTGGCAGCTACATAGCGTCTCTCTGACTCCACCTACTCTCTCTATATATCTCTTCCAGTCTGGCTACATTCTGCCCTGCTATAGGCCCAAGCAGCTTCTTTATTAAACAACGGTAATAAAACATATCCATAGCACACAGAGGGGAATTCCACATCCCTCTGACACTTCCAACTCTGTACTGATGAAGGTGGTAATTGGAGTGTACACAAAGACCATGCTTTAGCTGTGATGGAAGGTTTCTGAGTGTCCACATCCCCCTTCTCTGTGGAACTACTTCTCACTGCGCGTGAGAGGTTTCCTGCCATCACATGAGCCTGTGGCCTTCGTGGGTCTGCCTGCCACTTGAAGCTTGCCTACCACCATCTGTTGGTTGTGGCCTGTGTGTGTCACCCTCATTGGCAGGACCTGAGAATCTGCCCTCTATTCAGGTGCTGTCCCCATCGTCCATGGAAGCACACCCTCTGAGGTACCAATGCTGAGATGGTCCTCACAGCTGGGCAACTCTAACCTGTCAGCTCACAGCTCTGCATTCTGCTGAAACAACATAGGCTTTTCAGGCTGAGAGCTGTGGTACTGCAGCCCAGCGTGTCTTCCTTCAGTTGTGACAAGCTGCAGAGCTGCATGGAGAATGCAATTATTTTTCAAGCCAGCAAGAGAGCAGGGCAGCCAAGCGTGCAGCTTGTGCCTTGGGCAGCTCCAGTGACTTCAGGCTCAGATCGGCCCTGAACCGCCCGCCAGCTTCTCCAGGTCCTTCTCCCCAGCGGAGCTCTATGGTTGTCACTGCCCATTCTGTGGCATGGAGAAGCAAAATTTCTGTGGGAAGTTGTGGATCTGAAGCCCAACCAGGTCCATTCTCCCCACTTTACCCTCCCTTCGCTTCACACGACATCTGCCCAACTTTATGGCCAGTGACTTGGAAGACATTTTTTATTTACCATTGAGTGAACATGGCCTTTGTCCTGGGTGATGGCAATTCTGGTCCACGCAATTGTGCCTGAAATGAATTGTGCTTGGATTTTGCAAGCCAGTGCACAAATTCTGTGTCATGAGGTCATCCACAAAGACTTCTTCCCATCTGTTCTGCTGTCCTGGGGTGAAGAAGAGACCATGGCAGTTCTTCCTAGAGAGCAGGCTGAGGACATGGGACTTTGGATGGGGAGGGGCAGACTCCTGCCAGGTATGTGAGCCCTGCTGGGGTTTTCTGTTTTGAGGAGATCCAGGGCCTGATCGTTCTCAGTGTTGCTGATGTGGCCTAGGACTTCATCTTGTAGCATCATCTCCTGTGAAAGCAAGCTTTCCACCGTAGCACAGACAGAGGTATGGGAGGGGGAGCAAGTGCAGGCGGGGGTGGGGGCTCTACCCAGAAAGGACACAGGGTCTTCTCACACTGACCCACATCCCCCAGCTACATGTTCACTCACCCCACCAGCCTGTTGCCCCTGTCCCCTGCAGCTGTTACACTCTTGTCACAGGGTCTGCCTGGCTCTGTTCCACCAGGGACTCCTTTTGTATCAGAGTCATTGGCCTGACCTCCCTTTCCTATTCCCTACATTGTCAGGATTCAACCCAAATGCCCCCTTACCCGAGAGCCTTCCCCGAGAGGTGCGGTTAAGATGGCTCCATCCACGTCTCCTTCCTGTATCCAGTTTGACTTCCCTTCCCAGCTTGTGTCATAACTTGACAAGTTAGAGATTTGTTTCTTCTGTTTATTGTCAGCCGCAATTAATGGGTTGTGGCCTTGTCCACCTGTGTATCCTCTTGCCCGGGAGAGACTGCCTGGCATGCAACAACATCTCAATAAAGAATTGTTGCATGCAGTTTGCCATAGACAGCCCACTCATTTCCAACCTCTGACTGGTGCCACACAATCCCAGTGACCCCACTTGATATGCCTTGTGTCTGGAGAGCCCCCAAAGGCCCATGAGTTAAAGGCTCAGGAAGTTGATGGGGGGCCTCTGATTCCAACGATGGATCAACCCACTGATGAGTTTATAGCCAAATGGGCTTCCAAGATGTAGGGCCCTAGTTGGAGAAGGGAGGTCACTGGGAACGTGGCCATTTTTTAAAAAAAAAATATTTACGCCCAATAGTTACTGTGTTGCTAGACACCATGAGCTGAACGGCTGTGGTTCCTGCCATGACAGTATGTTTCACCATGGCCTAGAACAGCCCCAAGTGACCATGAAACCTCAGAAACCATGAGCCCAAATAAACCTTTCTTCCTTTTAGTTTGTTTTTCCCAATTATTTTATTATAGCAATAAATAGCTGGCTACCACACTGTGGGACAGGTCAGGTCACATGACCCTGAGACATGGTCACTGCCGCAAAACCACCCATCTCCCTGTACTCCTATCTCTGCTCTCCTACTAAAAACTTACATTGCAGCTGGATACGGTGGTACACACCTGCCACACTTGTCAGGCAGAGGAGAGTCAGACATTCAAAGTCATCCTCAGCTATGTAGTGAGTGGAAGCCGGTCTGGGTAACATGAGATGCGAGACAAAGTCGAGACAGAGCAAAACAAAACCACTTACATCACCTCATCAATGCCGGAGTCATTTACAGTGAGGCAGAGTGTTGACTGAAGTAGATCTAAGGTGCTGCCGCCCCCAGAGGAGCCTCAGGCTGCTCCCTCTGTGTCCAAAGTACCCCTGTTCCATGGTTTTCAGAATCCAACAGCACCAGTCATGGGTCTATCATCAGTGGGTGTTTTGCTGGTTCTAGACTATGGATCCCGGAAGAGTCTTGGTTCCTAACCTCTGACTTTCAAAGTCCCCCTGCCTTGTATGGTGGCATCTCCTTCCTTCTACTGCTCGAGGACACCAGCTGCATTATGCTGGCTAGTTTTATGTCAACTCAACACAAGCTATGGTTATCTGAGAGGAGGGAGCCTCCATTGAGAAAATATCTGCATAATATCCCATGACATCAGGCGGTGGGCAAGCCTGTAGGCTCTAAACGAAGTCGTGTTCCATACTGGGCCTTGTAAGTGACCGGATTATTGGGGGGGCTCTGCCTTCATCAGTGAGATAATCTGTAGATGGAGGGTATTTATGCAGGGAGGCAGACATGTATGTAAAGAGATGCAGCCCAGTTGAAGGAAGCAGGTTGCTAGGGTTGTATTTTTGCAGAATGCATCTTGCCCTGTGCCTCTTCCTGCTTCCTGGCCTCATAAGGTGAGCCACTCTCTTCCACCATGATGCCCTGCCTCAACAGAGCCAGCTGTGTGGGAACCAAGCCTCCGAGACAAATCGTTCCCCTTCTCAGGATTTCTCTCGGCTGCCTTGTCACATGCATGAGAAGAACATAACACATCAACGTGTGTAAGTCACGCCCACCACCTGCCACAGTCTGCGGCTGTCCACAGCAGCAAAAGGAGGCGAGGTGAGCGGTCTGGACAGGCCATGGTGCACGCTCAGTCTTACATGCTCACCATCTGCATATGTGGAAAAAGCAAGCATGTCCTGCCGTGGATAACGGGAAGGGAGAACTTCCTTAGGATCTAGGCATTACTGCCCAGCAGCGGAGGAAGCATGCTACTTGCTGTGGTGGTGCTGGGTTTCCTTCATTTGTTTGTGGAAGGAAATATCCCGGGCCGCCTGGCCAGGAGAAACGTGGACTAGTGTGGTCATCCTCTCCTCAATTAGCCTAGGTTCAAACAGGAGTGGGAGGAGCTCCCGGCTGATCCCAGGTGCTATAGAACTCGGCCCTGCACAACAGGGCCTCTGTGGTCTTGGAATCAGAGCACTAATGGTTACCCACATGATCTGAGGGTGTCATCAGACCCCTCAGATTCCAGCCACTCTCTCACTTCTGGTCCTCATCCCAGGCTGTGAGTAACCCTGTCCCATAGCCTAGGTTCAAACAGGAGTGGGAGGAGCTCCCGGCTGATCCCAGGTGCTATAGAACTCGGCCCTGCACAACAGGGCCTCTGTGGTCTTGGAATCAGAGCACTAATGGTTACCCACATGATCTGAGGGTGTCATCAGACCCCTCAGATTCCAGCCACTCTCTCACTCCTGGTCCTCATCCCAGGCTGTGAGTAACCCTGTCCCAAGTTACACTTGGCTTTGAGGTACTAGCAGACGAGACTTGGAAGGTCGAGAAGGGTGGGGACTGTAGTGGGGAGGTTCTCATGATTCGTCACCCATGGTATGGTTGGCTTTGCAAGATGCAGGTGCCTCCTAGGGAATCCTAATGACTCATTGGCTCAGCAAGCTGGACCCGGATGGAATCATTCCTTTGGACTACCATGCCCTCTCCAACTGGGGTGAATGCAATCAGGACTCCTCAGGAAAAGTCATGTACCACCAAGCGCGGGCTTAATTCAAAGGGTTGGTCTCAAGGATACTTCTGTGTCATTCTGTCAAGGAGGAAGGTCAGCTGCCACTGCCACACTGAAGGCCTTGCACCCATGGATCAGCCTTTGCTTGCACCATAAGCCACACTTCGTGGTCAAGCCTATTGTAGCATACGGCTGTGAATAGTTGTGCCCCAAACCCACGTACATTTGCCCCTGTGTGGAGATCCCTGCCACGCCCAGTTCTGCAGCTGTGTTTCAAATCAGTTTATTAAAAAAATTTATTATAACCGAGAGTGGAAAATAATACACCTTCGGAATGGCGCTAGGAAGTCTTCCCGTAATGAGTCTGCATGGGGAAGGGTTTGTTTCTGTGCTGTTTGGTTGTCATGGTAACCGCCTGCGTTAGCTAATAAGTTTGTTTTGAGAATTTTTCACACCAGTTTGCCAATTTTTCTCTTTCTGTTGTGACTATGGCTTACACTGTTACCGCCGTGTTCCTATGCAGTGTCCTTAGGCTCCTGAGCTGGCCTGGTCAAAGCCTCTTCGGTGAACACTACCTGAGGGAGGCGTTCAGTACACATGGAGCTGAGCTGAGAGACTTCCTGGCTTGGCGGGACTGAATGACACCGTCACTGCTCTTCACAGGCAGGATGGGATGGCTCCAAGGAAGCAGAGTTAGGGATAGGAAAACCTAATTGGGCCTCCTTTGGTCCCGTCAGCTTCCCAGAGAGAGCCATGCAGATGGAGGCAGCAAAGAAATGTCAGGATGGGTGGCTGGGCAACCAGGCCCCACACCAGGCAGAGGCTCCCATGAGGCCTGGTGAAAAATCTTTACTTTCCATTTAGTTCCAGAACCTCCAGCAGAGACCCTGCCAGCCCAGTAGACAGGGTGCTGTAGGGAGGGAACAGAGGGTGAACAGGGGACTAGCTGAGCCCCTGCAGGCTCTCCACACTCTGTGTCTCCATCTTCTCTGCCTGAGCTGGCAGAGAGGAATGTGACATCCAAGCAGAGCCATGGACAGGAGCACAGGGTCTAGACCCTGGCGCCAGCTTCACAGGGGCTGTGGCATAGGGCACAGGGCTCTTCTGAGGCCCTCGAGGAAAGGCCTGGGAGGAGGACCTTCTGGGTGAGGGGAGGAAGCAACTGTAGACAGCCGGAAGCTGAACAGCCCTGAAGAGGTACCTGGACACCACACAGGAGCTCTGTGGTTCTCCCCTGTGCGGCTGAGGGTGCAGTCACTCTGATGAATGCAGGCAATCAGCCTTGAGTGGGTGTCAGGCAGTCCCACCTTCCCTGGAGAAGGTCCTCCTCATGTAGGAGTTAGGGGGAGACCCGTCCTTTGGTCGTTGGTGCAGTGACCACGTGCTGCCCTTTCTGGGTTCACACCTCAGTTCCTCAAAGGCAGGGCTGCCTAGATCGTTCATCTCACCCTCCCAAGCTGCTCTTCAGAACAGCTCACTCAGTCCTGACCTACCTCATTTTCCACGACTATCACAGTAGGGCTTGCTTGGGACCTCAAAGTTTGACAAGCAAAGGAGAAGGTCTGGCGGGGACGGATCTGTGAGGAGACCTCTGAGTGCATCAACTTCTAACTGATGTGATTCCCCACCATGCTCACTGGCCTGTGTTAGTTTGAACAGGTGTGTGTGTGTAGAAGGTAATCAAACAGCAGCGAACTCGGATGAACCCTTGAGCATATGTTTACGAGCGATTGCTTGGGGCATGTCTGTAGTGAGGTGTGTCTGTGGGTTTGGGCTAGCATCTGCCCTGGTGTTCAGTGGATTCTCTGAATGTGCCCACTGTAAGCCAGAGCCCAGAGCACCAGTCCCTCTGGCACATACTTTTCTATGAACATTCTAGAAACCAACAGAGGGAAGACAATGGTCGGCGGATGTACAGAGCTTTCCAGATGCTCTCTCCCTGAGCCCACACACGGTGCAAACACATCTCCTGACTGACTTCCTAAAGCACAAGCTTTAGGAACAGCAACCTCAAGCAGAGGAGGGAGGTGGCCAACACTGTGACATTCAGAGTAGCCCCCATGATTATAGAAAGAGGAGCACACAGCAGATGTGGGGTCCTCGGAGGCCGATTGGAAGGGCGGGGCACAGGGAATAGTTAACGCAGGTCGGGCAGAGGAGGAGGGCAGGGTGTCATAGGAAGAGCCGTGCCCACCAAGGGGACAGTCTCAGAGTCCAGCCAGCTCTGATCATCAGCAGCTTTCTGCCTGTTGCCACACACAGCTGGCTTTCCACAGCCCTGCCTCATGGCCATGCCTGTTATGATCCCAGAGTGGCATCCAGTACTTTCCAGCCCAGTGGTCTTCGCAGAGAATTTGAGTGCCACTGCTAGGGTTAGAGATAGGGACCCGCGGCTTCTTCTGGGACCGTGCCAGTGGACCCCTACCAAGGCTGGGCATGTATCTGTGAGGGGTAGAGACAAAGAGCAAAGCTAGACTGTTTAAATGGAAAGATTGAAACTGCAGATCCCATGACTGCAGAGGCTGCAGTCCATGGAAATTCCTGCTTCAGGAAACAGGCTGTTTTCGGCTCACTTCTGATCAGAGCCGACTCCGCTGCCAGCAAGCACCGCTTCCCTCCCTTGACGCCACTCCAAAATGCCTGGAGAGCCCAGTTCCACTGACTGCTAAGCCCTGGCCAGATGCTCTTGATGCTCGCGCCCAGTCCTGCGGTCACTTCCCCTGTGTATCATCTGTGTCCACACCGAAGAGCTGAGCGGAGCACAGGGGAGCTCTGAGGGGGTTTTCAGTCTGTGCCCTCCACAGACCGTTAGAGAGAGGGGTGGGTCTTGAGGCCCCTCAGGGAACAGAGAGAGGTGGTGTCATGACCGCCTGCCTTAGCCATGACCAATACATGCAGAGGCTCAGCCCACAGGGACCTGAGGAAGGGGCAGTGTGTGCCCTCCCGAGAGGCTCCTGTCCTCATTGCCAGAAAGAAAGCTGGAGAAACCAGTTGGTGCTTCTGTCCTGTGTAACATCAAGGTGAGGAGTCCTGACTGGGGTACAGATGAGATCTGTCATTCGTATCTGAAGAAAAACGACCAGGGGCAGACCTGAGGGATGGGTGTCACCTTTGAGCACACAAATCGAGCTCTCTGGGTTTTTTTTTTTTTGTTGTTGTTGTTTTTGAGCACATAGAGACCCTATTGGCAATAGAAGTTCTAAACACTGTCTTCATCCACCAGAGGAGGAATTGGGGGCAGGCTTGGAGAAAGGGGTAACAGAAGTCCAATAGGGATTGTAATGGCACAAACAAAACATGACCCCAGGGCTCAGGGAAATGCACTGCCCTCACTCTGATGACTGCAGGGACAATGGCAGTGAAGAGCCAAGACCCATCCCTCTGTCTCTTCCCATGGGATCTATGAACATGCAGGACCACAGATGTCGAGAGCGCAGACTTTCAGGTCCCACCTCACAACCCTTTGATTAGAATTCCCATTTAATGAGGTCCCTGAGCCTATGCAAACCCAACTCGGCCTGCTCTAAACGGCACAGGAGAGCCAACGGTGAACTGAAGGAGACCTTCTTCCCCAGGCCTCGGAGCCTCCCCTGGCGGTCTTGGCTCACATCTCACAAGTCAGGGCTCTGTTAAAATCGGAGCGGGTTTGACCGCTGCTTGTGCTTGGAACTTGTTTGCTTTCTCTGCCCATGTTACACACTCACGGGCTGTTGTTGGTGCCAGGTGACTTGAGGGTAAAGGTCTGGGGTGCAATCTGTTTGCTGATCTCCAGGAAGAAGCTGGCACTCTGCCTGGCCCTCCAACCCATGGCCAATTTGGAACACGTCCATGGAAGGTCGAGACATTTGGACAGAGTCCAGCCCTTAGCACTGAATTCAGGGAGAAAAGGGCTAAAGCACTGACCTTGGAGACTGAAGAGGGGGAGTGAGGTCTCTAATGTGTCACCCAGGGTAGGGATCCACTGAGCTGGATTGACAGCAGTGATTGTGGAAAGGAAATCATAACTCCATGTGACAAAAGTCGCTGCAGAAAAGAAGGGAAGGGCCTATCCATTCATACTGTCTTATCCAAGCACCAGAACATACAACTTTTTATCCTGGGTTTTGCCACAGACAATGAGCCAACAGCATCCACACTTGTAATATAAGAAAACACACACTCAAAAGCTAAGTCATCCTCCTAGATGTCCATGATTCTGTTCACCTACCCATCTGTCCCTCCGCACACCTACTCACCCACCAACCATCCACCCACTTATCCATCCATCTACCCACACACCCATTTATCAATACACTAACCTTCTTATCCTTCCAGCCTCGCACCCACCCATCCATCCATGTATCTGTCCACCCACCCACCCATCCATCCACCCACATGCCCATCCACCCACCCACCCACCCATCCATCCACCCATCCATCCACCCATCCATCCACCCACCTGCCCATCCATCCACCCATCCATCCATGCATCCATCCAACCACCCCACTCATCCATCCACCATCCATGCATCCATTCATGCATCCATGCATCCATCCGTCCATCCATCCTTCCTTCCAACCACTCATCCACCCACCCATCCACCCACCCACCCATCTATCCATCCATCCATCCTTCCATTCATTCACCCACCCAGGCACCCAGCAGAGGCACCAGTGTGGGGTGAAACAGCCTTGTTCCCTACCTGCTGCCCTCCTCCCAGATGAGTGCAGGGAGTCCACAATCCATGACAGATAGTGACAGGTTTTAAAGGAACAAAGATTGATCCCCCAGGCCATTAAAAAATCTTCCTCGGGACTCCACATTAGAAGTGCAGGTGGTAGAGAGGAAAAGGGTGGAGCTTAGCCACTCATGGCCACGCCCACAGCTTTCTACTCACCAGTCGGTCACCAGGGCCAGCAGATGCAGCAAGCACAAACAGGGAAGGCAGGAGGGAGGTGGTCTCTGCTTTTGGAGAATCTACATAGCCCACAAACATGAAGATCCTTGGGCAGGGACAACAGACTTGGAAGGGCCCCAAGGGAGGAGCTGCCAAGCAAGGCAGTGTGAGAAGATCAAAGCTGACTGCCCCCTGGCATTGTGGAAAGGGTCCTGGCAGGGTGGCTTCATTCTTGGTTGCATGGTTAGAGGGAAGGTTATGATGGCCGCATCCTGAGCTGTTCATTTCTGCTTTTACACATGAACAAGAGGGCAGGATGCCGTTGCACAGATCAAACTCCTCCACCGCAAAGGAGAAATGAAACCCACAAATCTCAAAAGGGAACTTGTAAAGGTGAACGTGTCTGGGAGTCACGCGTGAGGAACCAACTTCTCAGCGAAGTGTTTGCTTCTGAGACCTCTGGCAGCAGGCAGGGAGGACAGACAGACAGGCAGCCTGCTCTTCAGATCGAGTGGAGTGACACATGAGGAACCAACATGTCATTGAAGAGCTTGGCCTCTGAGATCAGTGTCAGCATGCAGGAAGAACAGCTACACAGACAGACAGACAGACACCTGCTCTCCGGATCGAGTGGAGGGGCTGACTTTATTTGGGACAGTGTGATGCTAGGGAAAAGAACATGCTGTAAGTCTTGTCGTTACTAGGAAATAAATTTACACTGATTAAATCTGAAGCACCAAAATTAAGAACTTTCTAGAACAATATGCAAAAAACTTTGGAAAGAGGCTTTTTTTAAAAAAAAAAAAAGCATGGCCGCAGTTCTAGAACTCTCAATAAAAAGTTTCTGCTGAGTGTGACTACGTGTAAATGCACCTCTTCTGTTCAGAAAAAAACAAAAACAACCAAAAATCCATGGCCAGCCAAGAAGACAAACAAACCGATGGCTGAGAAGACATCACAAGCGCGGCAGAGGAAACCCGTCCTGACAGAAACAGCAGGAGGAATTGTGTAAGTGACTCAAATTTTAAAAAGCAGCCCATAAGCATATGAACTAGATGCAAAATAGCAATGACCTGTAAAAAGTATCTTAGAATCACAAATAGTACAAAGGTTAAAAAGGTCTCACTGATGGTGGTCAGTAAAGGGTCTCACAGAAAAACTACAGGTGAATCAGGCATGGTAGCACACCCTCGTGACCCTCTCCGTCTAAGGGAGGCGGAGGCAGGAAGGTTAGGTGTTCAAGGCCAGTTTGGGATATAAACCTAGATTCTGCCTCAAAAATAAAACGAAACAAGAGGAAGACTGTACAAAAGATAATATTACTTACAAAACTAGAGAAATAGAAATAAAGAAAAATCTACGCGCTGATTGAAGACTGGCTTTGTAAGCTGTGACATTTAAAAGTCTCGCAGTAACAAAACAACCATACCCACATCTCTTGATAAAGAACAACTGTTTCTACAGTCTATTATTTACCAAAGACACAACTTTGGGACACTGTGACACTCTGGGGGGCCATTTATTAGGACAGTTACGGGCCCTGGCGCCTTTAAACGTCACCTCCCTGTGTGTGTTTTGAAAAGAGTTGGCCACACGTCTTTTGAACCTCTGTCCTCACTGACCTTGGCTGGAGGGAAGGTGTGAGGGCAGCCAGTTCTGTTCTGGATCAAAGGGTGTGGAGTGAACAGGGCTGTAGCGCTGTCCAGGGAGCAGCCCCTGTCTGTTGTCTGGGCTGTGAGATCTGTTTTTCACTTTGGGACCTGTATCACTTCCCCCAGAAGAAAGAAAAATGTGCTGGAGACAGGGCTACCCAGAGAAGGCCTGACGTCCCACACTTTCTGTTTTTGAAGAAGTTCAAAGCAATTCCCACACCAGGGCGGAATTTGGAAATAGCGCCTGGCTGGGCTGCAATCGCTGTTCCTGGGAAAGCTAACTTTTCAGGCTATGCGTTCGGACTGCCATGTTCAAAGATCACCATGCACGCGACCTCAGAGGCGCCTGAGGAGAGAAAGAATCTCCCCCCTGGCTTCTTTCAGAAAGAGGTCTGAGCTCTGGCCTGGGGCTGAGCTGGAGACAGCCTGGCCCTGAGGCCCACTAGGCCTGTCCTCTTCCCACTTCCCCTCCCTGGACTCTAGCCACAGTGAGCCCGAGGAATCTGCCTTGCTTCATACAACCTTCCTCTTTCCCCTTCCTCCTCTGGTCTCAGGCAAGGAGGATCAAACAGAGAAGAGAGATGGGTTGATCTGATGGGAAAACAGCTGCCCCGAAGCACAAGTCCCTGCCTAGGACCAGCCAGCACACGAGTGAAGCCTGGGGCTCAGAAACAAATCTCCAACCTTCCGGAATTTTGCTGGAGGCTTGGATTGGGGAAGTGGTAGCCTGTCTGCCCTGACTGTCCTGTGCTGTGTGAGTTGCTTTGATGTCACAGAGATGACAAAAGTCAGATGTGAAACATAACTTCTTGGAAGTCATGATTTGGGCTCCTAGCAGCCTTAAAACTTCTGTAACCATTCGGTCCTCCCAGCCTCCTCTAGGAGGGACGTCTGGCCACCTCTGCCCCTCCTGCAAGACAGTTTGGAGTCAGTGTATTCCCAGAACCACTAGAGATAGAAGATGGGAACTGGCTTAGTGACTCCCAGAAGTTGACGAGAAAGAGAAATAGAGAGGAATCTTGTTCTACCCTGCAGCCACTGTCTGGGGGACCCAGCAAGGGCTTAGAGATGGCTCCCCTGAGCCCAGGCCACAAGGGAGCTGAGCATCAATGTGTTTCTTATTAGCAAGCTATGGTGCCCTCATTAAGCGAAAGAGCAGGGTGGTAATAAAACAAAGGCCTGCAGAGCCAGCACTCTGGATGCCTTGCTGGGGAGGAGGCTTAATAGGCAAAAAGACTTCAGCGAAACACATCCTCAAGTCAACGGGAGGCCCCGCAGGCGAGTGTCTCGGCAGCCTTCGAGACCTGAATAATAATCCAGTCTTGCTAGCAGACCCTGGCCTTTCAGCAAGCAGCACCGAGTCTGCGCTCACCTGGGACTCTGTCCTGGAAGTCACGTAGGTCAGGGAGCAGTTCACACTGCTTGTTTCTTTTGGGAGGGAATTATCCGTGAGGGTCTGCACACTGCAGAGGACAGTATGGCCCAGAAGTCTACTGAGCGTATTTGCTACAGAACCCCCCCTTTGGCTGGACAGGCAGGTTCTCTGGAAGCTTGCATGCCACAGACGGAGCAGACAGTGTCCTGTGCAGCCTTCTGTCATCCTGGGTATCTAATCCTGTAAGCACCTACCCCCAAGACTGGGGGAGGCATTGCTCCTTCCCAATAAAAGTCAGCAGTAGCCGGATGGTAGGGGCACAGGCCTTTAATCCCAACGCGGGGAGGCAGAGGCAGTCGGATCTCTGTGAGTTCAAGGCCAGCCTGGTCTACAAGAACTAGTTTCAGGATAGGCTCCGAAGCTACAGAGAAGCCCTGTCACAGAAAAAAAAAAGGCAGCAGTATCATCAGCAGTAGAAGAAATAAGCACCCTGCTCAACAGAGCCCTCTGTTTCACAGAGAGGGAAACTGAGGCTGAGAGAGGGGCAGTGCAGACCTACATCTGGAGACCAGGCCGTGGCTATGCTGGCTGTAACCTTGTCTGGCTCCAACCCAACGTCCTTACACCCTCGTGGGCATAGGAGGAGCCCAGCCTTTCATTCAAAGGGGCATGGAAGCTTCCATAGGGCCCGAAAGGAGGGCGTCCCTAGAAGTGGAGCTGGAAGGAGCCTGGTAGGCAGAGTTAGCCATCCCCAGAGGCCAGCCACTTGGGTAGGCTGTGTCTGTGGCTCTCTCCAGTGACTCCTCGGTCAGCATAGCCGGTGTCCCACAAATAGGAGGTGAGGTCACTCTCTCTTGCTGGCCACGTGACCCTGGACAAAAAATCTCACTACAGCATCTTGGTTTGTCTCGTGAGGGTACCTTCCCCTCACTGTGGAGAAGGTGACATTTCAAATTAGACGAGGACGAGGGTGGCCCTTTGGAAGGTCACCTAGAATCTCAGATCTAGGTTGTCTGTCAGAAGAAGGTAGCATCCCCCAAGTCAGGCAGTTCTTGCGTGTATGTGTGTATACACACATGTGCACATATGTGGAAGCCGGGAGAGCAAGGCCAGGTTTCTTCCTTAGTTGCTCTTCATCTTAGCCTTTGAGACAAGGTGTCCCATTGAACCCAGCACTTCCCAGTTGGCTAGACAGACTGAACAGTGTGATCTCTGGATATCCATCTGGCTGGTTCAACTGCTAGGGTTTCAGACTTGAGAAGCCATGTCCAACTGAGTGGTGGGCTGCCATCCTTGCCTCTGGAGGAGCTAAAGCTTATTATTATTATTTATTATTTTGTCTTCCACTGTCTTTAGCTGTTTCCTGACTTGTGGCTGGCATCAGCCCTGTCTCCTGTCACAGTGTGCAGCACATCTCCTTTGCGGAAGCTGGCTGGTCACATTGCATCAGCAGTCTGGAAGCAGAGAGCAAACAGGAAGTAGGGCCAGCATATACAATCTGAAAGCCCGCCCCCAGCAATGTACGCCCTTCAATAAAGCTTCAGCTCCTAAGGTTCCTTAAAATTATGGAGAGCTCCCAGGTGATGAGCAAGCATTCAAACACTGGAGAGCCTACGGGGGATTTCCTGGTACCACAGAACACAGAGATGGTAGCTAGAACACAGGTTAACATTTTGAGGCTAAGTGGCTAAAATAATAAGGCCAGATTGAAACTAGAAATTTAAACCAAACTCAGGAAGATACCAGAACCTTTGGAAGGAATGTCATGTGCCATTCTAAGGAGGCAAGGTGGAGGGGTGCTGTGGGCCCCAGCCTGCGGAAGGAGCCCAGGCGAGAGAGCAGGGAGTATTCAGGGAGCAGGTGTTCTTGCAGGGGGACTGGGGAGCGGGTGGGAGTAAGCAGAGCACTAGCTGGGGTAGCAAGGTTGGGGACCACGCTGGGTCAGCAACGAATGTGCTTCCATTTGCAAGGTAGACAGGCTATGGGGACAGCGAGGGGAGTGCAGGTGGCCATGGGGTCTGTGCGGGGGGGGGGGGGGAGTGAGGTGAGTGTCACATGATCAGCTTGTTTTTAGACTGCGGGTATGGGATTGAGTCCCATCCTTCCTACCGGTTTCTGCAGAAAGCTTTGAGAGTTGCCTTGCTGGGGTTGAGGGGGGAAGGAGCAGGGCTGGGGCAGTAGGTGAAAAGACATTATGTCTTTCCTATTCACAGGTCTTTAAAGCAAGGGTCGAAGGGCCTTGCATGGCCAGGGACCTCTCTGCAGATGGAGTTCCCAGCCGGGGCGAGCCTCCCTGGCTCGAAGCTGAGACCTGCCCCTCCTCCATCCCACCCGATTTCCTCCGACTCTTGCCACGGCTCCGCCAATTCCATTTTCATCCTCGTCTGTCACTTCGTTCTCTCACACGCCGTCTCTTTCCCGAGTTCCCTGAGTTTTATTGAGAACACGGAGCAGATGCTTTCTAAAGCCGCCTTCATCCTGTCGTGAGCAGTAAGCATACCGTTCCTAGGCTTGCATGGAAATGGACAGACAGACAGACATGAAAACTGAGTGCCCCTCTGCGTGGCCTGTGTGGCGGCACTTGGTGTCCTTAGACGCAGCTGGTGGATTCTGCCCCCCTGGCATTGACTGCAGTGAACCTCATTTCCTATGAAGGGCTCTATCTACCCAGTGTCTGATCCTCTGTAGTTTCTCTACAGAAGATAAAGGGCCTCTCGCCCCAAGCAGGAGGATAACCCCCTCTTTCAGCCTCCCCACCAGGAAGAAAGAGATCACTTCTCGGTCACCAAGGCTACCGTTCTTCTCTTATGAGGATAGTGACCAAGGCTTGAGAGGGCCCACACCCACATCTGAACTTCTGGAAGTGATAGAGTCCATGTTTCTCACATGTCCAGAGCCTCCAGCTCTCTCTAGAACAACTTTAGAAGCGCAAGGACGTCAACTAGCTGTCTCTAGTACACTAGCGTGTACTCACACAGGGACAGCCTTGCTCTATCCCAGGCTTCCATCCCCCTGACATTGGTTCACCTCGCAGATGAAGCAGATGAGGATGTCAGTCAGCTTCATTTCCTAAATGAGGAACATACCCTGAGGTGGTCAGTATTTGCCTTGGTTGGCAAAGGACAGTGAAGAGCAAACCAGGCCACGGATGGCGCCGTGTGTGTTGGGCTATCCAGCGAATGGGGGAGGCTGGGACTTGGGCTTCTACCTAGGAGCGACCTTCCAGTGGAAACCCAAATTCTAGACGAAGGTGGCGCCCCATGCCTCTTCCTCTGCCAGTTCCAGAAGGCATGGGGGACTGCTTTGCCACCCAAAAAATGACAAAGCCCTGACTCTGACCAAATGTTCAAAACTTATGACCCTTTTTTGGCCACAGAGCTACTGAACACCAGTACACAGCTGAGGGTCTTTCTCAAGGAAAAGAGAGAGTTGATCTTCTCAGACAACAAGGTAGCTCCTTGCTAACCATGGAGGTTTGGGGCAGGATTTGATGTAGTCACTGTCTACTTAGGAACTTGAACTTGAAGAATTAAAAAGAGAGAATCGAGGCAGAGCAGCTGCTGACGCAAAGATAGGAGCCTAAGATGCGTTTTCTTGTTCCTGGCCTATTTAAAACACCTTGGTATATATAATTCCAGGCATGCAAAATGCGATCACAACCCCTCATGCATCCTGTTCCCGGTTCTAAGTTTGGCACGTGGCCAGTCTTCCCCTTTCCCTATGTTGACTTCCCTCACGATTCTTCCTTCCTCTGTATTCCTCAGAAACACTGGAGTCGTCACGTGACATCTCCAGCAAATGCTTCTATGTGCGTTTCTAAAAATAAAGACCTGTATTTCCAGACGTGATAATGGGTTTCAAGACAGTCACAAATCCTACCATCACCAGCCTCAGGTTGGTCCTGCTCCTCGGTGTCTCCCAAGTGCTGACTTACTCCTTCCATTTTGCTTGAATCACAGTCTGAGGACACTGATTGTGACGGCTGACGCTCTGTCGGTTCCCTCTATGTGGTTTTTCTTTCTTTTTTTTCCTTTGCCACCAGTTTGTGAGAAAAAAAAATCCTCAATAATCCTTTTGTGTTTTCATCATTGTGTTTTGAATTAAAAGAGAAAGAAGTCACAGCCAGTGTTGTTCCTGATTCTTGATGAGTGTGGTTGTCTGTGTACATGTATGTGCATGCATGCATGTGTGTCTGTGTTTGTGTATGTATGCACACACACCACAGTGAGCATGTAGTAGTCAAAGGGAAACTTGCAGGAGTATGCTCTCTCCTTCTACCCTTTTAGTCCTGGGCATGGAAGGCGGTTGTCAGTCTCGGTGGCAAGCACCTTTATACCCACTGATACATCTCACCAGCCCTTGGATGTCATATTCTTGGCTATCACTGGCATCATAGCTTTCATTGGCAGGGCAGGAATACTCGTCTAAAAATCACCTTTCAAGGGTCACGGAACTCACGCCTGTCTCCCTCGTACTCTGGGAGCATGGTGGGGGATCAGCCCAATTGCTTCTTTACTCCAACTTAAGAGTTGGCTCTTGAAGAGTAGGCAGGTGATGCTTGCATTAGTTACTATTGCTGGAAAGAAGGGAGGGGAACACAGCTCACGTTTGGCCCTCAGCTGCACCAGACCCAGTCATGCAAAGTCAAAAGAAGTCCGCTTCTAGAAAATGAACCTCAGTAACAAACGTCCCCGATAGCCATCGCTGATGACCTTGATATACGCACTTAAAATTGCTGAGGAACACCAGAGAACCATTAAAGCAAAAGCCGAGGGATCAAGGTCCTGGAGTGAAGGACTGGAGAGACAGCTCAGCAGTTAGGAGTGCTTGCTGCTCTTCTGGAGGACCTGGGTTCAGTTCCCAGCACCTACATGGTGCACTACCGCCCATGACCCCAATTCCAGGGGATCCAGTGCCTCTGACTTCTGTGGATATAAGGCACATACACAGATAATGTGCACAGGATAAAAGCCAAGTTTTATGGGAGGGTTTCTGAAGAGCTCAATAGGAACTGGGAGGATGACTTGGAGGCTGGGGTGCTTGCCTCCAAGTCTGATGACCTGCGTTCAGTCCCTACGACCCACATGATGCAAGCAGAGAGCCAACTACCCAAAATTGTTCTCTGGCCTTCACAAGTGTACTGTAGCATGCATGCAATCACTCTGTACCCAACACACACATGCACACACACACACACACACACAAAATAAATTAAAAAATTAAGTTCAATATATATGCAGTTAGAGCCCTGGGGAGTAGATAGGGCAGGGAGATTAAACAGAACAAAGCAATATTTGAATGTTTACTAGCCTGGAACGTCCCAAACACCAAATACCTTGTCCCAGTATGCTGTGACAAACACGATGACCCAAAGCAACTTCGGAAAAAAGGATTTATTTCATTTTACACCTTAGAGTCCATCGTGAAGAAAAGTCAAGGTGTGTGAACCTGGAGACAAGAACTGAAGCAGAGACCATGGAGGAGTGCCTGCTTACTGGCTTGCTCTCCATGGCTTGTTTTGCCTACTTTATTATACAACCCAGGATCAACTGCCCAGGGACTGTACTGGCCCCAGTGATCTGAGCCTTCCCACATCAATAATTATTCAAGAAGATTTGCCTTCAGGCCATGGGGGATGATGGGGACAGTCTCTTACTTAAGGTTCCTTTTCCCCAGATGATGCTAGTGTGTGTCCCATTGACAAAAACAAACCAACAACAACAAAAAAAAACAAGAGCAAAAAAAAATTGGTAGAGCTGTTAGGAAAAGCAATGTGTTGGCTCTTCAAGAAATTAAAAGTGTGTTTACCATGCAATCCTGATGTTCCATCTTTAGGTACATCCTTCAGAACAACGAGACGTCATCCCAAGAAGGTATGCACACACAGGTGTTTGCAGCAGTACTGTGTAGAACAGTTCAAATGTGGAGTCGTCTCAAACGTGCAACAGATGCTCAGACAACCAAAATGCGGTCTATCCATACAGCGAGCTGTCATCCAGCCTATCCATACAGCGAGCTGCCATCCAGTCTATCCATACAGCGAGCTGCCATCCAGTCTATCCATACAGTGAGCTGTCATCCAGTCTATCCATACAGTGAGCTGTCAGCCAGTCTATCCATACAGTGAGCTGTCATCCAGTCTATCCATACAGTGAGCTATCATCCAGTCTATCCATACAGTGAGCTATCATCCAGTCTATCCATACAGTGAGCTGCCATCCAGTCTATCCATACAGTGAGCTATCATCCAGTCTATCCATACAGTGAGCTATCATCCAGTCTATCCATACAGTGAGCTATCATCCAGTCTATCCATACAGTGAGCTGTCATCCAGTCTATCCATACAGTGAGCTATCATCCAGTCTATCCATACAGTGAGCTATCATCCAGTCTATCCATACAGTGAGCTGTCATCCAGCCTATTTATACAGTGAGCTGCCATCCAGCCTATCCATACAGTGAGCTATCATCCAGTCTATCCATACAGTGAGCTATCATCCAGTCTATCCATACAGCGAGCTGTCATCCAGCCTATCCATACAGTGAGCTATCATCCAGTCTATCCATACAGTGAGCTGCCATCCAGTCTATTCATACAGCGAGCTGTCATCCAGTCTATCCATACAGCGAGCTGTCATCCAGCCTATCCATACAGTGAGCTATCATCCAGTCTATCCATACAGTGAGCTGCCATCCAGTCTATCCATACAGTGAGCTATCATCCAGTCAATCCATACAGTGAGCTGCCATCCAGTCTATCCATACAGTGAGCTATCATCCAGTCTATCCATACAGTGAGCTATCATCCAGTCAATCCATACAGTGAGCTGCCATCCAGTCTATCCATACAGTGAGCTATCATCCAGTCTATCCATACAGTGAGCTGCCATCCAGCCTATCCATACAGTGAGCCGTCATCCAGCCTATCCATACAGTGAGCTATCATCTAGTCTATCCATACAGTGAGCCGTCATCCAGCCTATCCATACAGTGAGCTATCATCTAGTCTATCCATACAGTGAGCTGCCATCCAGTCTATCCATACAGTGAGCTGTCATCCAGCCTATCCATACAGCGAGCTGTCATCCAGCCTATCCATACAGTGAGCTGCCATCCAGTCTATCCATACAGTGAGCTGTCAGCCAGCCTTAGAAGGGACAGAGGACATGCTGAGATGTGCAGAAACATTGCTGGGCCCCGACATCACAGTCCCAGAAGGACAAACATGGAAAACACGGAGTCTACCCATGAGGGTCCAGATGGGATCAAACTGCAGACAGGAGTCAGAATGGTGGGTGCTGGGGGCACAGGCACAGGCTGCTAAATTGGAACACAGATCACTGAAGTGTGCCAGAAACAACTGAGGTAGTCCATTTCATCTTGTGTACATCCCAGACTGAGAGGGTGCGGGGAGGAAATTCAGATGAGATGGGAAGAGGGGGACATAATTTCCAAAGAAATAAATTTGACAGCTGCTTTCTCCACCGAGAAAAGGCAGAAATCAAAGGACTGTACGTGAATGCGCTCGTTCAAGTGCTAAGAAAAATAATTACCGACTTAGCATTCTATGCCTGCGACAGCCATCTAAAGACCAAGGTATGTCAGAGGAATTGTCAAATAAAGTCTGGGAAAAATTGCAGCCAAAACACATGAACCAACAGCAACGCACAGAGAAGTCTCTCTCAGGAGGGAAGTGATCCAGGATGGGGCTTTGAATGAGGAAAGGAAAAATGCCCAGGTCAGCCTGGAAGAACACAGAATGCTTCGGATAATCAAACTAAAAGAGAAAGCAGCCATGACATGGGGGTAAGTGGGGTTACGATCGGACCTTTCAGTTCCCTGCAAAGCGCTTTATTTATTTACTTATTGTGTGTGTGTGTGTGTGTGTGTGTGTGTGTGTGTGTATTGTATGAGTGTGTGTTGGTATATGTGTACAGGTGTGTGTGTACACCCATGGACTCACATGTAGAGGTCAGGGAATGACTTTGTGTGTCCTCCTCTATTGCTGTCTTCCTTATCCCGAGGACAGGGTCCCCTCGAGCCTAGAACTTGCCCTTTTCTGGCTAAGCTGGCCGGCCAGCAAGGCCCTGTGATCCCCATGTCTCTGCCCTGCTCAGCCCCAGTGTTTGGGTTACAGGTACACACATTCACTTTCCACGTGAGTGCTCAGAGTCTGAATCCAGGCTCTCGTGCCTGCACAGCAAGCGTTCTTGCCCAATGAACCATCTTCTCACCCCACTTACTCTTAGTATCTATAAATCATACATACCACAAGTGCTAAAGTGTTTGACTGTATATAGTAATTGGATAATAGATAGGTATGCATTTTATTTCACAAACTTTCTTCCAGAATTTTGTAACTAAAGAATGCATTTTCTTCTGTCTCAAAGCCTGTGAAACCCTCCCTAAAGAAACTAAAGGAATATGGGGTTCAGGAGTTGGTAGGAGCGAGAATAGAATGTAAAGAAAAACCCAACATTAAGGCGAAGAAGAAAAAAAATAAGAAAGAATGGTGAGCAAAAGAGAAAAAGAAAACACGAGACAGATTCGAGTGTCAGATGGGCGGACTTCTCCATGCCACTGCTGACTTTCACAGGATCCATCCAGTACTTCTGCCCTTTGTGAGAAAACTGAGCCAAAAGGCTGGGGGTGGAGCTCGGTGCAGTGTGGAGTGCGGGCCTAGTCTGCAGAGAGACGTGGGTTAGATCCCTACTGCCACAGGGAGGGAAACAGCACAAGACTTGAACAAGCCATTGACAAAAGGGTCCAGCTGAACTAATTGAGTGGCTGGAAAGGGCAAATAGAAGCCTTTCTGTGGCGGCAGAGAGAAGGAAATCCGCTCTCAACACTCACTGGCGTGGCCAGAGCCTGCAACCCCAGGAGCTGCAGCGAGCAATGCAGTGACAGGTAGGGCTACTTCAGGACCGGCTAGGGCCCTTCCAGAGTGACTGCCTCCCAGTGTCATAGCTTGAGGTTCACACCCAGTAGAGGAACAGAGAATTTCACAGGCACCAGAGAAGTCCCCACAGCAGGGTGGGTTCATTGTAGCATCTGGGGTCCAAGGGACAGCGGCAGAAAATGCACTCACAGGGGCAGCTCCTACAGAGGCTGTGGACAGAGAACACACTGTGGCATTCTGCCCTGAAGGCGCTCATGGATTGTGTCAAAGCCAAGGATGGTGCTTCTGAAGGACCCAAGGCCTTGGGTACCTGGAAAAGCCCTTTACTGGAGCGGGTCACCCCAATAGGCACACCATACTCTGACATTTTGGCAATGTTCTGTATAGAAGTTATATTTCAACAAAGGAGTTTATTTAAAAACATTAAAAGAGGTCAAGAGTTGTTTTAGGGCTGTGGCCATTTAACTGCAGATATTCCAGGAAATTCCTCATTAAAAATATGGCCTGGTGGAAGATGTGGTAACCACATTAAGACACGGCTCCAGATAGTCCAGTGGTGGCCTATGTGGATTAGGGTGTGCCTGTCACAGGAGCCCTTCACAGGCTGCAGAGTGAGGGCTGTCCACCCTGCTCTGGACAACTCTGACTAGGAATGTAACCCCACGGCAGGAGGGAGACCTCGTCTTGGTCCTGAGGAGTGGCTGATCTAAGGAGCAGCCCTGTGGGAGCTCAGCCTTGTCAGTGGCCCTGGGTGTGTGGGTGGGTTTATTTCATTATTGTGGTCTGGACTTGCTAGCCAGACTGACTCGAGGAGATGACTATGAAGCAATCCAGATGAGCTGGACACCAGGTCCAGCATGGAACTGAACAAGATGAGGGACAGACATCTAATGCCTGGTCCCCTTCAGAAAGACGGGGACATTAAGCTAAGCAGTGTCTACCCAGCTCACCTTCTAGAACAAACCCCATCTTGTAGAAAGGCTCGAGGAGCAACCGGGAGTTCCCTGAGGCAGTGGGTAGTTCCCCAATGTACCGGGGCTGGATTTAGACTTCTCTTGCTGCAGAAGTTCTACATGGGGCAGTTCTTTCCCTTCATCTCAGTTATTTAGCAGGTATGAGCCCATTCTTGTGTGGTGGAAAAGTAGCTCGAAGCTAGCTCTGGTCCCAAGAGCCACTTGAGCATGAAGTGTCTGGGCCTGAGTCAACAACTTGTCCTAGGTACTATGGGGGACTCCTCAGCATGACAGCTGCATTCCTGTTTTTGAGAAGAGGTCTGGGGAGCTAAGCTTCTTGGGGACTCTAGGCTCCGAACACTAAAGACACAACCACTTAGTAATGCCACCAGTTCCTGGTCGCTAGTCCACACCTCCTGTGAGTGGGCACCTCTGCATCTGTATCCAATTTCTATCAAACATACTTGGGACAACCAAGCACCTCCTGCACAAGTATAGTTTGCATAGCTTTGGGATGGGCAGGTGTTGGGAGCATCATCCTCACTGGTCTGTGGGTCAAGGGGTGCTGATGGTGGTACTTGTGGGGGAAGGTCTTCAAAGGCCAGGATATTGAGGCTCCAAGGTAATGGTTTATGGAAGCTTCCAATGGAAGGCTGCTCACTGATTGTGCTTCGTGGTGGTGTGGCCCTAATCCTTTGACTTATGTAGCCAATCAATATGGCTCCTTTTAGAAAGGATTCTGTGCTTTAGAAAGGGGTATCATTCAACAGTAAAGCAATGGGGAGTGACATAAATCACTCTGAACTGCTGAGCCATCTCTCCAGCCCCATCATAAACATGTTCATTAAATTTTGACACTGGGTCTCACAATGCGGCTTAGCATTTATCTTTTTATTATTTACCACTTTCATCTCTTCTTAAAATATCACTGAGTACATTTTAAAGTGTGGACTCCTTCCAGTGGCTGTTTTCTGCTGGTCATGATATGTGTTGAGGTGTTTCTCAGCCTCATGTCTACAAAGCAGAGGACAATCTAGACTCTGTGTTCGTGTATCAATGTGTAAACCTCTCAGACCAAGTGTCTCCATGGAAACCATCTTTATGCCTTCATTGAGAGTACATTTCTTCTACAAACATAAGATAAAATGTGTCAAATGAACCATATCTATTTATGGTTCTTCTGAATGCTTTACCATATTTAGTTTGTGCAAAATTGTATGACATCTCAATTTAATTCCTTTCTGGTACAGAGTGTAAATTTATCCCATTAAAAATAGGTGCTCTCTTAAGAGATTTCCCCCACAAACTAAGATATACCAAAGGAAAGCCACAAATCTCAAATTTAAATCTTTTTTACAAGAGAGGTTTCATCTGTGTAACATGGTCTGTTCTCCCTTTGAATTTGTGCCATTTACATTTAATATAATTACTGTAAAGTCTTGCTATTTGTTTTATGTTTGACTCATCTGTTTTCTTCCTGTCACGTTTTATTCACCAAGTCCTCTCTCTGTGTGCGTTTGTGTGGGGAGTTACTCACTATGTAGCCCAGGATTGCCTTAAACTTGCTTACTTTTTAGGTCCCTGAGTGATTACAGACTTACAATACCACACCCAGCTTTATAAACTTTTTTGCCAGCTAAAAAAGGTACCGAGCCATATGGCAAAAATAGATCAGAATAATGTGTTAATATAAGCTACAAGAGCTAATAAGTAGCCTGAGCTAATAGGCCAATCAGCTTTATAACTTATAGAGATCTCTGCGTGATTTGGGGGGGGGGCTTGCCAGCTGTGGGGTACTGGGTGGGACAGAAACCCCAACAAACAGGCCCCGTTCGTGTTACATTTTTTAAAGCTATTCAAAACATAAATATTATGTTTTTCTCTCAGAGGCTGCCTAGAGATTGTCCCATACATCCACTTGTTGTGGTGCATCCATGTTCTAACAGCAGTGGTACCACACCCAGAGCAGTGTTAGCCATGAGGATGCTCTGAGGATCCGTGAGGACCTGCTGGAAGGAGAGTCAGGATGGAGGACAGCCTTAGCTACTACACTTACAGATCCCCCAAATCGTCATGCTCAGGCCACATTCCCTGTCACAGGATAGTCCAGCCAAGAACAGCACAGAAGGAGGACACAATTAACTTAATCCTGCCTCATAGGGTTCCCTTGGAAGGTGACCCTAACTCAAGGCTCCCTGTGGCCAGAAGGAGAACAGGCAAGATGGTCTTAGAGGTGTAATGTCTAGGCTCTTCCACCAACCCTTTCCCCTTTCCTCTCCATTTTTGGGTGGCAGGCCAGCATCATGGCTGAAAGGTGCCATTAGCTCTGCTCCCCTCCCTGCCCTCCACAAGTGTGTCCCCGGCAATCCTTCTGCAGGCCTGATGTGGTGTTGGCTTCCTGGAACTAGCATGAGAGAAGAGCCTCACAGAAATAGAATTCCTTTCGCCAAAGCCTGCTATTTTGTTGTTAATAGGAAGCTCAGAAGCCTGACACGCGCGGTCATTACTGTTGCTGGCACGTTAGCATCCTTTACATTTGCACGCGCGTGTGCCCTTTGCTGGTTCCTCTGTCCCACTGCATCCCGGCTCCTGTCGGGATGGTCTCCTCCTTCATTCTGAGCAACAAGCTTCGTTCACTATTTCTGGAACTGAGTTTTCCAACAACGAGCTCCCCTTGCTTTTGCTTTTCTGAAAACAGTTATTTTTTCCTAAACTAAACAAAAACAACAAAAAATACTTTAAGATTATATTTATTTATCTATTTATTTATATGTGTGTGCGTGTGTGTGTGTGTGTGTCCATGTGTACAACAACAAACGTGCACCACAGCATATGTACGGAGGTTAGAAGTCAACTTTCAGAGCTCAGTTCTCTCCTCCTATCTTGTGGGTCCTGGGGACCAAACTCAAGCTGTAGGCTTGGCAACAAGTACCTTGAGTCACTGAGCCATCTCCCTGGCCCTGTTTTTTGCCATTTTTTTAAGTTCACATAGACTTTTAGGTTTGCAGAATCATCTCCAAGTTTTTTCTTCAAAGTCCCCTGTCATGGTCTTACGGGCTTCGAGGACACCAGTATCACCCAGCATGTCTGTTCTTCTGCTGCACAGTTTTCTGGTCGTTTTTAAATCCACTGAATACATTTCTTAGGTTCAGATATTGTGGCTCTCAGTTCAAAGTCTATATGACTTTTAGAGATTATTTTTGTCTATTAAAATCCTTTAGACTCTATTTTATGTCTTTTCCCTACTTAACATACTAGCCGTGGTTATTTAAAAATGCCACTTGCTAGCTCTGATACTTGAATTAGCAGTAAGTCCTATTTTCTTTCTCGTGGATAAAAACTTACAAAGGAATCTTAAGTAATATATTTCCTAAGGCTTTGGAGTTTCTAGGACACTCTCCTATTTTGGAGGAATTACGTCGTTTCCATTTTCTCCCTGAGTTGGTTTCTTCCCAGTATTTTGAATAGTTATAAAAGTAACCAGGGTTTTGCTGCTGGGACTGCTGTGGGCTGGGGAATTTGAGGAGCGAGAGTTGCTGCCTGGAAGTTCCTGGCTCTTCACCCCTCCTGTGGTCTTCGGGTCTTCCACTTCTAGCTTTGTTTCTAATCATTGTATTAGCGGAAGTCTTCAGCACTGAAGTTCTTCAACGCTCCATTTAGTTAGCACTCTGAGTAAAGATTTCAAAATGTTTTTGTAATGTGCCATCAATAGCATGATAGGACATTTGGGTTGATTTCCAGAACTCAGATGTTCATAAAATTAAACTTATGACAGGCGATAAAGGGAAGCAGTACACTGCTACGGTATCCGTGTTTGCATGCAATATAACTCGATCGCAGATGTATGTGGTTCAACTCCCCCCGCCGTGTGTGTGTGTGTGTGTGTGTGTGTGTGTGTGCTCGCACGCGCGCATGTGTGTGTGTGTGTAAACTCTACGTACCCACCTGGCTAGGCAACTATGTGCCCAGACTCCTGGGTGTCTGGGATGGTGTGTCCAGATGGACGTTTGAGTGAGCGGTCTCAGTAGTGGAGACAGCCCTTCCTAGGGCTTTATCCAGTCACAGAGGGCCTGAGCCAAACTCAAAGGGAAGGAAGTAGCAACGGTTTCCTTGTCCTGACTCACAGCATGGCGGGATGGCTCAGCTCACTCTCTGCTCTTGAAGGGATGCTCACTGGCTCTTCTGTTCTCAGGGCTCCCTCCTCAGAGAGCTCACACCACAGACCACAGCTGAGCTCCTGCTTCCCGGAGACTGTGGAGCTACCCAGCCTTGGAGTTCCCTCTCACTCTCTCTCCCATTTTTTTCTAGACACCCCTGTTACATGCACACATGCATACATACATACATGTGTGTGATTTCAAGTTTTAATGACTCTAACTTATTTGACAAGATTCTGAGTTACAGTCAGTCACTCACCACAGGGGCTCTCTTCCTTAGGCTTCCTGACTCAGCAGGAATGATGTCGTCATGCTGTGCTCCCCACAGAAACACTGCCTTGTTTGCCTAGGAGAAAGGGGAACCGGGGAGCTTCCTTCAAAGCTTGAGCTACACTCATGACCTCATTAGACTTCACACTCTCAAAGGGACATGTTTCTCTAGGATTCACCCTGATGCCACAGTGGATACTAAAAGCAGGCCTCTTCATTAGCACTGACTGCACCTAGGGGCACTGATGGACCGGCTAGGAGAGCGGACATCACTACTGTTCTGCTGTTCTCACGGTCCTTCTGCCGAGGGAGCTGGACCTGGCTGCTCTGGGTGGGTGCACACGAGTGTTTTAACAGGCAAACTGACTTAGAAGAATGAACTGATATAAATGAAGAGTCGCGTTTTAGAGCAAACAGACCGAGGTGCCTACTGTATCTGCATGTACTATGTTATGATTCTTGGCTAACAACCAATGTCTCTGTCTCTCTGTCTCTGTATCTCTCGCTATCACTGTATTCCAGGGCATGTGGAGGCCAGAGGATACACTTGCATGTCATCCTCTGGAATACCACCCACTTCCTTGGAGACAGGACCTCTGACTAATCCAGAGCTTGCCAACTGAGCTATATTGGTTGGCTGCTGAGCAGAGAAATCTGCCTGTCTCCTCCCAGAGCTGAAATTACAAGTGTGCCCTGACACACACAGCATTTATTTATTTATTACTTATTCTTGTGTGCATGGGTATTTTGCCTGCATGTTTGTCTGCGTACCATGTGTGTGCAGTACCTACAGAGACCAGATGAGGGAGTGAGATCCTCTGAACCTGGAATTATAAATGCTTAGAAGCTGCCATATGGGTGCTGGAAATTGAGTTTAGGTTCTCTAGAAGAGCAATAGATGCTGTAGCGCTTAAACCAGTTTTTTTAAATGAAAATTTTCATTTTAGTTCCATATTTTCTGTGGTTTTTGTTTGTTTTTAATTTTTCGAGACAGGGGTTTCTCTATGTAGCTTTGGTTGTCCTAGAACTCGCTCTGTAGACTATGCGGGCCTCAAAGAGATCCACATGTCTCTTGTCTCCCAAGTGCTGGGATTAAAGGTGTGTGTCGCCAATGCCCATACCCTAAACTATTTTAACACCCAGCTTCCAAACCCAGCATTTTAACGTTAGTGCATAGGACTAAACTCATGTCCCCATACCTGCAAGGCAGGCATTTTACTGGCCAAACCATCTTCCTGAACCGCCAACCGCTTCCTTTAAGTATCCTTTGGAGCGTTCATGGAAGGTTGTGTCTCCTGGTTTTCATGAATCCAGGATTTCAGCTAGGCCCGTGGTGAAGGGTTCAGATCCGCAGATCATTCCTGCAGTCTACCCTTCCCCGTCAGCGTTATGAGCACGGTGGAACTTTCCATGAGCTGGAAGCTTCTCAGTGCTTCTTGTCCTGAGCAGGTTCATTGCAAACCGAAAACCATTGCCAGACAATACATTAAATAAACCGTTGAGATTAACTCATTAAAAACAGTAAAGCCCTGGAGTGCTTTTTGTTCCTCCTCTCTTTTGCGGGAGATTGCTTGGCTCCATTTCTCCCAAATTTCCTCCCTCCTGAGGGTTGCTGTGACAGGCTGCCACAAAGAGGTGGGACTTGCACGGCCCCACTGAGCAGAAGTTACTCCGGGCTGTGGGTGTGTGGATATGCGCGTTAGTTGTTTGTTGTTGTCCTTGTTGTTGTTGTCTTTGTCACCTTGACACAACCTAGAGCCATCTTGGAAGAAGGAACCACAACTAACCAAATATTTCCACAGAAGTGGCCTGTCGGCAAGTCTATGGCGCATTTTCTTGCATGGTGCCAGTCACCCGCGGGTATCGCTAGCTGCATAAGAAAGCACAGTGGGTGAACCACGGAGAGCAAGCGTCGCTCCTCTCTGATCTCTGCTTCAGTTCCTGCCTCCAGGTGCTGCCTCCAGGTTCCTGCCTTGGGTCCCTGCCCTTTCCTGCATTTATAATAAGCTATAGCTGTGAGCAGCAACAAACCTTTCCCCAACCAAGCTGCTTTGGGTCACGGCGTTTATCACAGCGCTAGAAAGAAACTAGGAGACTGGGCAACTGTGGCCTCATGATGAACAGGGGTGGAAGGTCAAACAGTCGCAGGACCAGACAACAGAAACCTCGATAAAGGTAATCGATGGAGTTTTCCAGAAAGTAAAATGTGTTGAGGAAGGTGAGCAGTGCCTTCTGCTGTTACAGGAGGAAGGGGCTATGGTGACTGGGCTTAGCGGCAGCTTGAGAGTGTCCTCCACTCCAGCTAGAAGCTGGGCTGATCATAGGGCAAGTGTTCCCAGCTACGCGGTCATGCTGGTCTCTGGTTGGCTCTCTTACTCTCCTTCCCTTTCTCAGGGTGTCTGGCAGGGTCTTGATGTCACAGAGATCTCTCTCAAGGGTGGCTGGTGGCGCCTTTGCTCCACTAACATGACTCTTGAAACACTTCCGTCAGTTCTGACTTGTGAGGATGGCCTGAACTCATGTTCCCAAGCCTCTGTTCTGACTGCCTGGGTTCACCGTGTGGCTGACATCAGAGCTCTCCTGGGATATTTAAACCGAGCTGAGCTTGAAGCTGTCAGCCACAGGGCAATGAGAAGGAAAGATGTCCCAACGAGGAAGAGCTGTGGCCTCAGGACGCATAGCTGTCATAGGCTCTGTCATGTGAGGCTGGAAGAGGAGCAGAGTCACCGTGAGGTCCATCGCGGTTGTTTCCGGTCATGACATCACAGACCTGTGATGCTTCGGTTCTAGGTGCTGCCTGACCGCACATGCTCAGTTCTTCCCCAGAAGCTTTTCAGGTGACAGTCCCGGGACATGAGAGTCATGTACCTGTTAAAAGAAAGCCATGGAATTACCATGTCACCCTTGTGGAGGTGGCTGAAAAAAATGCATGCAGCTCTTCCTTGGGCATCTGACTTTCTGGGAATCTGAGTCCAGAGTCTATTAACATGGCAGAGACTTAGACAGGGACTTGATTTCCAATTCAGATGGTTGGATGAGTCTTCTCAGGGTCTTAGGGAGTGGCTCCTGACTTACCACTAGTCTCTGCTGTCTCTGTCACACAGTTACTCAGTTTCAGAGGCCAGCAGCTCATAGGTGCTCCATCTCATGTCTTTTCTCCTGTAAGCAGCAGTCTCCAGCTCTGGCAGGAAGGACCGTTTCTTTTCTTGACTGAGGGATCTCTGAACATATCCTGTCTCTCGGTGAGTACAGGCAAGGATGTTGAGAATCTGAGGCACTCAAGAGGTGGAAGAAATGGTGTGGGTGCTGGTGCCCTCCACTGACAGCTGAGAAAAGGGACATTGAAGAAAGCTGGCCATGGACCCAGATCCCTGTCCTGACTTCCTCTCTCCCTTTAGTCCACGCCAGGGCTCAGACTGGCTTTGAGGTGCCCCCATATCACTCCCCCAGCCCAGTTCTGTTAATGTTACACTCCTAACTCAAGAGGCACAGTCTTGACTCGTGCTTTGAGGTTCCAGCGTGCCCCCTACTCTCTTCGGTCGCTTCTTTCCTTGTCTGTGACCTGGTTCTAGATGATGGTGTGCTCCTCGTGTTAAAACAGCTCCAACTCCAAGGGGCCTGGTCCTCTCTGCTGGCCCCCAGCACCCTCCCCTTGTGCACTCTGCCAGAGTCCAACTCAAGAATGAGTTCCACCCTCCACGAGCGTCACCTAATCTGTGGGTGCCTCAAGGAGGCAGCTAGTGAAAAGGAGCTCCACTCACGAAAGGGATGAGGCAGAGGGGACACACCGTTGAGTAAGGACTTTCCTTGACTTCACTAGGAAAGCCTGAAGGGTTCCCTCCAGCCATCCTCCCTTGAGGTGAAAATCCGCCTCTCCCACCGCATGGCGGGGAAGAGTTAGGACCCATGCCTTCCTCTCCGATATTCCCAAGCTCTGATCATTTTGGGCGGGCGCGAGCCTGACGCCGCCATAGAAAAGGAGACTGAGACCAGCAGCTGATGACTCTCAGATCCGCTCAGCAGCACAAAGTCACACATAGTCACTCACATCAGCCTGGCTTTACAGGTACAAAAATAAGCAGCTATTTTTGGAACTTGTATTTTTATGGAAAATAGAATTGGAGGAGCTCCTGTTCCATTTTAAGCCTGCAGTTAACGAGGCCCTGGGGCTTGGCAGTTGCTGCAGGGGGACTCTGCTGAACAGGGCTCTGTGCATGCCCCCTCCAGATGTGAGTTCTCGGGATAACAGCTGCAGATGCCCGGACGGAAGAGCTCAGAGCAACGACTGCCTTTATGGTTCCGGTTACATCTCAAAAGTCCCCTCTCTGCTCTCACTGGCTCACGTTCCCAGCTGGAGGAGCTGTTGGGGAGGCTGCTGGATGCTTAGGAGGTGGGGCCTAGCTGGAGGAAGTGACTCACTGAGGCACAATGGGTCTTCAAGATTCTAACCAGCCTTGCTTCTGGCCCAGTGTCTTTCTCTCTCTGTTCCCTGATCCACCTGGATGTGACTAAGCTCCCACCACCACAGCCGTGGGCCAGTCACGCTGACAATCCTTCCCTGCCGTGATGGGCTGCCTGCACGTACCCATCCTCTGAGACAAAATACCTGTTCAGTTCTTTCATTGCAGTTATAAGAAGGTAACGGATGCAGAAAAATTGGTACTGAGTTATAGGGCCCTTTGGGCCATAGACATGACCACACAGTTCTTAGGCCTTCTACACTGGTTTGCAAGAACAATGTGGAGGAGTTGTGTACAAGAGAAGACCCAGAGTGCTAAGCGAGCCAAACTGGCCATTCTGGTGGGAGTCCAGACTGGAAGGTTGGGACACAGGCAGGCAAGGAAGGCCAGGGCCGTGAGGCAGACTCTACTGGGAACTGGGCTGTTGGTCACCCATGCCACTCTGACTAAGGATCTAGCTGCGTTCTGCTTGTGCTCTACACATTTGAGCCATCACATGAGGTGATTTGTTGGGTGAAAGAAAATTCAAGAAAGCAACATAGTCAGGCTGGGGCGGGGTTATTGCTCAGTGCGTTTAGCAAGGTTGGCAGTGGAAATTCAAAAGAGAAAGCAGAGCAGAAACCCGAAACCTATGCGATGTGACAAAGAAAGAGAGTGAAGGGTTTAAAGGTTTTGGACAAGGGAGTTGTGGACAAAGAAAGCACCTGTGGCTGTTGGAGAGATGACACAATTAAGAGACACCCGGACTTTGTACTGGGACGATAGATAGGTAAGGGCTTGACGGTAAGACCCTCCCTATCATGACAGCTTTCGGGCGCAAAAGTGGGAAGTCGTCAGAAAGAATAGAAAAGGGTGCCCTGTTGGCAAACAGCTTCTTAGAAAGTGTTTTCCAAGTGCTGCCAAGAAAACACACACAGGCCCCTGCACCCATGTCCTAAAGAGGCCAGACCACATCTCAAGCTTCCACCAGAACCTGGCATCATCTGCGTGGTACTGTCTTCACAGGCATCATGGAAGACACAAGAGAGAGGCTGTGCCAAGGTTCTAGAAAGCTCCTGAGGCTGGCGAATGTGTAGCAGCCCCGGAAAGGAGCTCCTGAGTGGAATGTGAGAGAGGCCATGACCATGAAGCCTTATGTCGCAGGGGAGACCCTAGGCTACTGGAGATGCCAAAAACACGGCTTGTTCACCAAGGAAAACTGTAAGCACTAAGATGCCAAGAGCACTGGTTATGGGGAGACACATGGTGGTACCATAGGCAAGGGAGCAGGCAGGACACTAGCCAAACCCTCTCATGTGTAGACAGTGCCCTCACAAGTTCCAGAAGCTGAATGGGCAGTTTCAGGGTTTGGCGTTATCTCTGCCGAGTTCCTGCCCTGCTTCAGCCTGTCTGTCCCTTGTTATACCCAGCCCCTCCACCCCTGTTCCTCTTCTTTTGAAATGGAGACTTTACTTTGTGCCATTGGGTATGTGAAGTGTGTGACGCGCACTTTATCCCACAGAGGCTCACAGCTATGAGATTCCTTTGAGTCTCTGAAGAGACGTTTGGACTTTTGAACAATGTTGGACCGCTAAAGGCAATGGCTACTTTTGAAATTCACCCAAACCCATTAATGACTCCGTCACAAGCCTAAGGGGGGCTTGGGATAGAATATAACACTTTGATCGTGAAATACTCCCTATGGGTTTGTTTTTATCATCAGGTCCACAGAGGGTGGAACTGTTTGGGAGGCTGTGGAAGCTTCAAAAGGTGGGGGCGTAGCTGTGGGAAGGGGATTGTTAGGGTGATGGGTTTCGGGAGCTATAGAGTTTGGCCCACTTTTACTCCCCGGCCTCTCTCCTCAATGTCCACAGATGTAAGAGGTCCCTCACCTCCACCGCCGTGGGCCAGACCCACGAACATGCCTTTCCCACCACAATGAACTGAATCCCCTCAACTGTGAAGGGAACACACCCTCCCTTTTTTAAGTTGCTGCCGGCAGGTGTTTAATCACAGAGACAGAGGAAGAAATGAACGCACCAAGCAACACACTCCTCAGGTCACACCGGGTCCACCGATGTTCCCTCGCATGCAAATTCCCTCATTAACTGGGAGCATCTGTTTATGAACCTGGAAGTACTGATTACCTGAGCTCAGACCCGCTGGCCTGGGAGCTGAGACAGTGTTTTTCCATCTGTGAGGGAATCTGAGACTCTCAGCACCTGCAAAGTCAGGGCCATTGTATCTCATATTATACTATCTCTCACACACTCCCCTCCGCCTCACAGGGCCTGCTGCCTCACAGGGCCCTCCGCCTCACAGGGCCCTCCCCCTCACAGGGCCCTCTCCTCCTCACAGGGCCCTCTCCTCCTCACAGGGCCCTCCGCCTCACAGGGCCCTCTCCTCCTCACAGGGCCCTCTACCTCACACTACCAGTATTTAGGGCTCCGACAGTTGTAGTCTACCCAGCTCTTCCAAAATTACCTATTTGTGAGCTAAGTGAGTGTCCTCATTATTTTTAGCTTGACAACTGGGGTGCTTGAAATGTAGCATTAGTGAACCAGGAAGGTGTGGTGCCTGCTACACCATCAAGGGCAATGACGTGTAGACAGCACAGTGAGAGCCAAGAGGTCACCTGATCGTCAAACTGGTAGCATTAGGTTTGTGAAGGCAGACCTGCTGTAGAGCCATTGCCTGATGGCCTTGAATTCTGACGGTGACCCCAGAAAAGCCACATCTGGTGAGCTTTGCTTAGACCAGTTGAGCCATACACTAGTTAGTCCAGTCCCTGCTCAGGAAGGAGCTGACTGAACTTCTGGGGTCCCCTGTCATCCTGTAGAGTTCTGCCCCATGGCTCCTACTGTAGACTATGCCTTCCTTTGGGAAGGGCTTGTGTCTAGCTCAGCAACAGTGGCCCAGGAGCACCAGGAGGTGGTGGAGGCTGGGGAGATGGCTCGGTTGGTAAAGGTTTTGTCACACACCTGAAGTCCTGAGTTTCCATCCCTAGCACCTTGATAGTGTGTGATCATAATCGCAGTGGTGGGGGGCTCACTGAGGCTGGACAGTCCAGCGGAATGGTTGATATCTAGGTCTGGTGAGGGATTGTGTCTCCAAAACTGAGGAGGAGAACAATGAAGAAAGATAGCTGATGTTTTTCTCTGTTCTCCACATGCTCCTGAACACAGGGGCCCATACCTCCAACACACACACACACACACACACACACACACACACACACAGAGAGAGAGAGAGAGAGAGAGAGAGAGAGAGAGAGAGAGAGAGAGAGAGACTTGCAGCCCTTCACACAGAAGTGTGCACAGGTGCATGGGCGGAGGATTTTACACCTTAGCGAGCCAGGTAAGGAGAAAAGGAAATCCGTAGATACCAACAGCTGTAAATGTGAATCATATCTGGAATGAGGAGTCTCAGCCAATCACCATGCTCTGGGGCCCCACAAGTACCACAAGCGTCAGAGGCCAGGAAAGTATCATCAATCACGTGTAATTCCCTGACTGACATCCCTCTCTGCTCTTCTGTCTGCAGTTTTTTTGGTTTTGCCCTACAACTGTAGAGCCTTCTTCCTATAAAGAGAACAGAGCCAGGATCCCATCTCCAGCATGATCCAATCACCCTTTCTTCTCCTGCTTGGGGAAGTTCATCCAACCTGGCAACTCGCTATTGGTACCGCAGAGTGCCACGTCGGGGTTGCTCTCATGTTCAGGAAGAGCCCTACCATATTTCTTCCCAACATGATCTCGATGTGTCCCAGTGCTTCTGCTAGAGTTGGGGTGGGCGGGTGCTCTGAGGTCAGGGTACTCTGACCCTGCTTCCCTCAGCTGCGCTGGGAAAGACCTTTCAGCAGCAACTGATTCTTCACAGGGCCTCTTCTTGTTAGGTGAGGCCGAGCCTATTGGAAGTGTGTGTGTGTGTGTGTGTGTGTGTGTGTGTGTGTGTGTGTGTGTGTGTGTAGTTGTGCGCATGTGAGTGTGCACATGCATGTGTGCTCATGCAATTGTGTGGCAGTGGGTACGAGGCCATAGGTCCCCTCTGGGTGTTTTCCTCTCCTGCTCTCAACCTGATTTTAAGCAGGGTCTCTCACCTAACTTGGAGCCAGATTTGGCTTGACGAGTAAGCTCCAGGGAAACACGGGTCTCTTCCCATCCTCCAACCTGCCCCCAATGCTAGGATTACAGATGTGCACCACTGTGCACTTTTACACTGGAGTTGGGGGTCTGAATTCAGGGTCTCATGTTTGCAATGCGCTTTACACACTGAACTGCTGGATCTCTGGCTGTGTCGGTGAAAAGTTAGACAGCAAGGAATTCCCACCCGGAATGTGGGTGACACCATCCCGTGAATCCCAGACTGCATAAAAAGGGGGAACCAGGGTGAGCAGAAAAGATTCCGTTGGGGACCATTTGCCAAAACCAGTGAGCTTACTTGTTTTACTCATTAGGAGCGTGGGTGACTCTCGGAGACCTGTACCACTGAAAACCCCACCCCAGCATAGGTTCATGGAAGCTGTGTCGCTGGAGCACCCTGGGCAACCTACCATCCGTTACACTACTAAAGCACTTCCCCCACCCCCAGCAACGCTTACCTCTTACCTAACTTCCGGAGGAGATGAACATCCTGATGATCTCCCGAAGGCTCAGGCTGATAGGCAGCATCTCCGGAGGGTTTCCTGTGAGTGACCACGGGAGCTCTTCCTCAAGACAGCCATGGTCATGTGAGCCTCCAGGGAGCTATCCTGCTGGGTTCTGGTGCTATGTCACTGGGGATTGCGGCTGTGGATGTAGGACCGAGCGGAGTCTCCAGGGCTTGGGTGGAAGTGAGTAATGATATGGAGCAGGCCAGGGGTTTCAGAGACCACGAGGCATGCAGAGCCGTGACTGGGTGACCATACACTCTCGTGTCTGTTAAAAGTTATGGACCCAGAAAATCACTATGATGGCGGGTGGGGGGGGGATGTCACCTCACTGCCCCCTTCAGAATCCCATGGAAGTTAAGGGGCTCATGGGCTTGTCGGCAGCTCACTTAGAAGCCTCCATTGGTTGGAAGTGGATGGAGATGGGCAGGAGCCTATGGTCAAAAGGCAGGGACAAGTCCAAGGGACCACAAGGAATGGGTGTGCAGAAGCTCTCCTTCTGCTGTCTGTAAAGGCAATACTTTCCAACGCTGTCTGAGAGGGCGTGACCCCAAGGGTCCAGCTCCCTAGTTTCCTGGGTAGTGTGCAGTGGTCAGGCCAGGGTGGTGAGGCAAGGGGGCTGAACTCTGAGAGGCTGGAAGCAGTTGTAAGTTGAGCTCTGTGAAATACTGGCAAAACCCTGCCCCTCTGAAGGCAGGGAGAAGTGACCAGGGTCCCCAGGGTCTACCTGGCTCTTTGCCCTGGGCTCCTGATGGCCTCCCATGCCTACACAGGAGGATTGTCTGTAGCCCCAGGAGCACGGTGCATCCAGCCAGCATGCATGGCCAAGTGCCTCCTGTTGAAGGAGAACCCCCAGCAGCTGGACAGAAACCCTTCGGCCTTACTGTAGGCCCAACTGGGGGAAAGCAGAGAGGGGCTTCATCCCCTCCAGAAGGTGGAGGCTGCATCCGTGTGAGAACGATGTCTGGAGTGTGGGTGGGCCGGGCTGGGGCACCAAGCTCCCCTCCAGAGGACTGATGGATGGAGAGGCATTTCCCAGCAGCTCTCTTTTATGGCAGCTACCCCACTGTGTGAGGCGTTTCTAATTTTAGAACACAGGTTGTCATGGCAACAGGATGTGTTTTTTGTTAAATATAGCAGCTGTTTCAGTTTTCCTTGCCCTATGGACAGGAGTGTGGTTTTGCCTGGAGAGCTCTTAGGATATTCTGGGAAAGTGGGGGGAGGAAAGAATCGACTTTCTATGAAGACCTGAGGAAACCTGCCTGGTTTTCGGTGACTCCAGAGCCTAAAGCAGAGCCCGTGGACCGGGCAGACCAGGTGGTTCTCCCTCCTTCCACATGCCCGGGTGCTAGGCAGCATCTGAAAACTGCCCTGCTGCAGGGCATCCTTGCTCCAGCCGTGCCCCAGAGCCCAAGCTTCAGGAGCGGCAGGTGGTGCCATGGTCCAGGGCCCTTGACTCCAGGGGTAATCAGTAAGTTCTGTGAATCTCGACTTAGCCTTGGCTATGTAGGACAGAAAGTGTCAGGGCCCATCTCCTGGCTCTTAGGCACATCCCATACCCAATGGCTTGTGCTATGCTGGACAACTTTATTTGCCTCCCAAGGTCTTCGTGTTAGGGAGAAGGGCAATGTCAGTGACTGAGTGTGTAGGGCGGACTTACCCCGGCTGTGTTCCTCTGGGGAAGATATTCTGATTGCGTGCAGGTCTCCCTGGTAAAAAGCCATTGGCCTAACAACAGGGTGGGCCTGGCCTGGCTCAGTTGGAGGTCCCCGTGGAATCCTCGGGAAGCAGGTGTCTCCCGCTCCTAACGGTGATGAGGTTCTAGTACCAGGTTCTTTCTTTTGGCTTGCGGTAACTAAGCACACACAGCAGGTCCCAGGGATGACACAGAGTCATACTGTGTGTTCAGCTCACTCAGGCCAAACTTGTTTGGCACTGTGGTATCAAGTGAGCTGACATGCGAATGCTTGCCGCTCACTCCGTGTGAAGTGACCTCACAGGGCCCGAGTTTCCTCAGCAGCACCGGCCCCCTACCAGGGACACACACAATGATCCACTGTTCCTAAAAGTGTGTATCTGAGGCTCTGGGGCCCTTCTGTCATTGCAGAAGCTTGTGGGGGGCCTCCTGTTCCATGTGAGGGTGCCAGGTTTCTTATGAGGAGCTCCAGGTCCCTATGGGAGCCCTTTACAAATCTCTTTCATTCTCTTTATCCATTGTGTTTTGCTTCTTTTCAAGAGGCAGCCACGAATCAGCTTTCCAAAGGAGAAAAATCCAGTAAACATGGGACAAAGCAGTTACTGGAAATTACAGAGAAGAAAACACCGAGAAATGCCGAGCATTTTACCTACACGAGAAAGTAGAGGCCCACCAAGCTGTAACGGAGCCGTGGCTGGACCTAGTAAGTGTGTGTCCCTCTGACCCGGGCATGCGTGGATTGAACTGTGGCTCCAAGAAAGATCTGTCCCCACCTCCATCTCTAGAAAGATGTGTTGCAGTTAAGACGAAAGGGTCCCCTAGGGTTCCCCGGGGCCCGATATTCAGTAAATGGTGACATTTAAGAAAGGGAAGAGGAAGATTTGAGATTGTCTAGGTTGAATCATGCCCCCTAAAACACACTGAAAGCCCTTCTTTGGGAACAGGGTGGTTGTCGGAAGTGAAGTGAGAATGAGGTCATCAGGGTGGGCCCCGATCCAGTAGGACAGACTTTCAAAATAGGGGAGTTAAATACAGAAACGGCGGCGTGACGCCATGTGATAATGAAGGCAGAGGCTATGGGGGAGCCCCAGTGGAGGGGCTCCAAGGCAGCAACACCGACACTTGAGATCGGGCACCAAATGGACCCAGGCCTGACCACACCTTGATCAGGGACCCTCAGTCTCTGGAGCAAAGGGATTATTTCTATTGGTGCTGATATGGTGGCCACAGAAAAACTAACATAGAAACTCGCAAAAGAGACTAAGAGGAGAGGAGGGAACAAAAGAGGTGTACGTGAATGTCATGTGACCATGGAGACAGAGATAGGAATGACACAGCTGCAAATTAAGGAAGTCTAGAGCCACCAGAGGCAGAGAGAGGAAAGAACAGATCGTCTGTTGGAGCCTTGAAGGTAGTATGGCCCCGATGGCACCTGCATCTTGGGTGTGGGGGTGGTCCTGAATGAGGAGGCCCAGTCACACATTGTCTGTGTCTGGGAAGTGAAGAAGGGCAACACACCCTGCTGGCAGGAACGTAGCTACACCTCACGGAAAGGTGATATAGCTCTGTGGGCCATGACAATTTGGAAGTGCTTTGGCAAGGGTGAGGGCCCAAGGGCAAGGCTTCCATACAAGGACATGGTCTAATCTGAAGCCCCAATTTGAAGACAGTGGTTACCATTCTACATGACTCTATTTAGGAGAATAGGCCTGATCTCCTCGACTGTAACAGAGACAATCCTCAAGCCCTTTGCCCTTCTTTGTTGAATACCAAAGCCCCAGAAATAATTATTATGCATTTAGCGGCTTACAAACGTTCATTTATTCATAACTTCTGGTCGGAAACCCACTATTGGACTCAATGAGCTACAATTAAGGTGTTGACAGAGCTGTTTTCCTTTAACAAGTGCCAAGGGACAGCTCTCTGTTTTCCTTCTCTAGCTTCTAGGTACCACCCACACTCCTTTTCGTGCGTCATTTTTCTTATTTTCAAAGCCACCAATATCACATCTTTCACGAGAGGGCAAATAATAAGAGCTCGTGCATGCCCAGCTTCCATCCTTCCATCCACTTTTCTACCTGCTCACCTACCCATCCATCAAGCCGTCTTTCTTCCCATCTCCTCTCCATGCACGATTTCACTTTACCCAGCCATTTACGAACTCACCCATCCACTCATTCATATTTCCACCCACCCATTCCTCCACCCATCTGTCATTCACTCATCTAAGAACTTGTCATCCCACCACCCATCCATCCACCCACCTAGGCACTATCCAGCCATTCACCCTGCCAGCCAGCCGTCCACCCCGTTCACTTCTCCATTCATTCCCTTACATCCATAAATTCACTTACTCATCCCTTCATTCATCTATCCCTCTGTTGTATACTCATCTAAGTATTAATTATCCGTCTACCCATCTACCCACTTCTCATCCATCCATTCATACACCCATCAATCATCCATCCATCCATCCATCCATCCATCCGCTAACCTACCCATATATCTACCCATTGGCTATGTCACTCAACATCTATCAACCCATCTACTTGTCCAACCCTCCATCCATTCTTCTGGCCTTTACTCATCTAAGTACCACCCACCCAGCTATCCATGCATCTACCCACAGACCCACCCATTCACCCCCATGCATCCACCCATCTACGCACCCATTTATCCACTCAGCTATCTACCCACACACTTCCTTATCTAGGGTCCACCCATCGAAGCACTCATCGCCCACCCACCCATCCATCCATCCATCCATCCATCCATCCGCACATCGACCCACATCTTCACTTATCTATGCATGCTTCTATCCACCTACTCACCCAAGGGTTCATCTATCCATCCAGCCATCCATTCATCCACCCACCCACCTATCCATCCACCAAGCACTTACCAAGCCCTTACTATTGTCTGAATCCAAAAGAAACAGAGTTGAATGGGATGACTCTGACTTCCAGGAGCTCTCATTCTAGCGTGGAGACAGACGCATCTGTGGAGTGTGACACACGCGCTAATCAATATGCAGAATTCTATAGGGTGACAAAAGTCCTTTTGTCGGAGGAATATGAGTCACAATCAGAGGAGGCTGCTTCCCTTGAGGAACTGAAACCTAGCAGGGGACCCAAGGACGTTCATCGATCACAAGAGCACACACCAATAAAAAGCGGAGCTAGGAAAAGCCAAAGGGATACATGGACCAGGGTTGGAATGTAGAAAATTAATTGCTTCTGACCCAAGGAGCATGCCCAATCCCCCATAAGGCCAATACTCTTTTGGCTGGCCTGGGCTGATTTTCAGAGGCATGGCCTCTTCTCATACTATAACTGATTATCAAAGGACCCAAATAAAATATTTAGACTTGGAATCCAAGCTCATGCTTTCGACTGAATCTAATGTTTCTTGTCTATGAAATGGAGCTAAGTTAGCCACTCTTATTCGAGGGACGTTGTCAGGGGCCTATAAGATGACATGTGTCCAATTCTGGGCCCACTGCCCAGCCACAGAACTGTTTGACTCACTTTTAGCAAAGACTGACCGCTCATGAGTGTGGCTATACTGTGAGTTATGCGTTTAGAAGCGTAGCCGTAGAAGACTGATCAGGGACAGGCAGAGGAAGCCATGGCAGCAGTCAGTCACGTCTGGTTAGACTGGGCATCTGGGGAAGGTACCCTGAGGCTGGTAGGCTGAAGGTCCAGTGAGGATCTGCTCTGCAGAGCACAGGACAGCACTGTGGTGGTCCCTGACAAGCATTGGCTCTCTGTCTACCCCCACTGCCTACTTGGCCTGGGACAAACCTCTGCAATCAACCACACATCCCATGAGGCATCTTAAGAGGAAAAAGAATAATGCATGCTGTATTGAATGAGGATGAGGTCACCATGATGAATGGCTACCCAGACACAGACTCAGCGGGCTCTGTGAGTTGGAGGACAGGGCAGAAGGCCCCCCTGGGCCCTTCCCACAGAGTTCTACATCAGCCATCGCAAGGGCGAGGTAGTAGACCCCTGGAGTAGGTCCATTAGGTTAGGTGTACAAAACACAGCCCGTATCGATGCTGCAGACATGGGGCAGATGGCAAGGTGAAGAAGAGTTGGGATGACATGGGGAACTTGTGTCCCTCCCAGCTGGACCACAGAGCACACAAAGGATGCTGGGATTGACCCAGTGCATTCACTGGCATCCAGAAGCTTCTAGGCCACCTTTGGTTGTTTCCACAAAGCTGGCATAGGAACCCAGGCGATGGTCTCCTCTCTGGGAGTGAGGACCTGGGATAGTGGCCCAGAGGAAAAAGATGCAGTAGCTGTCAAAAAGTGCTTGGCTGGCACATTTGCTTCCGTCTTTTGTCAGACTGTGGTGTGCCACCATCGGACACACATCCAAGAAATAACCCCAGGAACAGAGTGCTATGGGCCAAGGCATTAGAAACGTCCGGAGAGGAGTGAGCAAAAGAGTTGCCGTCCCCATCATGGGTGTCATTGTCAGGACTGTGAGCTACCACATTAAAACTTTCAGAAGAATAATTCTAGGTCCTTGCCACTGGGCACCTGCTGTGTAGGGGGAGCAAACTCCATGGGTTTCTCCCTACTCTGGGTGGAATCGGTAGGCAGCTGGCCTCCAGATTCAACTGGCTGTGCTGTGTCAGGAAATCTGGACGATACCCTCTCTTCTCTACAATCTTCTCCATGGAGTACAATTCATCACCCTCTCTTAACCTCTCAGCAAATTGGACATGCGCTGTACCCACCCAGCCCAGCTTAGGGATGCACAGGCATCGGGGACACACCGAGTGTCCTGGCAAAGAGACACCGTGCTGCCCAGGGTTCTAGTCAAACCACTGGCCAGTCTGCTGCTCCTAAGCCTGGCCCCCACGGCTTTGACCTGATTCTGAATAGGAAGGCATGGAAATTGACCCAGGACAGCGAGTGTCTTCCTCCTTTTGTCCCTATCTCCTGCTCTGTGGCCCAAGTGCAGAGATTACTAGTTAGATGACATTTGCTATTCTGCCCTCAGTAGCCTGCCTGGAATTGTTCTTTGTTGCTTTTGTTTGCCCCAGGGAAGTTTTTCCCCCTTTAGAAACACCCCATCCCTGAGCTGCTCAGAACAAGGGGTCTCCTGCCAGCATTAATCCCTGAAGTTGGAGGCTGAGGGTCTAGCATGGTGGGTCCTACTCAGGCCAGTGGGTGGGGCTCTTCTTATAGCCACACAGACCCCTTCAAGCTGAAGACAGAATTAGCCTTCACCAGAACAGAATTGTCCCTACTCACCCCGGATCTGCTCTCAGTGGGCTTGATATGGGATATCCTCCTGTATATGTGTCGCTCTTATTGGTTAATAAATAAAGCTGCTTTGGCCTATGGCAGAGCAGAATATATCCAGGCTGGAAGAGATATGTAGAGAGAGTAGGCGGAATCAAAGAGACGCCAAGTAGCTGATGAAGGGAAGGAGACACCAGAATCTTACTGGTAGGCCACAGCCTCGAGGTGATACACGGATGAATAGAAATGGGTTAATTTAAGATGTAAGAGTTAGTTAATAAGAAGCCTGAGCTAATGGGCCAAGCAGGGTTGTAATTAATATAGTTTCTGTGTGATTATTTGGGCCTGGGTGGCTGGGAATGAAGGAGCAGTCTCTGCTTGCAGTTCTTGCAATGCAGAGATTCCGCAGTTGGTAATGGTCTCTTTACCGAACAGAGTTTATACTTGTGTATATGTGCTCATTACCAGGTCATATAAGACATCTGTGATAGGCTCAACAATAAACTAATTTTTTTATTAGTCCACCATCACTCTGAAGCAGCACGAGTGCAGCAAAGCAAAATGAGCAGCGGGGAAGAGATGTGGCAAGTGGGGCTTAGCTGGTCGCCCATCCCTACCTCTTCCCATTCTGAAGATTGCATCCCACTCCCGGCCTCCATCCCCTCGAGTCCATCAGCATCACCCCGAGAGAGGATCCTGGATGCACATGTGCAGGTGACGCAGTTCCCCAACATCAGAGATCATGGTTGGGTTTGCTGCTTATTTTGCTAGTAACTTGAATGTGACTGAGCAGGGCATGTTCCACTCCAGAGGCCTGGTTCCCCAGGCCTTCATACCTTCCCTTTGGTGTATCTGGCTGGCTTAGGAGCATTCGTTCCTCCTTTTTGCTTCCAAGCCCGTTCTCTTCTCTGTGCATGGCTTAGCCCTCGTGTTAGCAAGCCCTGAAGTAGAGACATGCAGAGACTCCATTTGAGAGTATGGCAGAAGTCCCTCCCCCAAAATCCACAACATGGCCTCCTAGATATAATACCAAGGTTCCTTTCCCAGTGGGCAGGGAGGCAGACTGTGGCATGTTTGAAAGCAAGGGAAAACTAGTTATCTGTCTAGACTAGCCGGCTTCATTTACTTTTAGCTCTTGCCATGGTTGACATTAAAAATCACTCCTTTTAGAGGATAGGGAGAAGGCTGAGTCAGCAAAGTTCTGACGTCATAAGCATGAGGACCTGACTTGCGTCTCCAGCACCCATGGAAAAGCCGGACATTGTGATGTATAATCATAATCCCAGCACTGGGGAAAGGGAGTGAAGACAGGGCAGTCCCAGGGGCTCGCTGCCCAGTCTGTCTGATTGAATATGCCAGCTCCTGTCTCACTTGGAGACTGTCTCACAAAACAAGATGGGCAGTGATTGAGACATCCAGCATGGACCTCTGCCACCAGCCCCACCCCGCACTGGCATGCCCGGCCTCATGCAAGCGCACCCACATATACATATATCGTCCCCACTACCCCTTCCACACACAGCACCACTTTAAGAGCTGGAGAGATGACTCCATCAGTGAAGGGCTTGCTGCACAAGCTTAAAGAGGGCGTACAGATGTGGGCATCCCCTGAGCAAGCGCGAGGGACTCCACCCTTGCACCCTTGCAAAGAGCATGCTCTTTAGGTACTGTAGGCTGCCAGGGATGGCCTTGAGCTATGGACAGTCCTTTCTTTAAGTATTTTATGATGCAAAATTGCAAACATTCAGAAACCCTGGACACATCTTCCAATGCCCAACCTGTAACCCAGCACCCAGCACCCAGATTTTTTTGTTTCTTGCTCACTTGTTGTATTGCCCATCAGCCCATGAGCAGATATATAATATGACTAATCCGGCTTTTACGTTATGCCTTTCAAATTCACAGTCACCAATACGCTTCTTCCCAAACGCTGATTTTTCGGAGATTTTCACCTACCGGAGTTCATACAGTGAGTTATTGAAACAGTCAGGTTTCATGCACACTTGGCATTCAGTGGGTAGCAGTGTAACCAGAACCTGCTGGGCTCCTTGGGAGCCAGGCTTCAGCCTGTTCCCTGTCACCTGCCATTGCCTGTTGCTCTGTGTCATCTTCCCTCCTCTGCGTGCTTCGGGTCGAGTTCCTCTTCTGCCTTGCTAGTCTTTGAGATGTAAAGGCAGATTATGGAACTGAACTCATCCTTCGTCAACTCATGGCTCAGGGCTATCGCTCTTCCTCAGAGTACAGCATTTGCTGCATTGCAGGGTATGGGCTTCAGTAAATCCGTAGACCCACGTACTCCTTAACTCCAATCCTGTAGAGATTCAGGTCGCGACCCTAATCCCAGAACTTCTCCCAGGCCATGTCCCAGTCAAGCCCCGCTGCCGACACTCCTCTGAGTTTTCCCTCATAGCTTGCCTCTTGTTTCCAGACTTCCTGTTAACATGTGGCAGTCCCAAGTTCTTAGGTGGAGTGAGCCGTATTGAGTGGTTTTCCAGTGTATGGAATACCACAGATATTCGTCTGGCCTCGGTTGATGGTATATGGACATACCACAGGGAGTTCCTTTGTCCTCCCTTATCAATACACTACAGAGTGTATGTCCTCCATTGACCAGCGAATGGTCTGGTACACTATTTGGCTCTGGTAGATATGACTTCTCGAACTTTCTTGTCCAATTTTCCTGGTGGAATTCTGTAGTATGGGTAAGTGAACATGAAATCTTTGTTGTTGTTTATTTGTTTTGTTTTTCAAGACAGGGTTTCTCTGCTACAGCCTTGGCTGTCCTGGAACTCACTTTGTAGACCAGGCTGGCCTTGAACTCAAAGATCCACCTGCCTTTGCCTCCCAAGTGCTGGGATTAAAGGCGTACACTGCCACCCTCCAACAACATTCTTTAAGAAAATGGGCTTATTTGTTTGTGGGAGGCATCACACAAGCATGAGTGCATTGTGTGTGTGCAGATGTCCATGCAAGTGAGTGTGTGGTCACAGGTCAACTTTGAAAGTTGCTTCTTAGGAGCCATGCAACTTATTTTGAACCAGGATAAGCTGGCTGGCCATTGAGTTCAGAGGATGCCGTTTCCATCTCCCCAGGGCTGGGATTGCAAGCATGAATCATTAAGCCCAGCTTTTTACATGTTTAAGGATTAAACACAGGTCCTCATGTGTATGGGACGTGAGTTACCTCCTATCCCAGAATAGTAATTTTTCGTAATAGCTGCTACATTGATAATCTCTTCTAAGATTGCTAATTGAAACTCATTTCGTCTTTCTGTTGTTGCCTTTTTTATTGTTGTTTATTCTTTGAGACAGGGTTTCTCTGTGTAGCTTTGGATCCTGGCACTCACTCTGTAGACCAGGCTAGTCTCAGACTCACAGAGATCCCCGTCTCTGCTTCCCGAGTGATGGGATTAAAGGCGTGGGCCACCACCACCTAACTCTCTGTTGGCTTCTTGCCTACTCCTGGGTTTCAGATAGATGTGGCTGTGGCAATTACTGAAAGTCTATGAGTATTTATACTCTTTTCTCTTTAGGAGACCAGCTCTTGGGTAGTGAACAAGATGGGGAAGGTGCTGTCCCTGCTTTGGGGCCCCTGGTGGGTGGGAACACACCCAGGATGAACGTCTACTGATTCAGACCCCACACTCTGCCCGACTGGGTGCTGGAGCTCTGTGCCTCAGGCAGCGTCTTAAATCCATCCACCTTTAGGGGACAGATGGTTCTTTGTTTCAGGAAATAACTTTAATGGGCCTTTTGCTGATGTGAAGGGAAAGCAAATATTATATTCTGCAACAGAAAGTTCTAGTCAGCGAGGCACTAAATTGCTCCGCATAACGAGGTAAGCGCTGTCTCCCTGGGGTGGAACTGCATCTTTGTTGATTATGTTTTCTTCAGGAAATTCTCCTAAATATGGATTTAATCTGAGCCGTTCCTGGAGATGGCTGTTTGTTCGCAGAAGATGTGGGCTGAATACACTCGAGTATGTGAGCGGATGGTGTGCAAAGCTACGCGCGTGAGTGTGCAGTAGTGTAGTGAGCGTGCAGCGTGTGTGGTGGTGTATGTGGGAGGGAATGGCACGTGCACACGTGTCTGCACGCATGACAGTGCGTGTGCATGCATCTTTGCTGGTCTTGGCAGGGCTCTGGGGTAGCCTAAGGAGTGGGACTGAGCTTGCCATCCGGAGGGATCAGAGCAGGGCTCGTTCCCAGAACCCCAACATGACTCAGGTGAGCCTCAAGATCACTGAGCGTATGGCCACCAGGGTAATGGCATGGGCGGGGGAGCACCCCAGGATTCATGGTACATTTGGCAGTTGCTGGTGCAGCAGAGGGTCCCATCAGCTCTACCAGCTGCAGACAGAGCCTTGTCTGTGGCATGGGGTGATGTGACCCTGGCCATGGCTGTGAATATACAGAACCCGAGTGGACATGGGTGGGGCCTAATGGGGCTGAAGACAGATCCCTGAGCACAAGGAAACAGGCGATTTCCCCTGCAGAAAAGCTCCCCACTTGCATCATCCAGCTCACACTTGCTGCCCATTCCTGAGTGCTTCTGAGGTCTGGGAAAGGGGGTTTCAGGTTGGGCAGGCTCCTCATCCTAGTGCAGACGGTAACGTGCAAGTGTGGTCCGTAAGGGGGTACGGAAAGGCCTCCCACTACATGCAACAGAGTTGGTAGTAAGCTTTTCGCAAGATGTCCTCCCAGAGTGGGGGAAGGGTGCAAGCACTGACCTGGAGAGAGGGTTGCTGGGAAAACAGCAGCCAGGTCTTCATTTCCCACCATTTCACTAGAAGTAGCTGCATTGGAGTTGGCATGCTTGCATGGGTTCACACCTAGTTTTTGGAACAGGCAGATGGACCATTCTCTTGAATCAAACTATAGCATCTTCAAGGAACTATGGCAGCTTTGAAGGTCAGCTTGTACAGTTGAACAGAGTCACGGGAAATGAGGGAGGCAACCAGTGGGGCTGGGTTAGGAACCACTTGGTGGGTGGTTGCAGTTCCCAGATACGACCACAAGGCGGCACACCAAATCCAACGTGGTACAAGAGAGATAGCCATGAATTCCAGGAGTTCTGTGGGAACTTCCACACCCACGCCATTTCTACTGTGGGCATCAGAGGGCAGCAGGGGGGCGGCCTCAGGACTTCAGTGGTCCCCATGGTACTCATGGAGCCCAGCAATTCCATTGTTTGGATGTGCCTCATCAAAGAGACTACTAAGGATTGCCACAGAGGGCACAGCCAGGACCCAAGACTCCTAGTGAGACTTACCTATCACCACCCTGTGGGAATCCATGCAGCATCAAGCCTAAAATAAAAGGAAGTAGTACCTCTCCTGCAGGACTCTGCCAGCCTATGTAACTAATAAAACTCTAGAATGGGCTAGGAGCATAGGGTCCTGGGGCCACAGTGTGGGAGGGTCCAGGCACCCTACAGCTTCCCCTCAGGGAAGCCCCCACTCTCTAATAAAGTCTTCGCTTGCACAGACCCCACGGAGCAGCCAACCTGTTCTGGGGTGGGTATCCTGCCTCAGGTTTCCCTGTCAATCGCCAGCCCAGAGGCTCCCTGCTCTTCTTCCAGCCTGTCCCTGATAACCTGTCCTCAAGGGCAGAGGGCGGAAGTCCTGAGCTATCCTGGCTAAGTATTGGTTCACTCTAGAGACAGGCTTTAGCCTTGCGGAATGTGGCTACAAATGAGGTCACAATCGTGAGAGAACTGTCTCCTCTCGGAGAGGCAGAGCAGGCCTCAGGAGCCTCCCAGCAGGCTGTGTGCCCAAGGTCATGACTGTGAACCTTGGTGTCTTCCCACAGGGTCCTGTTGGCCAGGGGAAGGGGCAGCTTGCAGGGCCTTGATGACTCCTGTTTCAGCTGCTGCTCTGAGCCAAGAAATGGAGCCTCCCTCTGTCCCCCTGTGACTCCACATTCTCTGCAGTGTCCTTAAGGGCATGTTTTATTTATTGGAAGAGGTGGCTGCCTCGGGAGTAATGGTGACAATTTGGCAGAAAGGGTAGATTTGCCAGCTGCAGGCTTGGCTCGCTCAGGGTCTCCTAGGACTTCAAACCCGTGGCATGTGGCAACCACTCCCTGCATGTCTGCTGTATCTCAAAGCTAGTGGGTGACACCTAGCATGAACAGATAACAGAAGCACACTACTCAAGGACAGGGAGGGGAGGGGCCCAACCCAGATATAGGCAAATGACCTCACCTAGGACCCAGGCAGTGGTCTACAAGTCATCTCAATCCAGTTCTCACCTGAGGATGTGCAGGAGTCCCTACCAAGAGGACCGAAGCCAGGAAATGCTCATATGACCGGGAGCTGCAGGGTGGACCATTGCCCACTGCTCAACATCACACTGTCCAGTTCCCACCGTCCAGTTTCCCACCGTCCAGCTCCCACTGTCCAGCTCCCACCGTCCATCTCCCACTGTCCAACTTCCCACCTCTGGTTGCCTCCCTACTCGGCTTCAATCCATCCGGTCACAGTGATGGCCCCACCTCTGCAAAAAGACTGCATATCCTCTCTGGATCCCCTGAAATCAACACTCAGCCACGCCTAGACTACCTGGTTTTAGACTTCAGGAGCTTTGGACAAATGGTGCCACTCCCCTGGGAGCATCCTGCTTTTTTTCTTTGCACACGTGGTAAAACAGGTGGGGGCAAGGGGAAAGATGTCAGGAGGCCCCAGAGTTCACGGCATGTCGGTTCATGGACCTCCTGACATCACTCCTCTTGTTCCCACCTGTCTTCGCCTCTCTTGGCAGTAGGAGGCAGGCCCAGGGTACCCACGCACTTGGCCTGAGGGGGGCAAAAGAAGTGCCAGGATCCAGAAAGCAGAATGATGTACCTGGAGAGGTTCCCTGGATGCTTAGGAAGGATTCCTAACCTCGCAGAGGCTGCTCCAACATTCCACAGCAGTCTCTGCCCACAGCACACCAACAAGGGAAAGAGTCAGGACCTCTGATAAGACACCAACTCCAGGTGAGTGGGAAGTCACCAATTAGGTGAACCTCTCAAGGGTTCCTTGGAGGCCCAGTCCCTACAGGCAAACACCTGTGGGTGCCCACCTGGATCCTTGGAGGCCATTCTGTCTGCACCCAGTTCTTAGATCTTCAGGGCTGTATGTTCAGCTGCTTCAGGCTTACACCAGGCTCAGAAGACTCGCTGGGGTGATGCAAAAGGAACCAGGCAATGCTGGAGTGTAATTCACCCCTCACCCACTCCTGTGGCCTTTCCAGACCCTATTAGGAGCAACTGGTGAGCAAGACCCAGACCCAGTGTGGGGAAAAAAATACAAGAGTAGAGAGAACTGAAATCAGTAGCCAAGCACTAACCAGAATAAGGTTCAGTGGCCATGGGCGAGTGAGATGAGCTGTGGGTCACTTGTATGACTGTAGATGGTACCCCATCAAGGGGTACACACACACAGAGAGGGGGGTTGGGCTGACAGCCAACAAGGTTGGACAACAACCCCAGGATGTCCCAGTCAGGAGATATTGAAAGATGTCGGAGGGCTTGCACCAGAGACATGGGGTCAGAGACTTGGAGTCATTTCTACAGTTAAAGAAAGGAGCAGAAAACAGCCTAGAAGATACTGATGACAAGGGTGGGGGGTCCTGGAGGGACACAGGACACTAAGCTTCAGAGCCATCCGCTGCACACTGGGAAACTAGGCTGTGGTGGGACTGTCCCCAGAGAGTTGTTATTACCCTGAAGGAGATGGTCTTCCTCCACATATCTCCATTCCCTTCTTCTTTCGAGTTCAGAGGCCCCGTGCATCACTGCGGTTCCAAAAGGGTCCCACGACTGAGCCTGTGTTACTCCCTTGACCCCACGGAAGCAGCAAGGGGACTCAGCTGTGGACAGGCACCATGGGTGGCTTCCTCAGCCATGGGTCTGCTTGCAGTTCCGTAAGAGTCAGGTGACTCTCTCTCCTGAACTGGGGAGGTTTTCAGTTGACTTTAAAGGCCTGATTGGCTGGTACGTCCCCACAGTGGAGCTGGATTCTCTTAGGCTCTCTGCTGGACTCCAGCTTTAAAGACAAGATGAACTGTGTTTTCCTGCTCAGTCAGCATCTGGCTCCACAGACCTGCCCGCCCATCCCTCCAGCAAGGGTGCCCCCGCAGGCGTGGTTGGTGGGCATGCTTCTGCTCATTCCCCCTAAGCCACGTGCAGGGAGCATACGTCAATGGCAGGCTTGGTTTTCCCAGCCCACGCTCACTTTGTCCTCAGAACACCTGTGACGTCATCACTCTGTTTTGTCTCGTGTGGAGAGGACTGGCTTTGGGGGTCTGCATTCAGCCTTCCTGCTCTCCTCCAGTCTGCAGAACTTTGCCTGGGTTGTATAGATCCAGGGTCACATTGGTCTAGATCAACAGTTCTCAACCGGTGGGTCGCGTTCCCTTTGGGGGCCAAACGACACTTTCACAGGGGTTGCTAAGACCATTGGAAAGCACAGATATTTATATTATGATTTGCAACATTAGCAAAATTACAATTACGATGTAGTGATGAAAATAGTTTTATTGTTGGGGGTCACCAGGAAAAATTGTATTAAAGGGTCACAGCATTAGGAAGGCTGAGACTCACTGATCCGGATGGAACCCTCTGGGCCATGCATGGGCTCTACTTCCTAGGTTCTGGGACACATTCATTTCTTCCTGTTTTCCAATCTCTGGTTGATTCCTAAACTTGTGTGGAGAGTTCATGTAATAATGGGATTCCCCCCCCAAACATTCCTTGGGAGTATGTCTGTAACTATGAGTATCTTAGCATCTTGGGAATGCACTTTGGAGCTGGAAAGAACCCTGCTTGGACCTGGCTCGGCTGTTTATGACTATGATTCACCTGGCTGAGCCTTCTCCAACTCATTGTTAATACGTGTGGAAAACAGCATACGTCACACAGAAACCCCAGGGGGTACCTTGGGTCATGGCCTCTCAGGTCCCAATCCAAGAGGTCATATACCTTAGGAGCTCAGCTGCACATTCACCTGAGACCTGGACCATGTGGGGGTCCAACAGCTTCATAGAGCCAACAAGAGCCCATCAGAGCTTGTGTGTGCCCAGGACTTTCTACAAACAAGACCAGCACCTGCTGTGAGGACTGGGGACCTAGGCACAAGAACATGGCTCTGTGTGTGTGTGTGTGTGTGTGTGTGTGTGTGTGTGTGTGTGTCCTTCACCAGGAAAGAGCACATACAGAAAATAGGACTCTGGGCCCTGAAAGTGACCATGGATGCTGGTACTCTTGAATAGCTGGGTTGCCTCTCCTGCAACAGGACAGCCTGTTTCTGTAGCATCTAGAAAAATAAGAGAAAATCAGCTTGGAATCTACCTCTTGGCAGTCCAGGCCGCCAGCTTTGATTGAAAACACATCCTCGGATTCACAGAGAATACCACTGATGAAGCCTGGGATGGCCCCAGGGCAAGACAGAGCAGCTCCCTGTTGCATTCCCAAATTCTCCTGTTAAGGCCATTATTAAATTCATCTGAAGGTCAAATAAGATCCACAAATCAAAAACAGCATTAGCAAGTAAAAACAGGGCTGTGAGATTCAATCAGGACATGTTTGCCTGGGAATAGGCATCCGCTGGGTCTCACCTGACTGAGGGAGGAGCTGCTGGCCCAGCTTGAAAACTGGTAAAGGGCACGGATGAACTTGGAGCAGGAGCAGCAAAGGCGGCAAGGGTCAGCTTCTTCCTTAAGACTCCGAGGCTTCAGAGAAAACCAGCCAGTACGAGGTTTGCCAGAACTCCCTGAAGCCACGTTTTATGGCCGTTGACAGGCAGGATACCTTCTGTTTTGGTGAGCAGATGACCAATGGGGTCGCTCCTCACTGGGTCCCTATTCAAAAATTTCAGTGCTGTAGGATCACGTGACAGTAAGGGACTGGCGCTCCAGAGTGTTTCAGGCCTCCCCAGTGCAGATCCCCATTTCATGGGGGAATAATTTGAGGCAGATTCATGAGCTCTTGAATGACACCCAGTCCCTCTCGGCTATGGTTTTATGTTCATCTTACTTCCAAGACAAATGTTTCCATTCTGTAAGACTTTCTCCACGTTCCATGGCCACACATATGTGCCTGTATGTACACACACACACACACACACACACACACACACACACCATCGCAGGGCATCATCCAGATTCAGTCACTAGCTCCAGCGCCAGCTTGGTGATACAGTCCCTTATGAAAAGATGGTTTGCTCTGCAGGCCCCACCCTTGCCCAACAATGCAGTTAGAGTTGGACATGGATTCAGAGGCGCTTTTCTGCCCTCCAGAACTTCCAGGGCTCTGGACACTGAACATTTGTGAAAAGCTGGCAAGGCTGGGCTTTGCTTGGCCCTCAAACCTAGACCAGTGCACTGGTCTGCTAGAAGCTTCTCGGCCCTCATTCCTACAGACAGAACCCAGGTGAGGCAACTCAGCGGGCAGATTGCTTGGGTTGACATCCAGTGAACTTGGGGAGGGAAGGCAAAGGCTGGAACAGGACAGGCTGACCCTCCCAACCTACTGAGTCCACAATGGCCCTGGATTCCTTGTGTGATTGAGCCACCTGCTCCTCTGGCTGTGGCTGGTTGTACACAGGGGTCCCCTATCCCTTTTACAAACAGTTCTAGTATCGGGCTCCCCCAAGACTCAGGGAAACAGCTGTGAACGAAGCCTTCCAAGCCACTGCCTCAGGGTAGATTCGCTTCCAGGAAGAGAGGCAGATGGCGTTGCAGCAAAAGAGGAAAACGGTCACGTTGGATGATAAAGAGAGCTAGAGAGACTCTCCCGGGAGGAGTGGAGGCTGGGAATTCTGGGAGGATCTGTGCATTTGACCAGTCCTCAGGGACAAGGCAGAGCAAGGTGGAAGAGCGAGATGGGGATCTGGGGAGACCCTGCAATGAAGCTCTCAGAATGGCTGCCCTAGAGTAGCTAAACTGTGTGAGGCCCCGCCCCAAAGTGCTCCACTTAAGTAAGACAGCTCTTCCCAGAGTTCTCCGCGTGCAAGGCTCATTTGCCGAAGGAGCGCGTTTGCCCAGAGCTTATTTGAACTTTTTCCTGTTTATTGTGCTGTGGCATGCGTGATTCTTTCTGCCTGCGCAGTATAAACACATCTGTCATTTTGTAATTATGATCCCAATAGTTCCGTGGTAGGCAGGCCTCCCAGAGAGATCAGACTCAGCCTGCGGTCACCTCTGGCTAGTCTCGATCCCCTTGTCAAGAGACCTTTGCCGTCCTCTGGTGGGTACCAGAGCTGGGTATGAATGACAACATGTAAGCTAGGCCAGCCAACGGGTTGCCCAACAGCCCCCACCATGATTTGTGCCAGCCAAAGAACCCAGCCAGATGATGGCAACCCCAACTCCACAGTAACAGTTGGAAGAGCACGGACATCCCACAGCAATGAGACAGTTTGGTCGCACGGTGTATGGTGCTAATATTCGTGTTAAAGGTTCAAACTATGAGGGGATGTTCTTGGCTTACGTAGCAACTAGCACAGTCGTACAATCTGGGACACACACATCCAAGGACACATACACTCAATGCAGGTCCAACATGTGCCGAGGATGTCACGGCTTTGCTGGTGTCCTGGTTTCATTTCTGTTGCTGCGTAGAATACTCTGACTGAAAACCACTTAGGGGATAAACAGTTTGTTTGTGCTCGTAATTCCAGGTTACAGTCTGTCATCACAGGGGAGTCAAAGCCGCAGGGACGTCAGACTGGTCACCTCACATCCACAGTCAGGAGCAGAAGGGAATGAATGCATGCTTACCACTCGGTTCATGTCCCTCGCCTTTAGACCATCCAGGACCCAAACCCAGGGAGTGGCGCCACCCACAGTGGACTGAGTTTTTCCACATCATTTAAGGTCAAGACAAGCCCCCACAGACAGGCCCACAGGTCAACCTGATCTAGGCAATACCTCAGGGAGACTCTCTTACCAGGCCATTCTAGATCATACCAAATGGACAAACTGACTACCATGCCTGCCGTTTGTTTGCTCGGAATGTTTTCTGACCCCCCACATCTCAATCCCTCTGGGCTGACAGAAATGGGACCTTGACCACTTAACCTCAATGACCCCTGGACGTGTCTCTGACACCCCTGCCACCTATTATTCCTGGCACCCAGCGTTCTGTGAAGTTTCTGTGGTATGTACCATCATTTTCCTCTGGGCGGGGGGATATGCTGGAGGTTGTGGCTAAAGCTTTTCAACTAAGTACAACTTCTCAAAAAGGAAAAGGGGGAACGAGTGTTCAGTAATTAGCAGAGGTTAAGTTAATTGGTGTATTTACTCTAAGCCCAGGTATGTGAGCGCCTTAACTTTCAACACGCCAGGGGCTGTCTTTGCAAACATAATGCTACTATCAGCAAAGTGTGATTTATTTCAGTTTGTGAAAATAGTAAGCTGTCAACTTTTAAGAGAAAAACACAACAATTTGGGTCATATTTCATTTTCTTCAAAGATCACTGATAAAACACTATTTCAAGAGGAACACGCTATCTAGTGAATCCCACGGAAGTGGCTAGGAAACCAGCAGAATTACTATCAGAGCAGGCGGCAGAGGACAAGATCAACACAGAAAAACCAATTCCATTTATACACACGAGTGAAGAACAAACTGGAAAAAAAATAAATTATCCCAGCGTCCCCATTTACAATACAACCAAAAGGAATACACACTTAGGACTCAGTCAAAAAAGCACAGAACTTAAATTTAACTAGGTATAAAACTTACATTCAGAATAATGCAGAGCGGTGGATTATGTACTCTCCTCGTCAGCTCCACGACGGCTGAGTCTAACTGGAGACTGATTAGTGAGTCTGGTGGAAGTCAGACACCAGCAGGACTCTCTGAGTGGGACCCGGGTCCAGGGAAGGCCTCGTCACAAGCTCAGCTGGCTCTTTGGTAGATGATGGCGCTCGATCCTAAAGTGCATATATGTGGGGCTTCCAGGGCACAGCATAGGCAGAATGATCTCAATGGAGGGCGTGGTCTCTGACAAAGACAGACACGTCTGCAAGAATCATGCTTTCTGGGTTAGGGTGGGATCAAGCTGAGAGCTCAGAAGTTGACCGGTTCCCACAAAGGGTGCTATGGTAGTTCCATAAAGAACGAGTCCGTTTTTAAACAATGTGTGGAGACACCTGGACAGTCACATTCAAAACAAAGGAATCAGACCCCTGATTCATCAGACATAAAAACAGAACTTAAAATAAACCAAATCTTGAGATGTCAATACTAAAACTCCCAGAAATAAAAATAAACACGAATTTACATGACTTTGGACTAGACCATAGCTTTCTACTGCACCTATATCACAAATAATAAAGATAGGTGGACATAAACTAAAACACTTTTTGAGACATAAAGGTTGAATGCACGGTCCAGGGCAAGCTGGATAAGTGCTGTAATCACTGAGCCACATCCCCAGCCTTCTTTTTGCTTTGAGACAGGATCTCATGAAACTGCTCAGACTGGTCTTGACCTCCATCCATAGCCCAACCTGGTCTTGAACTTGTAGTTCCTCCTATCTCAACTTCCCGGGCAGCTGAGAAGACAAGCAATGTCATCTGGTCTGTCTAGAAAACTTCTGGCCTTCTTCAAAGGACATCATCCAGAAAATAAAAAAACAACTCACAGAATCGGAGAAAACACTCAAAACTCGCGTCTCAGTGAAGGGTTTGGATTTAGAATATATAATTAGACTCACACTGCTTAGTAACAGAAAGACAACCACCAGAAACTGGGCAAGGGGTCTAATATATGTTTCTTCACAGAAGATAAATATACAGGGGACAAAATGGTGGCTGGCAAAGTGAGCTGTCAAAGCAACTTAAGTCAAACTACAACAGGGCACTATTCCTATCCAGAAGGACGGCTGTAAGGAACACAAAAGAGTGGGTGTTGGCAGGGCTGTAGGGATGCTGAAACCCCTGAACATGCCTGTTAGATCTGCAAAGCGGTGCAGAATGACTGGCAAGCAGTCCCAACCTTCTCAGACAGTCTGTGACGTGACAGCTGTACTCTTAGGTGCACAGGGAGGAGTAAGGACATGCCCCACTGGAGAAAAGGTTCAGGGGTCAGGAGCACTTACTTGTGTTGATCTTGCAGAGCGTGTAGATTTGGTTCCAAGCTCCCATGTGATAGCTCACAGATGCCTGTAACTCAACTTGCAGGGGACTGATGTCCTGTTCTGGCCTCTGTGGAAGCCAGGCATTTCCATTGTGCATGTACATACATGCAGGCATTCATATATGCACACAAAACATACAATAAGTAGATACATCTTTTTAAGAGGGTAGATGAACAAGAACCTTAACACAGAAGTTCATAACAATGCCACCCACAGCAGCAAAAATGAGAAAACCACCCAATGCCCATCAGCTCATGCATGGTTAACGAAAATGCAGTGTATGTAGAGAAAGAAGGGAAGAATGATTGGGTTCTTGTATCAGTCAGCGTTCCATCGCTATGATGGGATACTTGAGGCAACTGACCTGCAAGAAACAAGGTTTCACTTGGACCAAGGTTCTGGAGGCTCCTATGCAGAGCTGAGTGGCCCTGTCGTTTAGGCCTCTGATGAGGGTGGTACAAATGGGGGGTCAACAGCCCTTCATATGGTCTGTTTAAAGGCTCACGAACTGCGACAACGACCCCCAAAGGCTCCACCACCCCTGCCAGTATCCCGGGGAGTAAATCTTCAGCGCAGGGTGCTTGTGAGTCCCTTACCCAAGTCATACAGATGCTGCAGAGTGGGTGAACCTTGGAAACAGTGTATTGTTGGTTGTGTGTTCTCTTTGCTCTTTTGCTCCTTTATGTTTTTGGCTCTTTGGGGGTCCTGCCACCCAGCTCCCAAATAAATACACATGGAGACATTATTACTTGTGAATACCAGGCCTTAGCTTGGCTTATTTCTAGCCAGCTTTCTTTGACTTAAATTATCTCATCTATCTTTTGCCTCTGGGCTCTTACCTTTCTCTATTTCTTTTCTTTCCTTCTGATTCCATGTCTGGCTGTGTGACTGGGTGACTGGCCCCTGGAGTCCTCCACTCCTCCCCCTTCTCTTGCTCCTCAATCTCTTTTTTTCCAAGATTTCTCTCTCAGCCAGCCCCGCCTATCCTTCCTTTCTCCTGCCTGGCTATTGGCCATTCAGCTCTTTATTAGACCAATTGGATTATTAGACAGGCAATGCAATGTAGCTTAGAGTTAAACAAATGCAGCATGAAAGAATGCAACACATCTTTGCATCATTAAACAAATGCTCCACAGCATAAATGGATATAACACATCTTTAACTAATATTCCACAACGGTGGCCGGCCATGTGGCAGGTCTAGTCACAGATGACCGCGTACTTTGGGGACAGCAAGGGACTGCTGCTGTTGGCAGTGGGTCAGGGAAGTGAGTGTGAACTTGAGTCACTACTCGTGGACACAGAGCTCCTTTTCAGGGTTCGGAAACGCCCTAATGTTGGTTATGGTGATGGTGCAGCTGAGATAGAGAACAGGCTGCAGTCAGATGGGGCTGAGGAGATAATCTAATCCCGGGGAAAGAGGGGGCCAGTGACGCGACTCATCAGGAGAAGGCACAGGCCACCAAGTCTGGCAACCTGGGTCCAATCCCTGGGGCCCACACGGTGAAAGGAGTGAAGTGACTCCCAAAAGTTTTCCTCTGACCCCCATGAGTGCACCGTGCCACGTGCTGCCCCCCTACACTCAATAAACAAGTGAATCTATCAGAGAGCGAGAGAAAGAGGGACAGAGACAGAGAGACACACAGAGACAGAGAGACAGAAACAGAGAGAGACAGAAAGATACACAAAGACAGAGAGACATGCAGAGAGACAGAAAGACACACAGAGACAGAGAGACAGGCATAAAGACAGAGACAGACACACACACACAGACACAGAGAGACAGAAACAGAGACAGAGACAGAAAGATACAGAGTCAGAGACAGAGACAGTCAGACTCACACGCATGCATGCACATGCACACAAGTACACACACACACACACACACACACATGAGAGCGGCTTTTGCCCTTTATGCTGACAACTGAGACCAAGACCCAGCTGCCTCCCTCCAGGAGGGACCTGTTAAACTCCCCTGAAGTCAAATCGGCATCTGCTAAAGTCTTCCTTTTGTGGTTTTCTACATATTGTAAGATTGTCACGGGCAAGATGGAAAGAAAAGAACTGGACTCTTCTCCGGTTTGTCCATATTGTAAATAAACCCATTTCCTTTTACCCACTTCTGTTTTCTAATTTCTGTTGGATTTCAGACCTAATGGGCTGGGAACTGCTGACCAACTTTGCAAATCCACTAAAGTAGCAAATCATACACTTTAAACGAGGAAAGTGAGCCGCGATGAGTTATATCTCAATAAAGACGCTCTAGAAAGGAGCAATATGATGAACTGATTCTATTAGCAAGAGCTTACTCACCAATAAGAAACACCTCTAAGGCTCCACTCGGGTCTCAAAAAAAAATCCCTAAACTGCAAACAGTGTGACTTTTCTCACAGAGTCCTCAGCTGTGAGTCAGACTCTAAGAAGGTGGACTGGCCATTGGCCTCCTGCCAGGGTCAAACCTACATAAAAGGGAGAAGAAACTAATAATGATAGTCCCAAGAAATGGACAGAGCTGATCGCCTACAGCAGTGGTTCTCAATCTGTGGGTCACGACCCTTTGGAAGGTGAATGACCCTTCACAGGGGCTACCTAAAACCATCAAAAAAAACCCCACTGATATTTACATTTTGATTCATAGCAGTAGTAAAATTGCAGTTATGAAGTAGCAATGAAAATAATTTTATGGTTAGGGGTCACCACAACCTGAGGAACTGTATTAAAGGAGTCGTAGCATCAGGAAGGTTGAGAACCACTGATCTACAGTGTTCAAAACACCAGCCTCCAACAGTCCCTAAATGTCCCCACCTGGGTCCTCAGCCATCCCAGATCCCAGGTCAGAACCAGTGTGCACAGTACCCTTGGATTCCATTCTGACTGCTGGGACCTGCTGTGGGTCCCAGAGTCTCGAGGCAAGTCCAAAGGCAAGTGAGACCGCATCTCGAGGACTGGGGGCAGCTGCACCTTCCCCTCTGACTCCACAGCTCCCCATGAGCAGCCTGGATCAGAAGGTGGAACACAGGCATCCCTGGTCACCAGAAATGTCATGCCCCTCTCTCAGGTCATCTGAGATGATGAAGTGAGGAACCACCTAGTCAGAAAGGATAGAAATGAACTCACTGGCCTGAGTGTCTCGGCCTCTAAGCCTGACTTCTTGGTGCGAGCATACAGGAGCCCTTGAGATCCATTCACCTCCATAAGACATGCAGAGTTGAACCTGGCATCTGAAAGGTGGGGAGACACCAGGAATAGGCAAGATGTCTGACAGATGGTTACAGGTGGTGTGAGAAAAGACAGGTATATAGAAGGGAGAAAGACGACAGCAGGCAATGGGCAGATGGGCACATCAGAGTAGAACCCCGGCTGGCCAAGAAGCAGCGACAGAAAACTGCATACAGGCTGGGAGTGGTCAGTAGGTGACCCTGAGTTCCAATTCGAAATTCTACTCGGCGGAAGGGATGGCTAGAAAGGTGGCTTGACACTGTCAGGGTGCTGGCAGCAGGCAATGACACCGGCAAGCTTAGGGCAGTCCCAAGGTGGACACCGACGCTAAGAGCTAGTCCCTCTGCTGACCCCCTGTATCAGTGCTGACAGAGTCCGTTGACGACCCTTGACGCAGTTACAAAGGCCGGCGGCTTTGCCTGGGGAAAGACGAGCAGACACACAGGTGAAGATGAGCTGAATCACGGAGGGGAGGATGGTCGGTTACTCAGCTGGCCTCCCTGACAGGCTGTATGTGAGGGGCTTTGTGCTCACTTTTCTCACAGCTATGAAAAATGCCTGACAAAAACCACTTGAGGATGGAGCGGGCGATTCAGACTTACAGTCTGAGGGAACAGTCCACGGAGACAGGAGGGAGGCAGCTGGTCACGTTGTGTCTGTAGTCAGAAGAGAGATGAACGCTGGTGCTCCCTCCCCTTTCCCCCCTTTTTATTCAGTCCAGGACCCAGCCCATGGGATGGTACCACCCACGCTCAGTGTAGGTCTTCCTGTATCAGTTAAAACTCCCTGGAAATGTCCCCACAGATGTACCCAGAGGTGCACCTTCTGAGTGATTCTAAAACCAATCCGGCTGACAGCGGAGATTAACGATTATTGTGATCAGGTGTGGTGATTCGAAGCTCCTGGAATGCTTCAGTCTCATCAGCTCAGTAGTCCAGACTGAGAAAAGCTAGCGCCCTGGAGCCAGCCACGGTCTCTGCTCAGCTTGACACTGTCTCCCATGGCTGTCAACGGGATGAATTGTCCTAATTAACAAAAAGAAAAGACTTGCACACCCGCTGTGGAGTCAGGTTTCACGTGTGATGTGTAGCATCCTCAAGACCGTGGTTCTCAACCTTCCTAATCCCGCAAGCCTTCAATACATGTTGTGGTGACCCCCCCGACAAGAAAATTGCTTCATTGATAATTCACAACTGTAATTTTGCTACTGTTATGAATCATAATGTAAATATATAATATACAGGATATCTGATATGTGACCCCTAAAAGTATTCATGACCCATAGTTGAAAACCACTGCTCAAGAACCAGATTCTTGTCCTGTGCTCCCTGGAGATCAGAGCCTTCCCAGTATAGCCATCACGCTGGTAACGAGGAGCTAAGAAACAGGACTGCTTTTCTTCCCCATCTCATTGAACCCTGAGGAAGGGGCAACCCCACTCTCCCAATGAGGCTGACTGATGGTCTCTCCTAGGCTGTGTGTATCAGTGACGCTTGCCTCGAATCTTAGGCCCAGCATGTTAGACAGCAAAAGGGATGGGATGAGCAAAGGCTTCGAAGTCCTTTCTTGCCTGAAACTCTAATTCTGTCCCACCAAACCTGTGTAACTGTGCTTCCCCTTGGTGTGGACAGGAGCCCAGCTTCAGGCAGAGAAGAGACACAGCTTTGCAGTGGGGGCACAGTGGCAGCTTGGGGTACAGAAGAAGGCAGGAGGGCCGGCTCTAGAGCATCACGTGACCTGTGGGGCCCAGTGTCCTGTAATCCACCCACAGTCTGATATGCAACCCAGATCTGAGTGACCATTCGGTCCCGACCCAGAACGGTGACTATCAGCCTTCCACTAGAGTTGACTGGGGTGGTGGGAGTGGTCCTATGTCATTCCCAGGGGCAGAAGCATCCTCCACTCATGGGAATGGGAGGTAATGGGGAGCATTGAGTATACTCAAGCATTCCCAGCAGATCTGCCTGGGTCCTGGTTTGCTAGGAGACTCACAGGCATGGCAGCTCCCACACAGTACCTGTCAGGGCAGGACAAGACTACGGCATATGGAAAACAACGGCTCTGGATCCTGGCCCCCAGCAGCCAGGCAGGGACTAGACCTGGGTCCCATTGGGGAAGAGAATGCTCTTTATTACTCTCTAGCATTTAGCCTGCCTGGACCTCCTTCTTCTAGCTCCTTCCTCAGCTGTTTCCAGCACCTGGGCTAGCCTCCAGCTCCATCCTCTGCCTCAAGGGTCCTAATCCATCTCTGCTTTCAGCCCACAACCTGGGCCCTAAAGCTTGCACCACGGGGACACCGTGACTTCTTCGGTTTCCATTCCTATTTACACCCCCTGCTCGCAACTCCCAGCTGTGCCCCAGATCCTCAACCCCCAGCTATAGGCTGAACCCTGACCCCAGAATCACAAGTTCAGTAAGAGCCAGGTGGAGCAGGGTGGTCAGGAGTGGGTGGAGCCTTCCCAAAAGCCCTCCAGCCCACAGATGGAGCAGGAATGTGGACAAGTCTGCTGTGGGCTCGAGGCTGCCTGTGCAGAAGTGAGTGGCTCTTACCAGCCTCTGCGATTGCCTTAGCGCTATGGGGACAAGGAGGAGAGCGCAAGGGGGAATCCAGACATCTTAGGACCTGGAGAGGCAGGGGTAAAATAGAGTCTATTAGTTTCTTTGCAGGTGGAGGGAAGTTGGCCTTCAGAGTCCTCAAGATGTTTCACTAAGAGAATTGGGTTGGACTGCTGCAGCCCTTGTAAGCGAGAAGTGGTATGTGACCCTCAAATCCTGGGTTGTCTTTAGAAATGGGAGCTGGGGAGCAAAAGGCTACACGGGAAGTGGAGGCACTGAGCAGCCAGGTATGGCTGGAACACACTGGCCCGGTTGAGATGTAGCTTAGCTTCCTGCCCACAGTGTGCAATGGGCACACGAACTTCTCCAGGTCTCTTGGACCTGGTCTCCAGAAATGTGCCCCCAAGGAGGCAGGGGAAATGGGAGAAACAACAGAATGTGCCCATATCCCCCACCAAGCTTGGCAGCTATATGAGCTGGTGCTGGCATGTTGGGTAGGCAGATGGGTTACAGCAGAGCTCAATTTACCGAGTGAGGTCAGTGGCCCCAGCTGTCACCCCACGCCTTCAGAACTGGAGACGCCATGAAGATGTTCTGGCCGCAGAATCCTATCTTGTCTCCCAATACCAGGGCTGAGCCCTCACACCAGCCGACTGGTGACAGATTTAGTGTCTGCCCTGACACACTCTCACCCTCCTCTTCATTCTCTCCCCACCATGGTCTGTAGCCTGTCGATCACGGGACCAGCTCCTGTTCCTTGCCAACTGGCTGTTGTGCATGGCGGTGACCCAGGACCAAGAAGCTGTTCCCGGCATCCACCATGGAGCTCTCTGGCTGGGCAGAGGTAAGAGAATGAGAGGCTCGTGTCTGATGAGTTGGGAGTGGGAAGTGGAAAATGGGTCCAAGAAGCAAGAAGACAGCCTCACCAGGTTCTGTGTGGGCCGTAGAGGGAAGGCAAGAGAACCGAGAGCCGAAGGCTATGTTGCCCAACACTTGGCATCTGTGATAGGGTGGGTATCTTATGACGCTGCTCCAAAGGGCCAGCTGTTTCTTGCAGGAAGTGGATGGCAGCTAGAGTTCTCAGGAAAACAACCTGACGATGTTCAAAGTGCAAATGAGAGGGGCAATCAGACAGGCGCACGGGCTCAGTCGCTGCCACTGAGTGAAGGAAACCAAGAGGGGTTAGAACAACCTGGGCCAAAGACACTGAGCCAAGGGCAGGAGAGGACGGGGCCACAATGAGGATAGGGGACAAGCTTTAGGGGAACACACTGTTCTGAAGATACATCAATGGATGGACGTGAGTTGCCCTCATGAGAAGCTCTGGTAAAGAGCAAGGCTGGGTGGTGCCACCACGGCCAGGAATGGGTGACAGGTGGGAGATGGGGAACCTTTCCCCTAAGCCCTGGCTACTGAGCTGCTTCTCCATGGCCGTTCAGCAACCATGGGTCCCTTTCCTTAGGTTAGTCCCAAGGTGAGTCCTTTTTATTTTGATCAGTAGCAAAGAGGGGCTTGTTCTTCACTCCCATTTACACTCTGACCGCACATGAGGGCCCTGCTCTCGGATAGAAGGCCCGCTCTGCAGCCAGAGTTGCTCAAAGCACCAACCCTCCCCTGAGCTTGGGATCTTCCTATTGGTGCTCTCCTGGTCACACGGAGAACTTCCGTGTCTGTCTCTCTGACAAGAATGAGTCTGGGAAGTACATCCAACAGGCCACGTGTACGATTTTGCTAGTTCTTACCCTGTATACCATCAGAGTATAAATTCAATCCAGGCTTCAGTAAAAACCCACTTAAACAACAGTCTCTAGCCATTTGGGGGAGTAGCTGTCTGGAAGTCTCCGTGACACCCTCAGATTTCCCACTCTTGTTGCCTGAAAACATCTCCATGCTGCTGATGGACTCCACGCGTGGAGTGAGACTTGAAAAAGCCTTAGGGTGCTACCTGCCCCAGCCCCTCTCCATTCCTGTCGCCCCAAGCAGCAAACAGATTCTCAGAGACGGGGAACACCCTGAAGATTCAAGGGTGTAAAGACAAGCAGACATCTCTAAAGGCAAAGGGAGGGAGGCAGCACTCACAGAGGCCGTTTGGAAAGAGCCATCCTTTCCAGTGAGACCCGTAGCAGGACTATTCAAGGATTAATAACAAAGCGACCCCTATCCCAGCTCAGGCAGGCCACGGCTGGGTGGACGCTCTTGCAAAAGTATTTTCTGAGCAAGGTTGTGCTGGCCTGTGCAAGGCTGTGGTCTGGCAGGGTGTCTGGGCCATTCTTAGATCAAGTACAAACGTGACATCACCTCCCGGAAGCACTTTTGGCTTTATTATTTGCTTTTTATATACCCTAACATAGGTAACCTCACTGAGTCTATCAGTGCTTTTAAGTCCAGGTTCTGAGAGGATCTCATCTTGGTCAGCATGCGGACACAGAGGAGGATAACAGCGGAAGGGTGAAGGAGCCACAAACTGGCACAATTCACACCTGAGCAAGCTGTCGTTGGTGTCTGTCTGTGTTTATCTGTGTTCAGCCTTGGGGTCGGGGGCGGGGGATTCTCTGTGATGGAGAGACTAACCAGCATCTCTCTGGAGGGAGTGAGGATCCTGTGGGAGTGCAAGAAGTCAGGGTGCAGAACTGGGAAGAAATTGATCAGGACACCGGGCCAGTGAGTCAGCACATACCTGACCTGCTCTGCGGTAGCTTGAAGATGATAGCCATGGGCCTGGAGGCAGTCTGAGGAAAGGAGCCTGCTCAGAGGCCATCACGGTCAGGAAGCTGTTCTAGCCCAGGACAGGCAAGATCCTTAGCCTACTCTCTTTTCACCCACTCTTGTCTGGTCCTCTTTTGTCTCCCTTCCGCCCCTAGAACCTCCGCACTGGGGGCCACATGTTCTGTGGATAAACCAGCTTGTAGTCTAACATTCTCTCCCTGCCTCCTCCTTGGTCTGGATAACGGCTGACGTTTCCTCCCGACTGCCTATGCTGGTTGCGTTTTCCTGGACAACTGCTCCCTCACACAGCTAGCTCCCTGATCACAGAAGCCTCAGCCCTCGTCCTCGGCAGACCAGTTGTGAAGTGATTTCACACTGCCTGGGATAGTTGTGCATGGTTTCTGTCTGTCCCCGTCTCTGAGCCTCGCTACGCATTGGTGGCAGGGACCAATAGACAACCAGACCCAGATTCTAATCTTGGATCTGCCTCTGAGCCTAGGCAATTCCTGTAGTCACCCTGACCCCAACTCCCTCTCCTGTAAAGAGGAAAATCTCCTGTGTTGACTGATGCCAGCACGAGGCCTGTGAGAACCAGACTCACAGAGCCCTAGGAGGACACTAAAACGCTGGTGCCCATGCTGGGGTCCACTTGAGAAAGTGAGCAGCAGGTTATTTGTGGTGGAGCACTCCACAGTGGAATACATGATACTTCTCTTTTAAAATTCCTAAAAGATAATCGATTGTTTACCGTAAAAAGCAACAAAATGTATTAGGGGGCTAAAGTGTACATAGAAACGAATGTAATCATTGTGAGGATGAGAAACATAAATGGCCTACGCAAAAAATGGAGGAAACCATGCCATCACTAGGTAGTCTACAAGGTGTGCAAAGACACAGAGAGGTCAGATAGAAGGTTCTAGAAAGATAGACTTCATAAACTCTAATCATAGGACAGCTGGAGTGGGTGTCAGAGGAAGGAGACTCCAGGGCATGCAGAAGGACATCACACAATGATAGAAGGGTTAGTTCAAGGAGAGGGTACCATAGACGTAAACACACAAAACAAGTTCTGGGAGAAGCTGAGGGTGTTTGGTGGCTGGCATCTGTCATCCCAGCTCTCAGGATCTGGAGGCAGGAGGATTTCTGTGAGTCTGAGGCCAGCCTGTGAAACTTGTCTCAGCAAACAGAACAAAACAAAACAAAAACAAACCCAGCAGAACTGAAGGCTCAAGCAAGCAGACACCCAAGCACAGGTGGGATTTCCTAGCAGATGGAAGGATCCAGGAGGATGCCTGAATCCTGAGCTCATCTGCTCAGCAGCCTGACCTCAGAGCTCACCAAACCCCACCAGGGAGCAGCAGATTCACTCACTGTGGGGAAGCCATCTCCAAAACCCTGGGAACTGATGCAGGACAGACTGCCGCCTCAGGCCACAGACTTCAACAAATAACGCTGGGAGATTTACTTCCAATCTAGCCATTCTGACTTTAAAAAATAGGTCCCTACTTGATGACTGCTATGGAATAATCCTTCTGGATACTATGAAGATGTGTTGCTTTTATTGCTAATAAAAAACTGATTGGCTGATGGCTGGGCAGGATTTTCAGGGCAGAGAGAATGCTGGGAAGAAGAAGGGCAGAGTCAGAGGAAACACCATGAGATGCAGAGCAAGCAGGATGGGAAGTATAAACACGTGGTAAATGAGACCCAGGATGGCACATAGATGAATAGAAATGGGCTCATTTAAGTTATAAGAGGTAGCTAAAAGCAAGCCCAAGCTGTCCGCTGAGCATTTGTAATGAATCTTAAGTCTCTGTGGTTATTTGTGAGTTGGTGGTCCCGACAAAAGGAGTCCTAAAGAGAATGTGCCATGACAAGAATGGCCAGTTTGGGAATCAGGAACATGACAGCAAATTCTTAAAGCCCCTAGCTCACAGACATTGTGTCCCACAATATGGCCAGTGTCAAAATCTAACATACATTAAGGGTTCCCTGAAATACTGAGTTCCCTAAAATACTAATAAACCACAGATACTAAAATACCAATAAACCACAGTACCAAACAGAAATTATCAAACACTTGTGTTGAAAGATTTGCCAAGCCAACTTACAGAAGAAAAATCTTCACCAACACACAAACTTGGAAACATAATACACACCATTGATGATTAGAGAGACAGAAATGAAATTAGAAAAAAAATTCTCTTTGTAGTTATAACAGCAATGAGTGTAAAAGTCCCTTCATCTCATGTTCCTCCACACCTGTCGAGAGGAGCTTTACATGCTGCTGGTGGGCATATGACCTGACCAGTTTGGAAAGCAAATTGCTAACAGCCAGTGAATTTGAAGCAAGTACCCAACACTGTGGCCATGCATGCCTGGCATCTGAGAGAAGCTTAGAACATTACTTGGACTGGAACATTTTTTTCCCTAAAATCATTGCATTTTGTTTAGGGATAAGTTCTTGGGGTGAGAGCAAGCATCATATTCAGAATATGACATAGTCCTGGAAGAGGACAGAAGTGGGTACAAGCACACCTTCAGCCACAGGCTCCATGTTGCAATACTTAAGCTGTTTATTTGGTTCACCACTACATACTACTGGTTTCATATTGTTACTGTTGAATCTGGAATGTTCCCCAAAGGCTCATGTTTTGAAGACTTAGTCCCCAGCTTCAGACCCTGTTTTGAAGGCCATGGAGCTGGTGCTTGGCTGCCAGAGTAGCTCACTAGAGGTGGCCTTTGAAAGATTAGACTTGTGCCTGGTTCTAGGCTTCCTGGTCTCCTGCCATAGAACCCTTTGATACTGAGAGCCAAAATAAATCCTTCTTTCCTTAAGAGGATGCTATTTGATATTTTGCCGCATCAGAGAGCAATACACGCTTGTCTGAAACATCATATAACTCTTACTTCAAATGCTTTTGAAATTTTGTTCAGAGAGGTACATAAATGATAAGACTATTGTTAATGTGAAAATCACTATATTTTTAACTTCTGTCATTTGATCTTTTTTTGGGTACCATGTCACAAGCTTCCCTTCCGTGTGTTTTATGTTAGCAATGTTAGACACTCGAGAATTTTAAAAAATGGAGAAATTTGATCTTTGGGGTGAAGCAGTGTTTTCAATGTGTAATCCATGCCTCCCAAAGACCTTCAAGCTCAAATGTGAGGTCAAGTCCATTTTCATGATGCTAAGAGGCCATTTTCATTTCTCTCTCTGTTGACATTTTCAATAAAGGAACCAAGCGGCCCACAATGTCCTCCGGGTTAGCATCTTTCTGTGATAGTAGCCATTGTTATGCCTCACTGCCTGGAGCACTCTTAAGGGAAAATACGAGGAAATGGTCCTCCTGAGGATGCCCTGGGTGAACTAGAGACAATGTCCATCATTCATGCTCAGCCTGTGTGTCTTTTTACTGCTCTTGCAAAGTAGACATGGAAAAAAAATGTTTTTCCAACGTGCAGGATAGTGGTGATGGTGATTAATCTTCATTGTCGACCTGCCTGGATCTAGAATCACCATGGCAACACATCTCTGGGTGTGTCTGTGCGGGAGTTTCCAGATTAGGATAGATAATTGGGTGAGAAGACCTACCCTGAATGTGGGCATCACCATCCTCCCAGCCAGGATCCCAGATTGGAAAAAAAAATAAAGTGAACTGAACCCCAGAATCTCTCTCCTGTGGTTATAATGTGACAGCTTCAGTCTCTGTTGTCATGCCTTCCCTTTCATCATGGCCTGTGACCTCCTCAAACCGTGAGCCAAACATGTCCTGGTTAGGGTTTCTTTCTTTCTTTCTTCTTCTTCTTCTTCTTCTTCTTCTTCTTCTTCTTCTTCTTCTTCTTCTTCTTCTTCTTCTTCTTCTTCTTCTTCTTCTTCTTCTTTTGATTTTCGAGACAGGGTTTCTCCGTAGCTTTTGGTTCCTGTCCTGGAACTAGCTCTTATAGACCAGGCTGGCCTCGAACTCACAGAGATCCACCTGCCTCTGCCTCCCGAGTGCTGGGATTAAAGGCGTGCACCACCACCACCCGGCTTGGTTAGGGTTTCTGTATCTGTGAAGAGACACCACAACCACAGCAATGCTGAAAAATGAAACACTTAATTGGGGTGGCTTCCTTACAGTTTCAGAGGACAAGGAGCATGGTTAGGTATGCAGGAAGACATGGTGCCAGAAAGGTAGCTGAAGTCCTAAAGAAAGTTGTCTGATAACACTGGGCAGTATCCTGATCATAGGAAACCTCAAAGCCTGCCCCCATAATGATGTACTTCCTCCAACAAGGCCCTACCCACTCCAACAAAGCCACGCCTCCTAATCATGCCACTACTCCCTATGAGGTTGTGGGAACCAGTTAGATTCAAGCTACCACACTCCCTAACTCCCTTCTTGTCAAGCATTTGGTTATGGTAACAAGAAAACAATTACAGCAATCACCCAGAGGAAAGTCTGTGTGACCAAAGTCACACATTTCTGGGGAACAAAAGCTATCACTACTCGCAAGAACAACTTACAGACACCTTTGGACTATTCACTAATATTATCGTACTGAGGGATGAAAAAAACAGCCACCCCAAGAAGACCCATTGACAAGACTGTTTGTCACTGAACAATGATGACCTTTAAAATGAAAATTAGAATTTTGGAAAAACATGGGCCAACACCCAAATCTTTCATGACTTCCCATTTTGTAATGGTTTGGCAGATGTGGCGGGTGGTGATATTTGTGAAGGAGATGTTTTGATGTTTGGTACGGAGTAGCACCCACCTTTCAAACTCCCAACGACCTGTTACTTTCCGATAACCAACATGTCATAGGAGGGGAGCCACTCAGAGTAAAGGCTAGGCTGTTGTGTCCTGACAGCACAGAGAAACTCCTGGTCTGAGTATGAACTACACATTGAGACTTACCCTAAAGAAATTACTGGAACAAGGACTAGGAAGCTTATTCAGAACCTTGCTTGGCAGTGTAGGCTACTTACTCTGCTTCATGAGGACCTGGGTTTGGATCTCATCAACCATGTAATGAGCCAGGCACCATACACCTGACATTAATACCAGTTCCAAGGTGGGTGGAGACAAGAGGACCCCGGGGATTGACTGGCAATTAGCCTAGCCCCAGGTTAAGGGAGAAATCTTGCCTCCAAGGAAAAAGAGAAGGTTGTAGAAATGGACACCTGATGCCCTTCATATGCTCACAAATACACACAGAAAAATAATAAATATATAATTTTCTTTTTTAAAAAAAAGAAAAAACTAAGTTTTGTATATGGGATGAGAAGGGCAATTTCTCTCTTTAAAATATGGATTCCAGTTTCTCGTTCAGTTTGTGATGTGACCAGGCCTTCTCCATCATGTGTTCTTAGTAACTTTGTTAAGTATTCATTGACTCTTTATGTGTAGATTTGTTGCTGGACTCTTATATATGAGTTCCAAAACTGCAAAGGCTGAAAAGGAAACGCACTAGGATCTTTACAGCTGTGATCTTAGAAATGGACTCAGGGGCATTACTCCAAACATACTAGAAAGTCTACATGAAGCTGGCTAGAACATTCTGCATAGCAATCAGCCGGAAGTGGGAAGCTACAGAGTGGGAAAGAATATTTGAAACCTGGAGAGAGGCTGAAAAAACTGTAGGAACTGTGCAATTTATCTCAAACAAAACCCCAACAGTTCAACTAAATAGTGAACAAGGGATCTGGATAGACCTTTCTTCAAAGAAGACTCCAGAATGAAGAGCAGGTAATTTAAAAAGTGCTAGAAGTCCTGATGGGTTAATCAATGCACCACCAGACCACAAGGGCACATCCCTTCCCTCCTGTCACGGCCCGGCCGTTATCAGCTTTAAAAGACAAGAGCTAAGAGTGGCGAGCCTGAACCCTGCTGACTCAGATGCAGATTATGCAGCTTTGGAAGGTAACACAGAGGACCTTTAAGCACAGAAAATAAAGTGATCATGTGATCCAGACATTTAACTCCAAGGGATATGTGCAAAAGACTTTAGAGGGGTCTCTTGAAGAGTCGCCAACACTCCTGTGTCCACTGAAGCCCTAGGCACATGAACCAGGGTGCGGGGACAGCTTTATTTCCAGCAAGGGCTGAGCAAAACAAGGAGGTACAGTGAGGCAACGGCCCCAGGAAGAGGGACGAAGGGGTGTTGGGTCGATGTAGGTCAGACTCTGAAAGGTCGCACCTACAGTTAGTGTGTGGATCGCATACGTAAGAGTCTGCCGTGAAAGAGCCAAGGAAACGGATCAGCAGGTAAGAGTGTTTGCTGCATGAGCAGAGTACCTGAGTTTCAGTCCTCAGTACCCATGTCAAAAGCTGGGGACATGGTCACATGTGCCTGAAATATAGGGCTTGCTATCCAACTGCCAGCCTCGTGGAAAAACAAGAAGATCCTGATTTAGTGAGAGACCCTGTATCGAGGGAATGAATCAGAGAGAATGGTTGAGCAGGAACCTCACAAATACATGTGTACGTAACACACACACACACACACACACACACTGCTGAAGGGTAGAGATCTCATGTTATTTGTTCTTAACCCAAGAAAAATCAAAAGGAAAGGAGAAGAAAAGAAAATGCAAAGCAAAATTTGGTGCACTGTCAAAGAATAATACCCACAATTACAGGAAAAATTACTAAAATTTCCCCTCCAACAGATCTGTCTTGTTTTCTTCATGTCTCAGCCAAAACAACATATTCAAGCGATGGCTGGAGAGACAACGGAGAACCCTGCTGCCACCCATGCAGTCGGGAGGGAGCGTGCAAACCGTACGGCAGTGCCGCTATTTTCGCTGGATTCCGAAGTGGAAAGCAGGCCTGGTTTTTATCCGTGTGACTTGTGTAAACACATGACAGGTTTATTCTTGTTATTTTAGTGAGTGGATGCTTCAGATGCTCAGTCTTCGTTTCTGGCATGATGGTGCTGATGGCTAGAGCCACTTGAAAGGGAAGGCTTTGTGGTGTTCCATCATTTTAAGAGTGACTTGGAGCCTACGAGCAAGGACACTGCGCAATCTTTGGGGATGAAGCCCCCTCCCTGATCACATAATTTACAATCACCACTGACAATTCCCATGCAAGGCCCCCAAGAGCACCATGAAGACATGCCTAGAGCATCGCAGGCTCCAGATGTGTAGAAAGGCACGGTTCATATGGAAAGTTGAGGGTGTATTAAATAACCACAGTTTTAATTCTGGCTGAAAAGAATTACCAAAGAATCATTTTGTTTAAAGTATTTAGGTTGGAACTTGAGAGATCAGTCAATGGTTGAGCATATTCTCTGATCTTACAGAGGACCCGAGTTCAGTTCCTAGCACCCGTCTTGGGCATCCTTCAATCTTTTATTTTGCTTTCTTTTTTATGTGTATGTGAGTGTGTGTGTGTGTGTTTGTGTGTGTGTGTGTGTGTGTGTATGAGTGTGTGTGTGAGTGTGTGTTTGTGTGTGTGTCCTCTTAGATGCCAGAGAAGAATTTCAGATCCCCTAGACCTGGAGTTAGGGGCAGTCGTGAACCACTTGATGTAGGTGCTGGGAACCAAACTATTGTCTTCTGGCAGAGTGGTTACCTACCTTAACTGCAAAGTCATCTCTCCAGCTCCTAAAAGAAACATTTGAAATAGATAAACTCCTTAGGTGAGAAATGCCAGTCATATCTAAAATATCTTGCTGAATCTAGCTGCGATAGAAGAGCCCAGTGCTTGTCTCTGTCCATGCGTCAGAGAGAAAGGAAAACAGGATCTCATGACCTCTGTACCATTTAGAACAGATAGGTCTGGTGCCCTGGTGGCTGTCCTCCACTGACCATGGCCTACAGTAGTGAACTCCCTGAGACCAAAGTCACTAGTCTGTGGCCTTGAGTCTTAGTCCATATAAAGCTGCTCTCAGGGGGCCCAGGGTTGTTTTTATCTCTGCTAGGGATGGGCACTTGATTCTGCTGCCTCGTTCTCTAACTGGAGGGGATTAAATGTCTCCACAGTCAACCTAGTCATCAATTCAGATACTTTTGGAGACTTGTGGCCCCACATTACTACCCCATGGGGCATGAACTGAGACTCAGAAATTCACCTGCTGGGGAAAAAAAACCAAACCTGACATAAACAAGAAAGCTCCGATGATATGTACCGGGAAAGACACAGCTCATGGCTCCCAATAAATGAGGAGGGAGGTCCGTGCGGGAGCGAACAGAAAATGCCTGTGAATGCTGACACCAGAAGCTGGATGATCAGGGGTTATGAGGTAGTGAGACATTTGGCACACACCAGCAAACTCGAGACAGGGAGCAGAAGGCTAAGGTGGCAATAGAGATCATCTCACTCACCCAGTGCCTCACAGACTTACCTGGGTTCTCTCGAGAGATGCCTTTCCCCCAGGTCTGGAAGACTGGTGACTACGCGCTTGCCCAGTGGACAGAATTCAAATATTCTTAGCCCAGATGCGATGAGGGCTGAGGAACCCACACATCTATGGGGACAAGAGTAGTTACCACTCTGGGCCTGCCCTCCCTTGATGCCCATGTGTTGGACCTCGAAGCCCACATAGATGCCCGCAAGTCTACCCTTGAACAGTGTGAGAATGCTGGACAGCCTCGAGCAAGGGCAAGAGTGTAAGACATTGGAATTGTGTGCCCATGCTCACGGTCACCTTACCGACAATGCCCTGAGCTAGAACCCTGCCAGTTGTCCCTCAGCAAGTGGAGAGCTGAACTGTGGACCGTGCAGGCCACGGAGGTAGCCTAGCAATGGAGACACAGCCAACTATTGACACAACTGGAGAGTCTCAGAGGAGTTCTGCTGGCTGAACAAAGCCAATCTGAAAGTCAATGCGTGTTTATAATTCTCGAGCCAACAAAGTGATGGACATGAAAGAGGTCAGTGGTTGCAGGAGGCTTCCAAAGAGAAAGGGGCACAGCAGCCACAAAGGCCAGCAGGAGGGACCCACAGATGGGCCTCACTGTCATCTCTGTGGCGGAAACAGGAACCTGCATGTGTGACAAAGTCTGTGGAGTCCATATGTCTGGGTGCGATGCACAGCAAGATGGTGAGGGGCCGAGAATAGTGCCTGGGCTCTCACACTGTGCAGCGTGCTTGCACAGTGGGGCTCACCCAAATTCCGACATGGAGATCTGGGCCCACAGCTGCCAGGCTGCAGGGGAGGGTTGGTGGTGCTGAAATTATAGTCGAGCTGGCATAAGGCAGCTTCAAGTCCTCCAGGGGAGATGATGTTCTACCAAGGGGACACCTGATCTCTCAGAGCCCAGGGAGTGGGCCAGATGTCCCTTCCCAAGCGGTGTTTATTTTACATGACATCAGTAAGAACATCTCATTGGTGAAGGCTTGGCACAGGTCTGGAGCTGGGCTTTAAGTGTTTGCAGCTTGGCAGACCCATAATGCACTGCAGTCTCAGGAGGTTAAAGGGGTTGCTGCTGGTGACTTTTCACTGGGCTGGGGAACCTCGATCTTTCCTGAGGGAGGGATGGGTTTTGCCCTCCCGTGTTCAGTTCCAGAACTGAACTTGGTGTTGAGAAGATTCTGGTAGTTTCGTGCCAAGGGTAAGTTGTATGGACAGCCATGGGGGTGGTGGTGGTAGATCTCCAAACAGTTGTGAGTGGGAAGCAGCGGCCACTCAAGCTACAGTGACGAGTGATGAGAACACTCATCTTCCCTGGACCCTTCTCCCTCAGCTTACATGCTTAATTATTTCGAGATAAAGTCTCACAACATACCCCACGCTTGTCTCAAACTCACGTCCTCCTGCCTCAGCCTCCTGAGTGCTGGGATACAGGCCTGTGCTGGTTTGTCAGGGTTCCTTGCATGATCTTGATCGGAGCTGAGTTGAAAGTGTCCACCATGTGAAGAGAAACCATGACCAAGGCAGCTTAGAAAAGGAAGAGTTTATTTGGGAGCTTGATGTGGGAATCCCCTCTGTGTGCTGTGATTACCATTAATGAATAAAGAACTGCTTTGAGCCTATAGCAGAGCAGGGCAGAACAGAAGTAGGCGGGGAAAACTAGACAGAAGGCTTGGGGGAAAGGAGGCAGAGTCAGAGAGAAGCCAGGTAGTCCCACCAGAGCCAGACGGAACTTAACTTGGTAAGCCACAGCCACATGGCAATACACAGATTACTAGAAATGGGTTAAATTAAGATATAAGAGTTAGCCAATAAGAAGTTAGAGCTAATGGGCCAAGTAGTGATTTAAATAACATGGTTTCTGTGTGATTATTTCGGGGCTGAGCAACCTGGTACCAACAAGTGGCCCCCCACAGCAGGAGCTTGCTTAGTCTATGATCATCGTGACTGGGAGGGTGATGGCATGCATGCAACCATGCATGGCACTGTAGCAGCAGCTGAGAGCTCACACTTGATCCATAAGTTGCAGGTGGTGGGAGTAGGGGGCAATTCTGTCATGATTTTGAAACCTCAAAGCCCACTGTCAGTGATATATCTCCAACAATGCCACACCTATTCCAATAAGGCCATACCTCCCAATCCTTTCCAAACAGTTCCACTAACCGGGATCAGCCATTCAATTATATGAGCCTATGGGGGCCATTCTCACTGAAGCCACCACACAAGTGAAGCTCTGAGGCCTAGCCCCAGAGTCCAAGAGACTGTCCAGCAAGGCACAGGAAACCACAACTCTCTGACCCTGCCACCCGGACTCCACAGGTGCCAGCGACTCATCAGGGAAAAAGATGTGCTGGCCCCTGTGAACACCGTTTGCTGACTGACAGCTGGCCCCTTCTCTGTGATAGACAAATTCTTCACTGCCTGTGTCCTTGGCAGAAATTGCTATGTGAAGTCATGATCATGGGAGCAAGTATTGCTTTTCCACCTGAGCCTTATTCTAGAGACCGAGAACTGAGACCTCTGGGTACCACTGCCAGTGCAGAGGCAGCTGCCCTGCAGGCATCAATGAGATGATGTCCCTGGACCACAGACCACACTCCTATTCAATGATATGGCTCAGTTACCCTCACTGTCTGTGATATCCCTCTTATCCTAGACTGCACTTGACCTCCTGCACTGATGCTGTCCCAGAATCAGGGTCCCCTGGCCTGGGCAGTCACTCAGCCACGGCCTCACTAGCACTGAGAGTGTTTGGGGGGCTTCACGGGCATTGAGAAGCCCCTTGGATAGGTGGTGTGATGTAGCCAGGCTGTTACTGTCACAGATAGATCACTGTGGTCTACCTCTTTCTAGTAGGGACCTTCTCTCAGTGAAGATGAGACAGGGTGGCACCTTCCTCTCCTCTCCTCCTCTGACCCTTGCTTTCTCAGGGTCTGGGGGCCTTGACAGCTTAAATTTGAGCTAAGGGGTGGGATATTTATGGGTGGGGCAAAATTGGACTGGACCTCATGCAGAAGACCATCTGCTCCATGCTTCCTTCCTGGAAACAAAGTGGACATTGGGGCTGTGCTGAGTGCCAGTCTCCAGGATTAGGATGGTTTTGTCAGAAACAGGACTGTTCTTGGGTCTAATCCTTACCTGAAGAAGTCCCAGCATGGGGCCAAAATGGAGTTTCTGCAGGAGGGATGGGGGGCCAGGGACCTGGATTGTTCTCCCAGAGTTACCCAACAAGTCCTGAGTTGCTTCCAGGACACACTGCAAGGCACCTAAGAACAGCACACAGCCTGGCACACTGTGCGTGTGGGGAGGGGGGTGTTGGGATAGAGGATGGTCCCTAATACAGTAGGACCTATGCTAGATAGTCAGGGTGCCACCATGGCCACAGCCCCCCCCCAAGTCCCTCTTGTAGCCATTCCTAAATCTAGTCCTCTTAACAAATGAGGTGTGCCCAGCCTGGGGGAAACTGGTCCTTTCCTATGGATCTCTTCGCCCCCAAGGCAACCTTCTGTGTGGTTCTACCCTCCCTATCTGTCTGCCAAGCACTTGCCAGTCCAGGCCGGGCATCCTGGAAAGCTCTGGATGCTCCATCCATGGCAGAACCATGCCCATGGCCCAGGTCACTCTGACAGAGTTCTTTCATGGGGCCCCTCTCACTACACTACCCCTCCCCGCTTGAAACTGCTACCCAGTCAGCCCTGGACAAGTCATTTCAGGTCACCACTGTGAGCAGGCGTGGGGAGAGGCTTACTCCATCCCCTGCTGACCTATTATCTGCTACTCAGATCTCATCCATGGGTCTCTGGGAACTCCACGGAGACTCACCACCCCGCCCTGCCCCGCCCCTAGTCCTTAATTGTCAGCAGACGCCAGGCCTATGATCTGGTTCAGATCCCAAGTCATGCATCCCCTGTGAGCAAAGGGAATCAGCGCAGCCCCTTGCAGGCTCCACAGGCTGGCAAGCGCTCCAGCCGCACTGATCACATTAAATGACTGAGAACATCAGATCTGGACTTTATGGCTCGGAGACGGAGGACAAGCTGCAGCCAGTTAATATCACCACGGGACAGCAGAACCCCCGCGGGGCCCTTGCCGTCTCAATTGGTTCCGTTTCACAGGAGGAAAAGCTAAGGGTGGAGAGTTCAGAAGACTGGCTTTGTAGTACTGACTGTCGCACTGAATGGCAGAGCCCAGCGACTCCACCCCTTCCTCAGCTCACCTCCACGTCACTCACACCCACCTGCTTCTTTCCAAATGTTATCCTTAAAGCAATATTAATTTTTTTCTGCTAAGGGAAAAAATACTTATTTAAAAAAAAAAGACAATTTCTGACATCAGAATTCCTCCTGGGAAAACACCATGTTGTCAATATTTTTATAATTCTTTTGCACATATGATCTCTGTGCATGTGTATTTGTATGTATGTGGAGGTCAGAAGAGAACCTTAGATATTGGTCCCGGCCTTCCACGTTGACACAGGAACTCTTGTTTGCTACTGAGCAATCCTCGCTTGCTGGCTCAAGAGCCACTTTGCCCACTGAGCCACCTCCCAGCCCCTGGCTGTCATTTTTATCAAGTGAAAAAGAGAGAGACTTCTGCACGTCCATGCACGGACAGCCATGAAGGCAGACAGTGGCCGTAATATTTCTCCCTGATCATCTCTTACTTTCTTTAGTCCCACAGCATCATTCCAATCGAACTTACAGTGACCCTCTGTGGACTTTCTTCCCTAGGGGGCTATCTCCTGATCCCTGGGGTAGGGACATCACTGTAGAGCCACCAGGGTTTGCCTCTGTTGGAAACCCCAAGTGACTGGGCTAGCACAGCTTGGATGTCAGCCGAGCAGCTTGACATTGTCAAACACACAGGCATCCGTTCAGCTACTCACAAGGCTGGAGACTTCGGATTCTCCATTGGAGAAGGGCAGGGGTTTTGTTTATCCTTCAGAGACTGGACAGGCCTGAGGCTTCTCATCTCCCTCCCTGTCCCTGCCTCTGGCCTGGACCTGACCACATGCTCAGGCCAAGCTTATGACATTGACACATGGCTTGTGAGGTCACATAGGCCACTCAGCTGTTTTCTTCACTTAAATTCAGTTTTATTCTTTCTCATATTCCACCTGTGATTGGTCCTTCATGCTGTGGGGAATCCGTATTGTGCCTGTAGTTAGACAGACAGGCTATTCTCTAAATCTCGCTGTCTTTCTAGGCAGCGGTGTGCTCCTGGCTGCTGGAAACACAAGGCACTGAAACAGCTTCAGTGTGAATCCAATCGTGGAGTGAGAAGAGCTGAGAATGAAGACCAGTGAGCAAGATGCACACTTAGGTGAAGCGCCATGGCTGCTGTTTGTTGCCGGGCTGTTTGATGCCCCCAGGAACACTGATTGGGGAGAAGGTAAATGACCGTCTACCTCTCCAGTGAGATGCTGTGACGAGGGATGACAAGAGAACACTCGGTTCCCAGGACTGGCTCAGGCTTCTCACCCACATCTCATGCCCTGTACCAGGGTCCCTACACTGGGAATGCTCTCCACCCACTGCGGTCAGGTGTGCCGGCCCTCCGAGGAGCAGCTTTTCCCAGAGTGGATGCTGTGTGATTTTCCCTCCACGGCAGCTAGCACTGTGTCAGAAAGTTTCCCACATCAGAGCCTCTGCTTCCTCAGACCAGAACCCCTCAGCCAAGAAAGGCACCTCCCTCCCAGTGAAATGCCAACTGCAGCCACTCAGGAAAACAAACTCTGTCCCCTTTCCCATAGCTCTATTCACGGTGGATGCAAGCTCCACTCTTTCATTTTCCTGACTGATAACCCATCGCAAATGTTCATCGCTTTGCTTTGTAATCTCCAGGGTTATCTGGGAGACGATGTAGGACTCCTAGCACTGGGTGTGGTGTGCCTGAACCGCTCAGCATTCCCCCGCTAACCAGCGGCATCCAGTTTACTTTATGAGTTGCATAATTCTGCAATAAACCTCTTCGTGCATCGGCCTTTGTTCATTTTGGGAATTTTCTTTTAAAGTGATTTCCCAGAAATATCACCACGAGGTCAAACGGAACAAACAATTTCACGATTCCTATTATGTTCTGCCAAACATCTTTCCAGATAGCTGGGCTCCTTCTGTGGTGCCTGGGAGTGTGGGTAAGGGCAGGTGGGACATTGGCTCCCTCCTTCATGCTGAACTGGATAGGACGGTGGTCCCCAACTGAGTTATCTGGTGCTCTCCCTGGAGGTGAAGATCAAGGGCTATTGAGCACCCTGGAGATGGTGCTGACTCAGACAGAGGCCGAAGGATAACATGGCGTCTAGTCAGGCCTACTCAGCCTCTGGCTGATGGGCCAGGTCAATGAAGGCACCGACAGAGATGCACACTGGAGAAGCAGGCAGAACCAGGGTCCTGTCTGGCACTGAGGGACCAGATTTTATCAAAACACCCTAGAGTGAACTACTAGTTAGCGCCATGCTTTTACCCAGAGTTCCTGAGATCAGTGTGGTTTGTATTGGTGTCACCCACAAGGTGTACTTTCAGAAAGTCCCCTGATGAGCGTCTATATAAACAGGGGAATTAACAGTCATAACTCCCAGATTAGATCAAGGATCTAAACTCATATTGATGTGAAATGGAGAAGCAAATAACGGAGAGGAGGGTCTCTGCTTCACAGCAGAGGAAAGGCTCATAACAAGAAGACACAGCCAGGCAGTGGTGGTGCACACCTTTAATTCCAGCACTTGGGAGGCAGAAAGGAGACCTCTGTGAGTTCAAGACCAGCCTGGTCTACAGACAGCCAAGGCTACACAGAGATACCTTGTCTTTAAAAAGGTAATAATAATTGTAATTATGAGGAAGAAGAAGAAGAAGAAGAAGAAGAAGAAGAAGAAGAAGAAGAAGAAGAAGAAGAAGAAGAAGAAGAAGAAGAAGAAGAAGCAGCGAAAGAAAGAAAGAAAGAAAGAAAGAAAGAAAGAAAGAAAGAAAGAAAGAAAGAAAGAAAGAAAGAGAGGAGAAAATGAGAAGCCGCAAAACTCGGGACCACTCCCCTGCAGCCATTGAAGTGATCCTCAATGGACGTGAGGTGATGACTGAGTGTTGGAGGAGAAAGAGGAACTTCTCATTCTGGCCACACAAGTGCGAGCTGGGAACAGAGTATGACCTGGTGAGGATAGTAGATGAGTCACTGAGAAACTAGATGGTGGACACAACGGTTTAATGTGTCCTGTGAAGTGCCACCCACATCATGGACCCACAAATAACCACTGTCTGCGTGGAAACAACCCTGAGTACACTGCCCACCAGACCCATCCTTTACCTCTTACAGACGAGCCCGTAACCCTCACTGCAGCCGCATTCAGAGCTGACATGGCTGTGGTATAGGTTACAGCCATAGCATAACAATGCAGGGGTTACCCAGGCCTGGGTGTGGGCTGGACAGTCCCAGCTGTGAAGGAAAATACTGGGGCCCTTAGGAAACGTGAGTGTTACCTGTAGATGTAGTGTCAGTGTTTACTGCCTTAGTAAGAATATTCTTCCAGAGTACACAAATGCTCAAGCAAAGGACATGGCCTCTGGAATTTACTCCCAAACAGCTTACAGGAAAATATATATTCAATGCATACTGAAGTATATGTAAGGCACATGTTATATACATTTATTGCCTATAATTTTTATCAATATCATCTACCTGTTACTTATCTATCAATGTTATCTGTAATATATTCAATGTATAACATATCTATTATCTACCCATCTATCATCTATCTTATCTATTTAATATCTATTCTTCTATCATCTAACATCTATCATCTATCTATCTAGCATCTATATATCTAATTACCTACCTATCTATCATCTATTCATATACCTACTTACATACCTTCCATCTATCTAACTATTCCCCTATCATTTATCATGACAAGTCTAATAGGGAAATATGTCCACCAGTATTTGATTGTGGTCCTGTGGAGGGAGCAGATTCTTTGAAAGGTGGAACCTAGGAAGAGGTCACTGTGGCAATGTCCTTAGACAGGACCAGCCAAGAACCCCAGTCAATTTCTATGGGAAAAGACTGTTAGAAAATAAAAAGATGGCTCCTCTCTGTTCTCTGGCTCCCTGTTTTGCCATGTGACCTTTCTCACACAGGTTCCCACTTGCAAGCCATCAGCTTTATTACGCTAGAAATAGTTGCTCTACGATATTACATGCATTTTCAAAGTTGGCTTGCTTGGACTCGTATGTACCCGGTAAATAAAGCTAACTCCATTCTTGGTGACAAACTGAGTTAATTTGTTAGGTAACTAATTGAACAAGTATTTCATACACAATCGCTTCATTTCTTGTAGCATCCACATCCTGTCTGGGGACCCTGGGGAAGAGGGTGGGGATCTGATCTGCATGGTTATTGGGTTGCATTTGGGGTATCCAGAAGTAAGGACAAAGGGAAACAAATAGACCCTCATCAACTGGACACCAAGGATGTGTGCTGTCAGTACAAAGCCAGGAGGCAGCCTCTGGAGAGGGTATTTCATGGGACCAGTGTGATTCCCTCATTCTCTAGACCGGCAGTCCCCACCGGTAAAGCCAATGCATCTTTACAGCAGCAGGAGCTTGCAACAAGCTGGGCGTGGAACAGAATCCAGCAGGTTTGGTGGATGGAGGATTCTCACCTATGGGGAGCACAGGGCCTTGGACACTCAGACCTCATGGTCTATGTCTACCCACAGCTTGGAAGGTCAAGGCGCTGAGAGCTAGAAAGAGAACTATCTACCTTGTGATAGCCAAGGTCAGGAAGGACAGAGAATAACCATGGGAAAATCAAGCACAGTGAGGCAGCAGCAGGCATCCAATAGGATGTTAAAAGATGCTTATGGGACCCCAAGGCAGCCCATCTCAAATGTTCCTTTACTACACATGGATGGAGGCCTTGGCCAGGCTTTTCTCTCAGATGCCTTTCCTGCCTGCCTTGGGTAAGAAAGGCTGAGACCTTAAGACCCAGCGCTTTGCCTACTGGCACCTGCACCTGCCCCAAGGCACTGAGCAGGACCCTCTACAGAGTTTCTTCTTCTTGTTGCCAGCACATAGCAGGAATTCCTCCTTACACTGAGTCCACTCCTCAACTCCTTGCTAAGTTGGAAATAAAAGGTGAAAGTTGGACTCTTCTGCCTCTGGCTACTCTGTGTTCCACTAGATATGGGGTCTGTATAGTCTATAGAGTGCAAGTGGGACTCATTGGAAGGAGCTGTCAGGGACAGCGCTGTCTGGGGTAGAGACCCTCATAGGCCCCATCGATGTCAGGAACACACACTCTCCCATGAGTTTTTGGGAACCAGCATTCAGGAGCAAGTAAGGGCTAATGGCTTAAAGATGTGATTTGCAAGCCAAGCAAGAGGCCCATGGGGCATTGTCATTGTCCCTAGGGCTCTATGGGTCCTGGTACCTTCAAGAATGATGTTGGCTATTCATAGATAGCTTATGCCACCTAGCATCAATGATTTGCCTTAACCCTTGTGCCTGAGAATACCTGAGGCTTCTTCACCCACAAGCACAGCCTCTTCCTTGAACAAAGGCCAAGGTCCCTATAAAGAACTTTTTCCTTGGCCAGAAAGAAACCTAGGGCCCTACAGATGGCAATGGGGGAGAGGGCTATGCTCTACCTCCCCTAGGCTTCAGCAAAATGCACAGGCCTTCCTGGGCCTCTTGGAATGAGAGGTATGTGCAGTGGCATTACTGTGAGCGTTGGTGTGTACCTGTGTTCCTCATCACACACACATACTGTGAGTGTAGTAGCACAAATGCATATTGAACGTGTGTGCAGCTCTGGAAGTGCCTGTGCACACGGGCCAGGGAGCTGTGTTCTCTTGAGTGTGCCACATTCTTATGTGAGCATGGTTGAGGGTTGGAAGACTGTGGCATTGTCCCATCTTGCCTTCACCCACAGGCACGGAGGAAATCCCCTGAGTTCGTGGCCTAGCTTACCCCACCTGCCCTCCAGCAGGTACTGTAGACAGGGTGTGCTAGGAAACTTCCAGCTCCTATTCCCCAGGGCCTATCTTCCCTGGGTGGGTTGGCTCAAGAGTCATTTCAATTCAATGTGCACCTGAGTTCTGTAAAATGCCCAGGCATTTGAGGCCCCAACATCTCTCTCTGTTCATGGTGGCTCAGAGCCATGGATGGCAGAGGCCATGCAGCGAGCAGCCAAGGAACGGGCATCCACGTCAGCCACTTCAGGCTATCTACCAGGGATGCCAATGACTTCTTCCCACTCACTGGGGACCTGCCTCCCACAGAGACACTCTGTGCTTATGATGGTGGGGAAGAAAGGGGGGGCTGGCAAGGAGGGAAGGTCATGGCTGACCCTGGGAGCTCTCCCACCTGTCTCCACTTCTTCCCAAGTACACAAAAGATGGACACCGGTGCTCTGAGGAGCAAAGGAAATAAGCCACCATCTCTAAAACAGTAGACCGTAGTCCTGGGGTGAACTGGGAGAATCGTCCTTGGTCCTAACAACCTGGGACCAGTAAGTTTTCTTTGTTTGTTTTTCTATAGACCCAGAAGCCTTGAGCAGGTACCCATGGGGCTGTCTTAGAGATGTATCGCTATTTTTACTACACCCAAAAGAAGGCAGAAATCTTCTCTTTTGAACAGATGTCATTGTTCTGTTTCCAGGGACCTTTTGGCGATATAGACTTGTCTTTGGGGGAGGAGAGATGTGAGAGACCTCCACAGTAGGGGCTGTAGGGCTATTGCGCTCACTGTCAAAGGGCTAGGCTAATCTCTCCTCCTCTGCACCCCCACAGTGACTCTGTGGGGCCATTGACAAGTACATGCTGAACTTAGAGTGGGATTGAGGTCCTGGGTGCCAAGGGTAGAGCAAGTGTCTGCTTGTCCGGTACCGAATGATAGATTGAGACCCTTGCAAAAGCCGAAGAGCAAATACATTTCCAAAAGTATCCAGGCTTCCTTCCACCCCCAGGTTTCCTTCAGATCTTTCTTTGGCTCTTGCTTCAGCTCATCTGAGTCAACTGGTGAGAGCCAGCTGCCAGCCAGCGTGGGAACCAAAGATAGGCACCCTCCACGGCTTTCATGTTGGGGTCACGCACTGGAAAAACAATCTTTTCAGGAGGTGGAAGAGAAGTTGGCGGGCTTGAGGGCTGGAGCAAAGTGTGTCATTTAGACACACATTCCATAGAGGGCTCCTGGCCTCCTCCAGAGCGCCTGCAGCAGGAGCATGGCAGCAATGGGCCAACTCTTGTCAGCAACCCCTCCCCCCCCCCCCCCCCCCGCCTTTGGCCTCTCAATAGAGAAATATGCAGTGGAGTTACAGGGTGCCCACTTTTGGGGTGCAGACTGAGAGGTTGAGTGTGTGGGGGCAGAAGAGGCTCACTCTGGGAAAGAGAAGATTGCTTCACCCGCCCAGATCCTTTCATTAGACAGGTCTGCGCAGAGGCTGCTGAGTGGCAGATGAAGCTGCGATACCGTTGTCGGCTGATGCGCTGCCAGGAACGGGAGCCAACCTGGAGCGGCAGTCCTGATGGGGGAGGCTCACTCGAGAGCAGCTCACTGGCCTTCCCCCAAAGTGACTCCAAGAAAAGAGGGGAAGGAGATGTCAGAAGATGGGAAAAGGGTGAGAAGTGACTGTTGGGGAAGAACTTTCTGGTAACTGTAGTGAGTGGAAATGGACCACAGTGTGTGCTTCCCGCCTCGGGAGTCAGGCCTTCTGCGCAAGGCCAACTTGTCTGTCTCTTACTGGGAAACTATCTTTGTACGTCAGTGGGCCAGACAGTCACAGAGCTGGCAGCCCTCGTCATGATCCATCCCCAACAGGTAAGATGTGGCTGTGATGGGTTGACAGAGGCACCTCTGGGACTTAACAGACACCCTAGGACACGCGAACAGCTCTTCCCATTCCCATGTGTCTGGAGGTGAACACAGATGAGGTCATGAGAGCATGGAAAGGAACCCCTCTGTGAAAAGTGATAAACCAAGCCCCAGGCCAGGGAGATGAATACAACACAGAGAGTTGCCGACCCTATGAGAGCTGGACAGTGGATGGTGGGGATTGCCGAGTGTGCCCTTCCAAGATGGGGACAGGTATCTAGACTGGAGGACTCAGTGAGCAAGGTGGACACCCTGCCATCCCTCCTCACAGAGCTCTGGAGGAGTGACTGTGTCAGGCGGGTGTGCAGACGGGACAGCAGATGGTCACCACAGCTGAGAACAAGTGCACAGGACACCCAACTTTAGCTACCGTGTGAGGACTGCTCGCCACCCGCCTTGGGGCTCCTGGGCCTTGACTCCCTGTGCTCTGAGTGCTGCCATTGGAAGTGTCGTGTACGGAAAGAGAGGCTCAGTTTCACTTCACAACCATGTGCTAGAAACTCAAAAGCCAGGCCCTGACAGCCCGGAGAGTCCTGAGTGCCTCCAGCAGAGCCCGGATGCCAGAAATTACAGGCAACTTCTAGCAGTTTCCAGACTACAGAGCCAAAGGCCTGGGATGAAAAAACACAGCCCCGTTCCCAGTGAGGCTTTCTCAGAGTGGCCTCTCGGGCTACTGCTTCAGGGAAATTAGCCTCCGTCACTCCACAGTGAGAGGAGGAAGAAGAAGGATGGGTGGGGCCTTCAGTGGGACAGGCTCCATGTTCCAGAGAGCACCCAGTACAACAATGACCCCACAGGACAAGCCTTCTGTCTTCCAGAGCACTCACTGGGCCTGAGCATGTCACACCGAGCAGTTCAGCTCCCTCCTGCCGACCCACATGCCCTGGGCAGAACTGACTAGAGTTCAGCTGTACTCATGCCTCGCCATGTCTATGTTCAGACAAAACGCCCATGCAGCCGCCAGCCTCCAGTGGGCAGGCTGGGACTCTGCTCCCTGAGCAGAGGACTTTCCTGGCAAAATATTTAGTTTAAGGGGCTACCCTCCAACCTAATCATATCCTCTTAGAACAGCTTTAGTGCCCCTCCCTCCCTCCCTCTTCTCGCCCCTCCCTCCCTCCCTCTTCTCGCCCCTCCCTCCCTCCCTCTTCTCGCCCCTCCCTCTCTCCCTCTCTCCTTCTCCCTCTCCCTCTCTCTCTCTCTCTCTCTCTCTCTCTCTCTCTCTCTCTCTCTCTCTCTCTCTCTCACACACACACACACACACACACATACACACGCACACACACGCATGCACATACACACATAACAGAGAGAGAGAGAGAGAGAGAGAGAGAGAGAGAGAGAGAGAGCCTGTAGGCAGACTTCTTGCCCATTCATGGTCCACAGGAGCAGTGTCTGCCCCAGGACTCAGGATAAATGCTATCATTACTTCCGTCATCTCGGAAGTCTTAAACTGGCTCTGTGTTCCGGTCGAGCTGGACTTTTGTTCACTGCAGGAAAAGATCTTAAGAAGTACGTGGTTCTTCCTCCAGCACCCAAGCCCAGACCCGTGCAGGCTACACATTTGTCACCTTGGACAGGTGTGTCCTGGAAGCTCTGACTGGTGCACCAGAAGGACCTGATTCCTAGTCCTCAAACCGTCTTCAAGCTGTAACTATCAGAGATCATGAATAGCTAATGATTAGAAAGAGGAAACAGGCAGGGAGGGATGGATAACGGAGGATCACCTTCAAGCTGACTCAAGTGCTCTGGAACAGATCAAACTCTGTGTCTGATGCCCCAGACCAGTCTCTGTGTCTGATGCCCCAGACCGGCCTCTGTGTCTGATGCCCCAGACCGGCCTCTGTGTCTGATGCCCCAGACCAATCTCTGAGTCTGATGCCCCAGACCAAACTGTGTGTCTTATGCCCTAGACCAGCCTGTGTCTTATGCCCTAGACCAGTCTCTGTGTTTGATGCCCTAGACCAGTCTCTGTGTCTGATGCCCTAGACCAGTCTCTGTGTCTGATGCCCTAGACCAGCCTGTGTCTGATGCCCTAGACCAGCCTGTGTCTGATGCCCCAGACCAGCTTCTCTGATGCCTCAGACCAGTCTCTCTGACTGATGCCCCAGATGCTTTTCCACCCCCACAGAAATCGCAGTTAGTTAGCTGGGTGAGGTCTGTGGCTAGAGATCACAGGTGGTACCCTGTGATCTCGCATCCAGAGGAAGTGGCCACAGAATAGTGATGGTTTAAGAGGAACCTAGAATCCTAGAGACCAGAGGCGTGTGTGTGCTTCAGAGGAGAGCAGAAGGCCACAGCAACATTCTTGATGAGGTAGACACCACAAAGAGACAGCTGAGGCTGTGAGAACTAATGAAATTTGATTTTTCTCTGGACTGTACAAGCCTGTATGGATAATATAAACATCAGTAAATTACTACACTTGACTTCACCCTGAATCTGATGCCATTTTAATGAGGCATAAAATACAGTGGTTACTCGCCCATCACCCTGGCCAAAACTTACTTGTACCTGGCTTTATTTGGGATGACCCAGCCAGCTTGGCTTGAAATTTTCTGTTCTGCACTTGCTCTTGGGGGGGGGGGGGGAAGAAAGGAAAGGAAAGGAAAAAGAGGAAGAGCAGAGAGGAGGAAGGGGGAAGGTGAGGAAGAGAAACAAGAGGAAGAGGAAATGGGGGAGGAAAGGAGAATGGAGACAACGAAGAACTCACAGAGGTTGAGAAGTTGACAACAAGATGGTTGTGGCTATGTCTGGTCCCAAGAGCTTAGTGACCAGCACAAGGCTAGAGACAGCAATGGTGGAGCATAGATACATGCAGGCTGCCTGTGCCCAGGGTGGAGATGCTGCAACAAGAAGACTGTCAACTGTGTCTTGACACTTTTCTAGCCCTCAACTGATCTTCACCTACGTGCCTCCATCCGTCATTGGATGCAGTCATACAGGAAAAAGAGAGGGGAAAACAACTTCTAAGAGAGATGGTTAAACATTTCCTATAGGAATTCTTCCAGAATCAGAGACTATACCACAGTCTCTCTGAGGCAGACAGAAAGAAGAGCTGCTAGGATGGTAGACAATGAAAGGCAGGAGTAAGCTGCTGACAGCCAGACAATAATCAGAGGGAAAATCCTAAATATATAGAAACAAAAACTGCGATTTGTTGGGAGGTCCTGGAGAAATATCTCAGCACTTAAGAGTATGAACTGCTCTTGCAGAGGACCAGGGTTTGATTCGGAGCACCTACGTGTTGGCTCACAACCACCTGAAACTTCAGTTCCAGGGGATTGCATGTGGCACACAAACATACATCAGGCAAATACTACAAGATTGTAAGAGAAGTGGAAGGGAGAAGAGTAGATGGTTCTGAAATACAAGAATGAGACAGAGAAAAATAGAAAGAAGTATTTAAATGATAACAGGAAAAAAAGAGACCTAACAAAGAAGAGAACAGAGCCATTAGAACCAGGAGACCAAGACACAGAGACCAGACAAAAATTGAAAGACAGGACACACATATTTACAGGATACTATATCCTAAGAGGCATCCCAACACAAATATATTCCAGATAAATGATTTTCAAGACCATTCAGGAAGGGGAAAAAGAAGCAGTTGAGTTGCCTGATTATATGATATGTCTGCTGCTTAGCATAGAGATGTTGTGTTGATGCATTAAGAACTGAGAAGACATTCTGTCACTCAGGGGCTTGGAGAAGGGCAGCCCTGAGTTCAATGTAAGAGGCGACTTCACAGAACCCAGCCAAATACAAGGGAAAATCTACAGTAATTAAAAGACACATGGCAGGTGTTCAGGGCTGCAGCTCACTTACAGAGACTACTTCATGCCTGATACCCTGGATTCAATCCTTAGTACTACAAAAAATATATAACAAAATAAATAAATGTTAGATAGATTTAACATATAGCCTAAACCCAATTTAAATGCCAAACTACAACCAAACTTCCTGTGAGTTTTATTTATAGGGCAGAATTAGTTTTATTCATTTTCCAGTGAAGAAATTGTATACCAAACACTGGAAAAGAAGAAGAGAGGATGAAGAAAACATACTTAAATTATTTCGTAGATCTAAAAACCAATATGGCAAATACTAGAAACTTGAATGATTTGTGTAGCTGGGATAATCAAAGGGAATTCAAAGCATAGCATGATCAATTGGGAAGTTAAAGAGAAAGGTGGATTGGCTGAGTCCATCCTTCGCTGCAGAGAGGAGGCAGGAACAAGCTACGTTTTTATGAGGATGCAGAAGCATCACTGTAGACAAGAGGTTTTTACCAATTCACAGAGACAGACCAGAGAGCACATGCAAACATACATGGCTAAAAAGCAAGATTACATGACAGAACTGGAAGCTGTGTGTGGGGTTAAGCTTGGATTTCTCTGAAATAAATGCCCAAGAATGCAAGAGGACTGGTTTTATGGTCATGTTTGGTGTGATGAGAAAATGCCAAAGCGTTTTCACGAGTTTCTGTACCATTTTACATTCCCACCAGCAGTGTGCGATCTCGTCCACCCACATGCGTGCCAGCATTTGGTTTGTTGCTCTTTTTACTCTTGTTTCTCATGTATTTCACAACAACCAGTGGCATTCATGAGCTCATCCGCGCATTTGGTGTCATTTCTTGGACTGATTTCTGGATGGATTTTAAAAATACTGTTGAGTTTCCAGGCTCTTTAGCTAGCCTCGACCGCGGTCTCCCATCGAGCGTGGCAGAATGGATTTCCTCCCACTCAGACCCATTGTCGGGTCTTTGACAAGAGGAAGTTTGCAACCTTGAGATGTCCCAACTTGTCGATTTTCCTCCTTATTTTGGTGTCAAATGTGATTGTTTGCTTGTTTTGGGGGTTTTTTTTTGTTTTGTTTTATTTTGTTTTTTTTTTTTTTTTGTTATCAACCCTAGAGATTTTCTTCTATTACCCCACTAAAAGTTCTTTAGTTCCCACCTCATATTTGAACCACCACCCAGTGTGGGCTAGTTCTGTGTAGGGTTTGGGATAAGGTCCATTTTTCTGCCCACCTAACACCATAGATAGTCATCTGTGAGATTTTTTAATTACGAATTAAACTTCTTAAATGGTTTTCAGAGAAATTTGTTTTTTATTCCTTCTTGAGCTTTTGGAAGTTTGTCTGGGAGGTTGAAAAATCGCTCCAGTTCCCCTATGACATCACGTTTGTGTCTGTAGGGTTCGTGGTGGTGTCTCATTCCCTTCCTACGTGGTAGTCAGTATCGATTATCTGACAGGACCTGGAGTCACTGAGGAGATAAGCCCTTGTGTACACTCGTGAGGGACTGTCTAGATTAGAATCATCAAGGTGGGAAGGGCCACCCTAGAAGTGTGTGCTATGATTTCCTGGACTGGAGAAAAAGGTAAAAACAAGCTGAGTGCCCACATTCTTTGCTCTCTGCTTCCTGAAACATCGTGACCCATGGCCTCATGCTCCGTCACCATGCTTTCCCTGTCATGATGAACCACAGCATCAGACTGTGAGCCACAAACTTGCTCCGTCTGCTTTATCTAAGGTGCCTGTGATGGCTGGTTTGTGACTTTTCACTTCATTTGAATTAGCTTTGCTGGAGATTTATCATTTGTTTAAATTTTTCTGAGAATCAGATATTAATTTTCTCATTATCTCTTTTCTACAGCTTCATTGATTTATACTCTTGTGTGTGTGTGTGTGTGTGTGTGTGTGTGTGTGTGTGTGTGTGTGTACATGTGCATATAGCTAAGCCAGAGGAGGATGGCAGGTGTCCTTTCTGTCACTTTCCATCTTACTCCCTTGAGACTGGGTCTCACACAGAACCTGGAGCTAGGCTGGTGGCCAGCACGCTCCAGCAATCCCCTCTTTCACCCTCCCCTGAGTTGAAGTTATGGGTGCATGCAGCCACACCCAGTTTTTTGCGCGAGAGTTCTGTGCTGCACAGTGTGTGGACACCCGTCGACTGCACTCATTACTGGCTTTTCCACACCCTCCAGCTAATGCTGACAGTGGAGCTTTGGTGTTTCCAACCACAATTGTGGGCTTTCAACTTTTCCATTGTGTATAGCAGCTTTTCCCCATGTTCTTCAGGCACACAATGGGGTTTTAGCCTTCGCGGTGGAGCAATCCTTCCGTCTTCTTGTCTCTAGTTTTCTTTGATGTGAAATCTGTCACTCTGTTCAGTATTCACAGGCTGGCTCCCACTTTCCCCAAACAATTCTTGTCTTTGTGATTCTGCATCTTGCTCAGAATCTACATGGTCACGTTAGGGTTGGTTCATTCTAACCAGGGGCTGCTTGGCTCTTTCTGTCTGTTTCTCAACAAACATGGGCCTTTTCCTCTCTCTCACTGTGTTTGGGATATTTCTTCAGGTCTTCTGGCAGGCATGTGAGGCAAACATCACTGTTCCTGGCACATAGGTGTCTCCAGCCATTCTGCTTCTCCTTGTTGTTCAGGTAGGTTGTTGCTGACGTGCTGTACGCTCCCTCACTCTGGTTCTACTCTCTGCTCCGACCACAGATAATCCAGGGGAGGTCTGACTGCTCTCAACATCTCCTCATCCTGCAATTCTCATGCTCGTTTGTTTATCATTTACATTGCTTTGATGGGTTTCTGTAAGTCTGTTTGTTAAAGCACTTCAGAGACTCCTGTCTTCAAATCTCCCCGGAATAACCCCCATGTCAGAGTCATATCAATGTTTGTTGATTGTATTCACATTGAAGTTGTGATTGCCCTGGTTGTTGATTGGTGAGAGGTTTCCCTCTGTCAGTCTGTGTCTGAATATCTGATCATGGGACTCAGGTGCGATCTAACCTTCGGAGATAAGCGGCGTCCGTTCTGAGATGTGTGAGGGCAGAAATGACTGATCTTTTTCCTCTCACTGGAGATATGACGGAGGGGACAGACCTCAGAGAACTCCCATACAGGGCCACCGGGAGACAATTCTTCTGGTATTGTTACCCCTCTAGAGACAGACAGCCTGTGTGAAGCTCCAGCATTTACGGTAGCCACTTTAATGGCCTGAGCTCTATGGAAATACGATTTCTTCCCTGGGCCTTCTGCGGCCTTCCCTTAGCCAATGATTCTCTTCTTATTGCTGTGGCCAGACACCTAACAAGAAGCAACTTAAGGAAGGACGGGTTTGTTTGGCTCAAGGTTTGGGTCCATCACGGTAGGGAAGGTGTGGTGTGAGTGGCCCTAGTTGCGGCAGCAGACAGGTGAGGGTGTTCATTCATATAGCCCCTAGCCAGGAAGTAAAGAAGGACAGGAAGCTTGTCCAGGCTATAAACTCAAGGCAAATCCCCTCTCCAGAGACACACTTCCTCCTCCTAAGCCCCAGTCCCCTGTCCTCAGGGCAGGGCTCAGACCCTGGGGTCTCTCAAAGGTTCCCAGCGGGCATGCTGTAGTCCAAAAACTGTTCTCCAGCCAGCACTGTATCAACCACAAAGTTAAGGTGTCACCTCCTGCAGGAAGTCTGCCAGTACTAAAGTCTGTGGCTCAGTCAGATGAGGACCAGGGCTGGCTGGTGAACTTGGGGGAAGGGGCGTTTCAAGGTGAACTCAGCTCAAGAAGCAAGTCCTGCAGGGTTTGGATGTCTGTTCCCTTGCAATTCTACCTTGTTGCTTTTGACCTGTTCCTGATCACAGAAGAGGTGAATAGATGCAGACAAGACCGGGCCAGGGCTGGGGTCATCACTCAGCCCTCACGCTTGCCGTTGTCATCCCCGGGAACCCTGACAAGTGAGTTCTTTTGCAGCCCTTGCTTGGTACCCACTAGCAAAAGAAAACAAGGTACTTTTCATTGCACTAGGAGTCTTTTGGAGGGGTTGGCTTCCTAATGTTGACAAGGTGAGTGAGGAGAGGAGAGGCATGAGCAAGAACTAGGGGACATGGCATTGCTAGCATCTGGGGCAGGATCCAGGCCAGCTGCGGCCGTGGCCTGTTACCAGAACCCTGTGCACAGTGCCCATGGAAGGAAGTGGGCTTTCCTATAGCTTGCCTTCCAGAAGCTTCTGAACATGAGCTTCTCCAGAAGCTGAACTGGGTGTGGCAAGTGCTTTCTAGGATCTCATCCGCATAGACCAGGCCACTAGTGATTGACTGTGCGGGGATACAGAGGCCCCATCCACAACTCAAAACCCAGACAGGCACAGCCTCCACCCCAGTGTTCCATAGGACAAGATGATGTGGGAATTGGCCTCTGGATTAGGGGACACCTTTCCCTGCTGGCTCCCTGCCAGAGAGCTCTTTCTCAGTAAGGTGACTTGCCTCAGGGTGCGCCTACAAAATGCCATCTTGGATTCTGAACCTGGGTCAGGGGCAACTGAAAATAACCTTTGGGGAGAGTCCCAAACCTAGGCACAAAGCCCAGAGTGCAAGCGCAGGGGCTGGGGCTGGGGCTGGTTCGGCATATCAGGACACCCTGAGCCTAAACTGCAGAAGCAGACTCTCAGCTCCCCAGAGTGGCCCTGGCCCCGTGGATATTATGCAGTGGGAGCCCTCAAGGGGGATCCCAGGGCTGCGTCCCCAGCTCCCAGCAGGTCCCTCCCACTCCTGGACCATCCCACGCAGCCCGTCCCTCGCCTGTGTGTCTCATCCATAAGCCACCGGAGTGTGGGTGGCAAGAGGAGAATAAGGAAAGCTGAAATGGACCTCGTGTCAAAACAGCAAATTAAAACCCTTCAGGTGGCCAAGGAGCCGCAACCCAGGAAGTGTAATGACGCGGAATTGGGAAAAGCGGGAAATGAACTCACACTCGAGCACATCCCGCTGAGGTCCCTGTTGTACGATAGAGCTTTTAGAGCAGAAATTGCACAGGCCACGGGATACACAGATTCCAGGCTCTGTGTGAAATAACAACGAAACATTCACGTCCTCACAGTAAGGAAGCTGAGCTTCCTCATGGGTGCAGAGGCTCGGTCAGGATCCCACCGCACCGTGATCCCACCACACACAGCTGGACTCTGGGCTCTGTCCCAAAGCCTGGTCTATGTGTGGGACTCGGCAGAGGGCCATTCTCTTGGTAGCTTGGTGGGGGACCTGAAGACTGCTGAAGATCCCTACTGCGTTGACCAGAACACCAAGGAGGGGCTCAGATGCTTTCTTCACTTCCCTTGTGCCCAATGCTGTATGTCCCCATGTTCACATGTCACCGAAGGCCCACATGACCCACCAAAATTCCTGCTTCTAGTTTGGGTCCTGTTGAGTGGCTTGGCCAACCTCCAGGCAGATAAACAACTCCTGGGTTTACTACCCTAGCCTCACCCAGCATGGGAACCACTTCGGGTTCCTCGGGGCCGAGCACATTCTAGCAACAGGCCTCTCCCCGCCAGCCACCAGCAATTTATTTCTAAGGCTCAACACTGTTTAGGCAGCGGCTCTGAACCACGACATTTGCAGGCAAATGCTTAGCTGTGTGTTTCTTTGTTTAATCTTCTTTGCTCCTGACTCTGCTGCTTTTGTCTTCTCGCTGTACCTTGTAATCATTTTGATTACAGCTCTGCACGAACTTTCCATGTGAGCTCGCCTCCGACATTTTACAGGAAAAAAAAATGCAATCGCCTCACTGGCTGCCAAGGGCTCCAGTGAGTTTTCTGGACATTTACAATTTGGGGATACACACTGGGCAACCCTTGAGACCCCAGAGTCAATGACTTGTCCACTCCAACTGGATGGCATCTGGTGCACAGGGCAAGGACCCCATGGAGGCAGAGGGAGAAGCGTTCTCGCCCCTGATCACAAATTCCAGCCTTGAGCCTGTGCCTCTAAGCCTCTGCTCACCCCAGGAAACTGTTGGTTTTGTCCCCAACATCTAGAGTGGCAGTTGTCAGGGGCTCCAGAGGCAACAAACAAACAAAACCCATTGAAACAAAACCAGAGGCGGGCTGTTGAGCAGACACTAGGCAGGATGGGAGCCACTGTTGCTCATAAGGGGCTCTGAGCGCTCTTGGAATACCGCACAGAGGCTGTGAGTGTATGTGTGTGTATGCGCGCGCGCATGCATGCGCATACGTGCGTGTGTGTATGTGTTTCTAGACACAAATGGAAGAAGGGATGAAGTAGGCAGCCTGAGCAAGTTCAGCTGCAGGAAGAATAGCAACTGTAGGATAAATAGCGGCTGCAGGGCCTGGGCCCTGACTCTCGGTGACTGTGGCCACCTCAGAAGCTGCAGGCCTCACCTATCCCTGAGGGTATGAGGTTTCCCAACTAGCTGTGCTCCTGTGGGAAGGCACAGCGTCAGGAAGGCGCAGGGTCAGTGTCAGCTATCTTTTGCAGGGTGACATATTGTCGCAAGCCTATTAACGTGAACCAGCACATGGCGTTTGTCGCTTACTGTGGGTTAGAAGTCACAGATTAGCCTTAGGCAACCATCGAGAGCTGTTGTCTCATGACTGGGGAAGGACTTGCTTCCCTGCAGGGCAAGCAGACAGGCATGTCAGCCAGCAGCTTGGGGTAGCCTACGACATGCTTGCTACAGACCTCATCAGAAGACAAGGGCCATCATGGCTACACAATAGTGTGCTCCCCATCTCATAGACCACTGCTACATCTCAGCCTGGGGCCTACAGACAGTGTCATGGAGGAGGGGACTCCGAACAGAAAGGAGTTCAGACTCACACCAGGTCACAGGGACAATAAGACGTGGTGAGCATACTCAGGACAGCAGATGGTTTGTAAAGGTCCCATTCCCACTCTGGGGAGGGACAAAGTGAGGACCCTGAGGCTTTGGGTAGTAGGGGATAAGAGGGGGGCCCAGGTCCTCTGCAGCTGTGCGAGGGAAGAGTTTATGAATTAAGCCTAGAACACATCACTGCAGAAACCGCACCTCAGTTTCCACTGTTGAAGAACACAGTTCCCTAAACCCAGCAGCTTAAAATAACAGTTTCAAGGTCAGTATTGATTAATCTGGTTTGGGGTCCCTCCTGACTCCACCAAGCTGTATCTAGCTCAAGGCTGACAATATGCCAAGACTGGAATGGACAGGAGAAGTTCAATTTGTGACCTCAGTACCCTGACTGGCAGGGGGACGGACACCCCAGTAGCCCAGGTAGGTGGGAGGGTGCCTGAGGTGGAAATCACCATGTCTCCTACAGCCAAACGGCAGAAGGGACATCCCGGCAGTAGGGTCACCAGTCCATCCCTCTGTGAGATGGGATTCCATGGGTTATGACTACCCAGCAGTGGGACCTCAAGAGCCACACTGAAGGCCAATAGTCACAGGCCACCACCTGTGAAGTCTGTGAGAGGAAACAGACCAGCGTTTGCAATGAGCAGCTGGTGCACTGGCGTTCTGTACTCATGGCTCAGGTGTCGTTCATATAAAGCCCCCAAGAACCAGGGATGTAGACATTATACTCTCCACATCCTCCATAGCTGGGAGACAGAACTAGGGACATCAAGGAGGAGCTGGGAGTTGATCCAGAACAGAACTAGCCAATATCCTTGACGATAAGGGTGGATGCCATGCAGGGCCACCCTGCCTTTCCCTCCAAATGAAGGTCGTTAATGAGAAAACAGGCAAGGCTTCTCAGGGCACCGGGGCATCGGTCTGGACAGGGAGTTGAGATGGAGGACCTGAGCTCCAACCTGTCCACCCAGCTGGCTCTGAGGTGACCTGGGGACATGTGTCTGCCTGAGACCAGGCCCAACTATATTTGTGTATTAAAGGGCCAGAGAAACTGACTAGAGAGAGGAGAGTGCACTTGGTAGGTGTCTGCATAGGAAGCTCATCTGGATGAAGGGTAGGGGTGACTGGAGAGAAGATGTTCCCCGACGTATCAGCAGGAAGCCTCTGGTCTGAGGCAGAGAGGGCATAACTCCATGGGGGAGTTATGATGGTCAGAAGCAGGAAGCCATCACCATCACTGACAAGGGACACAGCCCAGGATGTGGGCCCCTAAGAGTGGGGGCACCAATCCAGAAAAGACAGTATCACCTTGAAACTGGGTTTGGCCCCTATAGAGTTGTCCCTGGGTCACTGACTTCTGCCAGAGGACATGTCCTCGGGCAGGAAAGATGTCCCCAGATATAACTAAAGATGTGTCTTTAAGCTGGGAACCTCTCCCTTGGCCCCAGGCCTGATTGATGGCTGTGGCCAAAGCCATCAGCTCAGTTTGCAAAGTGAACCATTCCACCCTGGATGAAGAAAACCGGGGGTGTGGGGCACCGAGCCAGGAGTCTAGATAACACTGCAGCGAGACAAACAGAAAAGAGCGGCTCCCTGTTGCGTCAAGAGCATCCTTTATAATGTGATATATGCCAAACTTCGCAATATGTATCACTGTTGCGGTAATGGGACAATTACAATTCTCTCGCTCTCCGTAACAGGTCTCATTAAACCTAAGCAAACATTTGGTACTTAAGGGCTCTGCATTACAAATCTAATTAAGACTCCATAAAATGAAATAATTCAAGTTTGCAGTCAGCCATCCCATTATCTCGCTCATATATGATTGCTGCTTTATTAGACAACAACAACAAAGACAGACAAGCTCCAAATGGATCCATCCGTTTGTTTAGGAGTTGGCAAAACAATGAAAGATGCAATCCCTCCCAACAAAGGCTCACGTCCTCACAAGACTGTCAGCTGTGCTTTGCCTGTGCAGGGCCAACAGCTCCCACACGCACCATGGAGGAGCCTCCGAAGCGGAGCAGGAGATAAGTCTCGACTAGTACTGGCCCCTCACTCCCTGCTCCGGAGCTAGGGTTCTGGAGACCAGAGGGAGTGGAGTGGGGGGGCGGTTTTTGAGTGGGATTACTCTTGGACTCGATAACTCCACAGGTAGCGGAAACTTTATATAGCCAGAAGTCAGCTGGAAATGAAAACCTGAGGAACGAGGAGTGGCTACCCAATTTATCACAGCCCGGAAATCTGAGTTTTAGCAGAAGGAATGCATCAGTGCTGGCCCTTTGGAAAAGGAAGGCTTCGTTTCTGTCATAGGCCCGTCACAAGGGCTTGCTGGCTATATCTTGCTCCCCAAGAGGCAGGGACAGTCAATCCCACATCAGCATCTGCTGGAAAATAGATAACACTCATTATATTTACAAAATAAAGTATTTGAAAGCTGAGGTCAACTCTAAGATGGATCAGATTGGCCCCTAGTTCCCTCCAAACTTCAGGCAGAGATGACTTCCTATTGTCTTTTGATCAAAGCCCTCAGATTCCCTTCCTGAGCCTGAGCCCACAGCACCGCACTCCTTGATTCCAGCGAGCAGCGCTCTCCTTGGCAAGTCCTCTTCAGGGAGGAAAGGATGGAGCTCTTCTATTATACACAGGCAAGAGCAGAAAAGCCCATTCCACTTCAGGTCTGTATCGCAGCTACAGTGGCTCCACACCTCAGTCTTCGCACACCTTGCTTCCTCCATCCCCGGTGATGCTCTGACCTCAGAATGATTCTTCCCAGTGACATCTGGGGACATGAGAACTAAAGATGAGGCAAACTCTAGACAGACCCATGCCCTGCTTGTAGGTCCCCAGGGGAATACGTTCAGTGTTCACATTCATCTGTAAGTCAGATCTGGGAGCAGCAAGATGACTCCAGAGGGTTCCTGCCATAGCTAAGCCCTGGGGCTCGCTATGAAGCTGGTCTCTGCACCCAGTTTTCTGACTCTGAAAACCCACAGGCAAGCTACTATCTAGGAGTCATAACTCCAGCCTTTCAGCACATTTCAAAATATATAAACAAGTCGGAACAAGAGCTAACGTCAGTGTCCTGACTCCTCTTAAAGGACTCTACCGAGTCTGATGGGAACAGGGTATGTTTCAAGATGAAGGTAACCACGGAGATATATAAAGGACCAAGTTAACCACTATCCTTCATATAGCCTCCAGTATCCACTCTGGTTGATGTAAGAAACAGTAAAAACATGTTTAGCTGTTTATTGAATTCCTGAGGGAAATATAGATGAAAGTCTAAGAGCCCCAAGTAGGGATTATAAAGATGAGGATGTCTTGTGGAGCTGCCCACTCCACAGCACCCTGGGAGAGGGATCCTGATTCCTTGAGAGCATCCCTACTGCAGATACCAGGACACAAGAACTCAGCCATGGAAGAAACTGGAGGCTCCACCCAGGGGGAAGATCTCCATGTGTATAACTTCCATAGTTCCACTCCAGATCTTTGAGAACCAATCTGGAGGATGTCGGGTCCCACTGCAAGGTCATCCAGGAGATGCGGTCTTAGGATGTGCAGGTGGGATGGTTTGTTGTAGCCATCCAGGAGGGACCGGAAGGCGGTGAGCATGTCTGTGACATTCTCCAGTCCTAGTTTGTGAATGATGAGGGAAAAGGGGAGACGAGGCTGCAGACCAGGATGGGTGATCAGCTGATGTCAGCTGGACTTTTCAACACCATGACTAATGGTGACCAGGATGTAGGATCAACTGGTGTCAGCTGGACTTTTCAACACCATGACTAATAGTTAAAGGAAGGAAGGGAAGAAGGTGGGGAAGGAGGGAGGGGGAAAGGAGGGGGTGCAGAAGTGGAACAAGGGAGGGAGGAGAAGGAAAAGAAAGAGAAAGGAAGGAGGAAGGCTTATTTTGTTCGTGGTTTCAGAGGCTGTGGTCCACCATGGTGAGGAGGGTCTGGGACACAGCAGAGAAGTTCACAGAACAGCAGCTAAGAAGGAGAGGGGATGGTGAGGGGTAGGGAGAGAGAGGGAGAGGGAGGATAAAGACAGGGAGAGGGAGAATAAAGAGAGGGAGGCAGCTGCTGCTGGCTTCCCTCATCTTCCCCTTCTTCCATCCATGTCCCCGCCTGTGGGGTGGTGCTGCCCACATCCAGGGAACGCTCCCCCACTTAGTGCATCTCCTCCGAAAACATTTCAGACACACCCAGAGGTGCCCTTGACTAATCTCCTAGACGCTGCTCAGTCCAGTCACCTTGACCACCCAAGTTAACCATCAGATACAGTGTGTCATGCTACATAAGCAGCCATGCAAGGAACACCGCTTTTAATTTTTTTTACATTTTTAAAGTAAAATGTATGTTGTGTGTATTTTTAAAAACTCATGTCTACTCAATATAACTGTCAGAACTCTAATTTGACTATGAATAACTTTCCCCCAACACGGTTTGAAGTGCCAGCATTGCTCGGTGCCAGCTTCCTAGACACACGGAGCATCTTGGAACAACAGGGCTCGGCTCTCTTGGGTTCTCTCTAACCAGACTCTGCTTGGATTCACAAGAACACACTGTCTCTTTTGGCCTCTCTGGATTCCTCCTTTCTGAGTGGCCCGAGGCAAACCCATCTCTTTCCTCCTTTGTTTGATGGTGGCAACATATGACATGACATCACTCTCTCAGCTGTCTTAAATTAATCCCCCCTCTGCCGCACCGAAGGAAAAGATGAAGCGTGACTCAGTGAGAAGAAACCCTGTGTGAAGCTCGAGTTTTAAAAACACTGTTCTGTTATTTTTGAAATGTGTTAAAACGCTCATGCGAGAGAAAGGGCAAAGCCCTTTTAAGAAGCCGAGCTTCAGAGAACAGCAAGAGGAACGGTGGAGTGTGTTGGTTAAGGATGGGCATGGCCCACGAAGAACACGAGGGAAGGCCACTGTCAACGGAGCAGAATGTGGTCGCCCAAGGCATGCCTCTGTTGGGGGCCGGAGAAAACTTCATAGGCAGGGGAAAAAGAAGCTCAAGAGTAGTTTTTTCCTATATCTCCATTCTGCCCCACGAGCAGAAATAGCTCGCTGCACAGCAGTGCCCTGGGAAGAAGAACTTGAACCTCTGAGCCACAGTGAACTCCTGTTGTGCCAGCTCGCAGGGACCGTGGCAGGCTAGGGTCGCCTGGCAGCGTGCATGCTCTTCAGGGTTTCTGATGCTTCCGATGAGATTGTGGGTACTGAAGTCATCTTTTCTTATAGCCAGGGAGGTAAATTTAGGAACCAAAATACAGGAATACATCAATTATTTTTAAATCTACCTTTTGGGGAAATTTTATGAGTTTTACACTTGAAATTACTTAAAGTAACTCTGAGGCTAGAAAATGTGATACCATTTGAAGATGAGAAAATGGAGACTTATGAAATGGCTCAGTAGGTTTAAACACTCTCTCTCTCTCTCTCTCTCTCACACACACACACACACACACAAATTAGCACAGAGCCCAACAGCCTAAATTCAATCCCTGGAGTCCACATGACGGAAGGAGAGAACCAACTCCCAAAAATTGTTCTCTGACCTCCACAAATGAACATAGCATATGTGCATGTGAGCACAAACACTAAATAAATAAGCAAATAAATAAATAAATAAACGTGGGGAAAAAGCTTTAAAAAACCAAAAGAAATAAAATGGAACTAGTTCAATTAATGGACTATTGCCCCATGGGATATGTGGGGGAAGGACATAGAACCATGTACACTGCAAGAGAGAAAGACTGCATGGTGCCATGATGTCATCTCCTTTAAGTCTTGCCTCAATTTCTCTTCCTCAAACTGCTGTGCAAATGGGTTACTTTGTTGTTCTTTTAATAAACGCATACTTTAAATCTGAAAGGCTCCCCCATCACAGGTTCCGAATGCTTGCTTGCCAGCTGGTGTTGCTGTTTAGTGAGGATGTGGAAGAGCTAGGAGCTGAGACCTCCTAGTAGAAGCAAGTCCTTCGGGGTGGACTCATCCTTTGATGGATTAGAGCCCCTGCTACCTGCTTCTCTTTCTGCTTTCTGATCTGCCAACATGTGACGAGCCATAGCCGTATGCTCCTGCTGCCACTGACTGAGCTTTCTGGCAAGTGTTCCTAGCCACAATGGACTGAAATACCCTCCAACCGTGAGCCAAAGTAATCCTTTCCTCTCAGGAGCTGCTTCTGGTGGATACTTTATCATAGTGATGCAAAAGTAACTAATATGGAAATTGGTACCAGGAGTGGGGTTTGCACTGTTGCTGTTTCTAAATCTGACTATTGTTGTTCTTTATCTTTTAGAACTTATTTGCTGGAAAAACCTGAAGAATGTGAGCTAGTCCTACAATACTATGTGCACAGTTTAATGAGACATTCTGATGAACATTCAGAAGACCAGAATCCTGATAGAAACACAGACAGGGAAGACCAGACTCAGGATGTTTCAGGGAGTGATACAGACTCATTTAGAATTGGATGAGAGGCCATTCGAGTTACATTCAGGCAAAGAATTTACTCATAACTTATTTTCTCATAATGTGAAAATCTGAGGAAGGCTGAATTTGAAATAATGGACTAATGAATTTGGCAGATAAATTTTCAGAACGGCATAATATCAGACTATGCCATGATTATTGGTGTTTGCTTTTATCCAAATTTATCGTGAGTGTTGAAAATAAAAAGTAAAAAAGAAAGATGTGAAAATCTATGCAGTTTGGCCAGGAAAGGAGCATGCTAAACTTGCAGATAAAATAATTGTGGGTAAAATGGTTAGGACTGTTAAAAGGATTAAAGCAATTTTTAAAGAAGCCATGCACTTTGCAGGTGTTTGAGAGTAAGATCTCACCCATCAAAGGCTCTAGGACATAAAAGTAGGAGCCAACTTCACCCCCTTACCTGAGGCAGGTGACCCTGGTGGCCCAGAATGACCAGCTAAGCTACCACCCAGTCCCACAACTAAGCCTTGGGTCGACCCACCACAACATCTACCCCCTGTAGGACCTGTTGGAGCTCATGAAGGCACTGGCCCTGTGGAGCAATACCAGCAGGATCTCCATGACTGTGGGTGGCCACGGGCTATCCCAGGGTGTTCCCATGAGGGTCCAGTGATGATGGTGTACCAGATAGCTGAGGCCTTGAACCAGACCAGTGCCTCATCGCAGTGAACATTTGCTAGTAAAGCTGGTTGGACAAAAGCCTATACTGTATGATATCCACTCCCAAAGCCACCAGAACAAATGAAGAAGTAATGGAGAGGCGGGAAAGAAAGAGAAATGAGGAGGTGGGTTTTTTTTTTAGGGAGTTGGTTTATTTTGTTCTTGTTTTTGTTTGTTTGCTTTGGTTTGGTTTTTATCTTTTTAAATTTTCTTTTGGGGGTGCTGCAGGGGTGAGAGGAAGATATAGGAGGACCAGGAGGTAAGTGGAATTAGGGTACATGTTGTGAAATTCCCAAAGAATCAATAAAGAAATTACACTTTAAAAAATATTAGGAGCCAATTTGAAGCCCATTTGTATAAGAAGAAAGTGCTATAGACTTCTTTCCCAGTTCAGTCATACAGGGGCTCAGAGGCCATGGCAACCAGGGTCAAAAGGGCTTGGCTATTTCTTAAGCCGGCAGAACTTGAGGTCATCCAAATGGTGCCCATTTGGCAGGCATACAGAATATAAGAGTTACGGGGTCCTGGAGGCTTGCATCAAGATTTTAGGAGAAAACCTCACAGTCCAGGCAGTGAATAATATGGTCAGAGTTCCTTTAGAAAGTTCTGACAGGGTGAGAAACTGTAAGGATTAATCCCGAGCTGTAAAGGAGACCCCAGAGTGTTGGAGAGACCAGAAATGGAATCTACCAAGGAAAGCTGTAGGCACCAAATAGAGCCAACCCAAGAGAGCAGCCGTATCTACTTCAGGTAGCTGTGCCAGAGGCATGAGAGTACCCAAACTACTTAGAATTCTGGCAATGGCACAGTGTGTTCCTCAGCCTGGACGGAGCTATGGGATTTAATAGTTGTGCAATTGGGTTTTGGTCTTGCTTTGGTTCAATCTTTCTTTTGACCATCCCAAATGCAAAGTATTTTTACATTTTGAGATGACAGTAAGCCTTTAGGGGACTTGAGAAAAATGCTCTGGTTTGAATATGAAGTATTCCATAGACTCTTGCTTGGAATGCGTGTTCTCCATCTGGGGGCACTGTTTTGCATGTTCCCCAGCTGGGGGCGCTGTTTTTATTGTTCCCCAGCTGGGGCGCTGTTCCAGGTTGTGGACTTTTAGGAGGTGAGCCCTTGCTGGTGGAAGCTGATCATGAGTGGCAGGCCTTTGAAGGTTCCAGGTCTGCGTTTCTTGCTGTTTCCTGGACTGCTGCTCCATAAGCTTTGTGTACTGAAATGCCTTCACCATGACGGACTGAAATTCCCTGAAACCATGAGCCCAAATAAGCCTTTCTTCACAAAGTTGTTTCTGTCGGATATTTTGCCACAGAAAGGGAAAAGTGAGTCATATAGAAAATAACCTAGCTGGGTGTGGTGGCACACTCCTTTAATCCCAGCACTCAGGAGGCAGGACTAGGTGGATCTCTGTGGATTTGAAACCAGTCTACCTAATGAACTCCAGGACAGCTAAAGGTATAGAGAAAGGGAGAGAGAGAGAGAGAGAGAGAGAGAGAGAGAGAGAGAGAGAGAGAGAGAGAGAGAAGGGGCAGAGGGAGAGAGGAAGGGAGGGAGGGAGCGAGAGAGGAAAGGAGGGAAAGAAAATGGAAGGAAAAAAGAAAAGCACCTGCTGTTGAACCCCAGAAGAAATGCCATCTAGAAAGCTGCGGTTGAAGGGGCCTCTTGCCTCACTTTACTCATTGCCGGGAGCAACTGAAGATTCCAAGGACAGTAGGATTCTTCAAAGACTTTGCCAATGTAGCAGCGTGGGTTCTGAGCCTCCTCTACGGGAAGCCCTAGCCAGGGGTGACAAGTCTTCTTGCTCAGGGGAGAGTTCAATTGCCTCTGCATCTCCTGCTGCCCCTCATCTAGGGCCCTGACCTCCTCTTACTTCTAAGAGGCTGCCTTTGAGCTGAGGTTCTTAGCCCATCCTCAAAGCCAACTACACACTATCTCACTTTCTTCTTCTTCTTCTTCTTCTTCTTCTTCTTCTTCTTCTTCTTCTTCTTCTTCTTCTTCTTCTTCTTCTTCTTCTTCTCCTCCTCCTCCGCCTCCTCCTCCTCCTCCTCCTCTCCTCTCCTCTCCTCTCCTCTCCTCTCCTCTTCTCTTCTCTCTCTCTCTCTCTCTCTCTCTCTCTCTCTCTCTCTCTCTCTCTCTGAACTTCTGTTGTCTTATGAGAAAACTTCTGCTAACCTTGGGCCCCTGGTAGAATATGGAATCATCTTCCATATCAAGATCCCCAGGTTGACTCCAACTGTAAAGCCCTTTCTCCATATGAGGAGACACTCTGCAGTACCCAGATCTAGGTCACAGACATCTTTGGGACCTTATTCTACATCCTCCACCTCCATTATCGAACTTCTCAGGAAAGTCAAGCCTGAGAACTAGGCTTATGTGCATAACATCCCTGAACCCCAGGACTGGAGAAACTCCATAACCAAAATCTTATTACCACTCACATGCACCTGCACCCATCCCTTCAATTTGCATTAACCACAAAGCAGGTGTCCTAGGCAAGCCCGAGTCTACCAGGGACACTTGGCACAACAAGTTAAAACCAAACAAACAAGCAAACAGAGGTCCAGGCAAATATTCACTAATGCTATACATTGTTCCTCCAACTAAGAACTCTGGTCTAAGGGTCCCTGCATCTACCTTAAGCCGACACTAGACTCTGCCTCTGCATGAATTGATGGCTTCCTTCATCCAAGATTGAGACAGCAGTTGTGACAGTTTATTGTCACCTTGGTACAAGCCAGAGTCATCTGTGAAGAGAGAACCTCAGCTGAATAAATGCCTTCATTGGTTTGGCTTTGTGGATAGGTCTGTGGAGTGTTTTCGTCATTAATTATTGATGTGGGATAGTCAAATCCACTGTGGGCAATGCCAGCTCTGGACTGGTGGCCCTGGAAGGTACAGATAAGTAGCTGAGCGAGCCAATAAGTAGCATTGCTCCATGGCCTTCAGTTCCTGCCTCCAGGTTCCTGCCTTGAGTTCCTACCCTGACTTCCCTCTATGATGGATTATGATTGGGGTATGTAAGCCAAATAAACCATTTCCTCCCCAAATTACTTTTGATTATTGGGTTTTATTATAGCAATAGAAAGTAAACTAAGACACCAGAAGAGGTCAGCATGGGTTTATTGTCACGGCATGAGCAGAGCGGAAATGGTGTAAACCAAGATGGCAAGTGCAGCTTCCCAGTCGTCTTTAAGGTTCTGGTGCATGAAGACAGCCCTGCATAGTCACTATCCTTGCCTCACCTCTCCGTGCCTGCTGCTCGCAGGGAGTTCAGAAGCAGGGCAGAGGGTATGGCACCCCTGTCTTCCACACAGTGCTCTACAGACCAGCCTGCTGATTGTGGAACAGTTGGATCCTGGCATCTGAGCCATGTGGCCAGCCTGGCATTAACTGTCACCACTTCCGACATAGCCTCAGCTCTATCCACAGCCACTACTTGGGTCCAAGCCAACCCGTCATTTTGAGAGGCTCCTGCAATAATCTGCAGATGGGCTTTATGACTCCATCTGACCTTTCTATGATGCCACAAAAGGGATTTTCCAAGAGGTGCCTGCAATGGAGCCACCTGCCTGTCTCACTTCACAAAACCAATAGCCTCCTCTCCCCCATCCGAAAGACCCTCAAGTACACTTTAGTCTAGAGTCCGATGGGACATTTTGGGTATGAGCAGATGTTCCAAGCCTCCTTTACCCTCCCTACCCCCCCTCGTGTCACCAAACCCCCACAACAACCCTGCAACCTCTGTTCTGTGCCATCTTTTCAGTACCGAGTACCCACCTAGATGTGGGCTTGACACAGTTTGCTTAGGTACTCTTTGGTGCTCCCCATCACCTGCAACCAGGTCTACACTGTGCCAAAGCACACGTTCCACTCCTCCCATGCATTGTTCAATGAGCATAGTACCATGCAATGCAGGATTCCATTCACTCCTCCCCAAGAGTCCCTCTTTGCAAGATTTAAGACACACCCAAACACCCAAAGGCTAGAGGGGACGGCACAGTGTCCTGGGTCCACCAAGCCTGGCTTGTTTCTAACTAGACACCCTGGTCAATCACTACAGCAAGTTCCATTCCTACAGGAAGCTGCCGGATAGCTGTGCTTGTTCGTTTGTTTGAGTTGATGGCCCTGGTGCTTATTATGAGCCAAGCAGCCCTGGATCCGCCTGTCTGTGTCTCATGATAATCTCGGGACAGGGTGCTATTATCCCTGGGCAACCCCATCATCGCCATGACAGTAAATACTATCTGCACACAGAACCCCTATCCCTCTTCCCCAGGCCTCCCCCAGACTCATCCTTTCAGATTCACTTGCAGATTTTGGTCCAACCCTTTCATTGCGCCTGCTCTATCTCCAGCTCCGCTCAGTGGGCAGCACTGACCTGAACATGGAGCGTTTTCAGTCCGGCTTTGCTCACGTGTCTAGCCAGTTTCTTGGCAACCCCGAGTCTTCCTGGAAATACACCCAGGACCTGCCACCTCTCTAGTCACACTCTTGCCTGTTTGCCTCATCTCTACCTGTGCATTCATCCTCCATGCAGCTACACTGACCCTGGTTCAAATCCATCACCCCTTCCCTTGAGAGTCTCCCCCACTGCACTCAAAAAGTAGATCTGAAATCCTCAGCATGGCCCATGGAACCCACCATGACCAGGGCACATCTGTCTTTCTGCCTCTGGGAAGGACACTTCGCTTAGCAACCACATTAATTGGAGCCCCTCTCACATCTAGAATTAGAAGGGGACAGCGCTTTTAAGAGATGCAGGGTTCCTTCCCCATCATGCACTTTCTTAGCCCTATTGAGTGTTCCTCTGGGTAGTAGGCACCACTGGGAGCTTGTCTTCCACAACAAGTATAGAAGACTCCTGAAGCCTGAATCTGTGGCCCTCACTGCAGTGACCAGTACCTCATAGGCACTTCACAGAGCTGAATGAAAAACGTGAATCAATTTTTGTTTATCAGATGAAGGGAAGTGTATAAATAGACCAATTATTTAAAGTCACCCAGCAGGTGAGTGGCTGACTCAAGCCCAGCCTGAAGCGTGGCTACCTGACGTGACTTGCCCATTAGAGACCACATGGGGTGACCCTCCCCTCTCTCTGGTCCTATGGAACCTTTGTCCTTAGGTAGCACATGATGGGTCCAGAAGCCAAGATGTCACTGTGGCTCTGATGTGTACTGTGGACAAAGAGAACAGGAAGGCTGTGATGGGGGGAGGGGGGCTGTTAGCCATGAGGTAGGTATTCGTGGGGAGGCTTCAGCTGGAACACAGGGACAGGCAGCCTGTGCAAAGTGCAGGGCAGGAGTACTATGGTTCGGGTATGTGTATGCATGTCTCTGTGTTTATTCATGAGTATGAATACTGCCTTATTGCATGTGTGTATGTACATGCATCTTCTTAGTATGCACTGCATATTTCTGTATACTTATCTACGTTTGGATATATTTCTATATATTTGGGTGTATGTGTATTGTGTATATATTTACATATATTGCTTATGTGTGGGGGAAGTATTGGTATGTGGTACATACATATGTGTGTGTCTATATTTGTATGAATACATGAGAATAAGACAGGACTTCCCCGTGGAGCCCAAGGGGATTGGCTTACACAGACGCAGCACCAGAAACCCTCTCATGATCAGGGAGTGCAGGGAAGTGGGAACAAATTTATGGGGGGCAGAGGAGAGGATGCCTCAGGGAAGAGGGAGCAACCCAGCTGGCACTGAGGTCTGAAAGACAATTTTTGATTGGCATGTACTCTCCTGGGCATCAGTTGCTCACTATACACACACAGGTTACAATCAAACACATATGTGTGTGCATGTTCATATGTACACATACATACACATACGTAAAAATAAAAAGACAACAACATACACATACGTGCACACACAGACTGGGACACACACACACACATATATATTAGCATGCTTTGTCACACTCGTGTCCATACACACTCTGGTGCACACATGTACACGTGGATACATTTGCACACCTGAAGTCCCAGCCTCTCATTTCTGAGTGATCTGAGTTCCAATGAGGGTGCAGTCTCCTGAGCCACTCTGCAGAGCCATGTCAGAACCCAGGTGTGTTACTGTCCCCAACCTTCTTCCTCTACCTCAGAGGAGAAAAGAAGTAAGAATGTCCTTATGTGCCCTAGGGCTGGGCACTCTGTTCCTCACTCCGGGGTTAGTGGAATGGGGTCATCAGGAGTTCTGCAGGTGTAGCTCTGACTGGCCCTCCCAGTGAAACCCAAGAGCTGGCCTTGCCCGTGTCCTCGCCAAGTCTTGGGGATGCTGAGCGTCCAGCTCTCTTTCTAAGGTTGGACAGAGCTCCAGACAGCCTTTTAGGTGTTCACAGCAGACTCAGCAAACCCGGAAGTCCCTGGTTCCCCTGGAGCAGACAATAGGAGGACACGCCAAGGCCTCAATTGGGCCCAGACATCGGTGGTCCACATGGGCCTGGCTTGGGATATCAAATTCAGGGTGTTGCCAGCCAAGCAGAGACCTGAAAGCTCATGGGAGGAGACTCAGGTCAGAACCAAGAGATGAACTTCAGGCCCTTCCCAGTGAAGAGTCATTAAAGGGCCAGTGCCAAGGTTCTCGAAGACTTGAGCTATGAAGAGGCTAAAGGCCGACCAGGTCTGTGAGCAAAGTAGCCTGAGGCACGGGGGTGGGGATGTGTATCACACTATGTACCACAGCGAGAGGTGCATGTGCCTCAAGTATCCATCCACAGGGAATTCTAGTGACAGTATCCAAAGTGGGAAGGTGGTTCCACAGAGGCAAGCACCCAGGCTGTGTGGGGTCTTGAGCCTGAGAGCTGTGAGGTATATGCCCCAAAGCCAGTTTAAAGGTTTGCTTAGCACAGCCCAGAGAGGGTGAGCTCCTCTTGGGTGACTTGCACATTGTCTGAATGCAATGGAATCGCAAAGTGCATTGGGGCTACAGACTTAGAGACCACTAGTGTCTAGGTCTCAGTTCTGTGGCCTGATAAGCTATGTTTCAGAGAGCTTCTGATGTAGGGTCACTCAGACCAAATTAAAAAAAAACTAGCCATGGGTCCTGATGTCCTGATGTTCCCCATCCCCTCTCTACTGGCTCTGAGCCAGTTCAGCACACTGATGGGGGTCCTTCCCAGCCGGGAGTCAGGATGATTCTGCACAGATCAGGGAGAGATGGCACCAGGGCCCCAGAACGAGGCCTGCACGGGGCAGGGAAGAAGGCTTCTCAGTCTTCCAAACAGCACGGTCACATTTTCCCAGGAAGTTTTTATAAAGCGTTTGGGAAGACGTGGTTATTTCTTCCTAAAATTGCCCAGAGTCCTAATTATAAGACATAGAGTTCGTCTCAGTTCCCTGAAACGTTATGAAAGAGCTAAATGAATGTCAGGCTTCCTTTTATAAAAAGAAACGAGAAAAGAGTACACAGATTAAAAAGAAAAAAACCTAAGCAGAGGAAATGAGCTAAAGACGCTGGCAGGCGCTGGGGCTGCAGACACACCAGGGTGCACAGCTGGTGGAGCCGGGAAGGCGAGAAAGTGCAGCCCTGGAAAGCGGGCCCTTCCGTGTTGTTGCTTTTCTCGTTGTAGCAAAACATCTGACAAAAGCAACTTTAGGAAGCAGCAGTTTTGCTTCGGCTCACATGAAGGGATGCAGTCCAGCCATGGCCAGAAAGACAGCTGGTCACATTGTAACCAGTCAGGAAGCCAAGAGCAGGGAACGCTGATGCTGGCTTTCTCTGTTGGATTCCGTGTAAGACTCCAGCAGGGTGGTGCCCTCCACATTTATGTTAGATGATCTCTCATCTTAACCAACCTACCCTGGAAAGTCTCTCGTAGACATCCCCCCAGGCTTGTCTCTAGATGATTCCAGATCCTTCAAGTTGACAGCCACCATTGACCATCATAGTTCCAGTGGTCTGGGGTTTGCTGGGAGGTCAGTTGCTTTAGAATGTCACCCTTCCTGTGGTTGGGAACACACACATGCCCAGTCCCACTCTGCCTGCAGTTGAACATGTGGTAGACATGTTTCCCGTCCCTCCCTCCCTCATACCCACCTAGACTGACCCTTCTCAACCTTCCTGCACAAGTTCCTCCCTGAGCTGGCCCCGAATCTGCCCTTGACATTCACTCCCCACTTCACTCTGCCCTGACAAGGCATCCCCTCTTGGAGTTTAAACAACAGAAAGGTGCACCAGTGTCCAGCGCATCTCCCATGAGCTTCGGGGGACCCCCCATCCCCTGCTGCACACACTCCTCCAGATACCTCTCACGTGTGATCTCTTGCTTGGGTGCTGCCATGCCCATCTGTATGTAGCCCAGTGTCTGATTGGCTCTGCCCTAACAGGAGCATCAAGACCAGAGGCTCTCCCCCATCACTGGACACGGACAGTCAGGTTGGTGTGCAGAAGTCAATAAAATGAACCAAAGTCCTTCAGGGACTCCTCTCCCCATGGCTCCCTTCTCAAACACCTGTCTATCTTTCTCTCCTTTCCATACCCATGGTGCTTATTCCCCGTTATCTCCCACTGGACCGAGACAGAAACTAAGACATTTCTGAGGTTCATGGGCAGTGTTATCTCTCAAGCATGTTTGATGTCTGCATAAAGGTAGCCAAGGGCCCTGCGGTGTACCTCCTTGTTGACAAGATTTGGGGATAGATGGGTGGAGGCACTGGGAGCTTTCAGAGAGCGGAGATTTCTTGGATTCCACCAAAACATGTAGAAGGGCAGAGGTCCAGTCCGGCCACGCTGGCACCAAGATATCATAGAAGGACATCACCTTCCATACTATCCTTGACTCAAAACAGCAAGAAGGACTGGACAGACACAAAACAAGACCCAACCCTCTCCACCATGGGGACAGGGAAGCTCTGGTTGCTGGGACAATATTGAGAAAAACTCCAAAGGTCTTTCGGGAGTCCAAGTGCCACCATGGGGGCACTGGACCACTAGGAGGATAAAACTACTTCCTAGGAACCAAAGCTCCCTCCATCCAGGTGAGGGTGGAGACCACCCACTGGGCACTTCTGTGCCAAGGGGCATGGGCCACTGCCTCAGGAAAGAAAGCACATTTCAAGAAAGTCAGATTCCAAGTCTGAGTGATGCTAAAGCCCTCCCTTCGTACCTGGCAGAGACTTGGATTGTCTTGGAGTTTTGATTGTTCTATTGGCATATGAACCCCTAAAAGAGGAAACCAAATGTGTTTACTTTCTAGGTGCAAGCTTACCTGTGTGAGGGTAGCTACTTAACTGGGTATAATTTAACAAAACTAGTAATTTGATTTCTTCAAATACAGCAAGAGATGGCTTCTCTAGCAAGCTTGCATATTATCTACAGGGTGGTTTGGGGAAGACAGACTCCTGGATGAATAACTCAGTTTTCCAAGTCACCTTTTTCCAGGACCACCTGGGTACTGCAGAACCTCCTCTCTTTCTGCATCCTGGATTTAGGATTCTCACCTCCTTCTACTGTGAGTTCTGGGAAGCCCAGGCGCACAGTGGCACAAAGCAAGAGGACCTGGTTGGGGAGGGCATGGGTTGTGGTATATAACTGGTGCTGCAATGTGGCCTTGGCTCAGCCTGTCTTTCACTTCCACAGCCAGGCTGCATCTGAACCAAACATGCCTCCAGCCCCTCACACACTCCTCATAGGTCCTTACACTCATAGCTCCCCATCTCACACTCTCACACTAACAAACACACACACACACACCTCAGCTATCCTCACAGTCAATTACAGACACCGTCCTCAGACAAGCTCACACACACTCGCTCAGGCAGTGCGATGGTCTGGGTCTGCCTGAGCAGCATTGCCAGCAGCTGCACTGGGGATCTGCTTTGCTGCCACATCCATGTGGTTTCGTTGCAGACTTTGGTGGCTTTACAGCATCGGTATTGCTGGGTCCTGCCCTCCTGGGTTTCCCCAATACTGATGTCTAGACACTTGCACTGTTTCTGGGGCACCAATCTAAGTTGCCTGTGGGGTCTGCTACTCTCTGCCTGCTGTCCGAGAGTCTCCATCTCCTCTGCTCTGAACTACTCAAGAGAGATTTCAGAATGATTGGTCCAGCTCTGCCATGTACAGATACCCACCATCCTCATACGCTCTCCGCGTATCACGTTTCCCGTTACAGTTCTCTATTCCCCTAGTCACTATCACTTCCCAATGGACCCTTTGCAAAACTCCCAGGAAACAAGCGTGACTGAAACATGAAGCCTGTCATCATCTCATGAGGCCAGCACACCTCACTCTGCTCTAGGAAGGAAGACAGGCTGCCGAGGTAAAGGCACCAGTGACTGACATGGTGGGTGGGTCTACAGGGGTGTCCTAGGGCACTGCCATTGTTGGACTGATTCTGTTGGAATGGCCCAGAGAAGTGAAAACCCAGCTGCGAAGCCACTAATTGAAATTGCCACTAAGAATGCCAAATCCTCGGTGTCCGAGAGGGTGAAAGGGGCCCTGTGGAATAGAGGTAAAGTCACAGTTTCCCATTTCAGGAGACGACTCAGCAGTAAGAGATCTGATCCTAGACTGTGACTGTGCTGTCCAACCTCGGGAAGGAATTCTCTGTGCAAACCAAATCACGCACCCAGAGATGCGAACAGCAGGAACCGTCACAGACGGGAGCCTAAAATACTGTGGCAATCCCTTCATTTGGAGGCATCTTGGATAAGTGAAGCAGCCAGAGCAGAAACTCAGAAATCCGTTTTAAGGAATATTAAAAAGGAAAGTTTGGCAGGATGCAGGGGAAGCCGTCGGAGGAAGGCACTGTCAAGGCCTGTTTGTGCTGTGCTGGGGAGAGAACCTAGGACTTCAAAAAGCAAAGGAAGCATTGTATCAAGACTGAGCCATCTCCCCAGACTAAAAATGGACTTCTTGAGTCTGAAGGATGCGGAGCATGAAGATAGCAGCCGAGGGCAAGACACACCTGGAAAATGTTGGCAGCTGCAGCTATGGAAACGGTGTAGGGGAAGGGTAGAGTAGAATCTCGGACACAAAAGTGTCTGAGCCTGGGGTCCAGTGGGGCTGCACCTACAGAAGGTACCAGGAAATGATGGGTCTGCAGTTCTACCCTGAATCCCCGAGGTCAACCCAGATCAACCAGACCACTGCCTTGGCCTCTGGATGCCATAGGGATTGTCCAAGGCATGCTACCTGCTCACAGCTTTGCTGGTGTGAAGTGTGGTTTGATTAATGCTTCAGGAGGTGCCCCCAAGAGCCTGGCATCTTACCTCAACCCAGTCCTCCCAATCACTGCCCATTTTCACAGTGCACACTTAGAGGCATGGAGACTGGGCAGCAGTTAAAGAGGTTGCCGGAACCAACAGATGCGGAATTCTGCCCTCAGTCCCAGCACTGGCTCTGGAGGTCTAGAGGAGCACCCACCCCTCCAGAGAGAGGTCCCAGACGTGATCAGCATGCATCCCTAATGCTAAGAGGCCCAAACAAGTCCAGTTGCAGTTGAAGCTTCAATTCCCAGACCCTGCACCAGCCTCAGAGGTCTAAGCTGGTCACATCCCCCTCTTGCAGGAGAGTTGCTCTTCTGGGCATGTTCAGTCTACAGAAGTCCAGCCAACCACACACTTAAGACACATGCACATTTTTTCTGCATGTGCCTTCACTTCAGTACAAAGTTTTTCAAATGCTACATTTTAAGACAGCTTTCTCAAGAAAGTCCTTTCAGGCAGTCCCTTTGAGGTCTCTACTCCTTCCCTGAAGCATTAGGACCATCCTAACGCCTCGGTCCTCATTAAAATTAGAAACACATATAAAGAATATTGTTCCTTTACGGCAGCTTATTGGGCAGTATTCGAGCACCCCTGAAGAGATGTAAATAAGATTTTAAGATGGTCCGGGAAGACGCAGCATCAGTGGCAGAACAGGGATGTTGTGCTGTCCAGGAAAGAATCCACAAGCAGAAAGAGGGTGCAGCTCACTTCCTGTTGCGGTGATAAACATCATGAACAGAACCGACTTGGGAAAGAAAGGGGTAATTCGTAGTTTAGAATTTATAATCCATTATGAAGGGAAACCGAGAACCTGGAGGCAGGAACTAAAGCAGAGGCCATGGAGGAGTGCTGCTTACTGGTTTAGTCGTTCCCCCCCCCCCCCAACCGTTTGCTCATCCTGTTTTTTTTATAACCCAGAATCACTTGCCCCAGGGTGGCCTCGCTCATAGTGAGCTGGGTCCTCCTACATCAACCATCAATTTAAAAAAAAATGTTTCCAGACCTGCCCACAGGGCAGCCTGGTAGGTATATCTTCTCAGTGAAGGTTCCTTCTCTGTGAATGACCCTGGTTTGCTTTAAGTTGATAAAAGCCAACCAGCACGCACTGTCTGATGAGCTTCAGGGAAGCAGGAAAGAGCCAACTGACTGGCGTAGGCTTTGGGCCAGGGGCGAGCCAGGGTCTAGTCTATGCCACCTTTTCTTGCCTTGCTATACTCTCCTGAGAGGAACAAACTCCAGGAAGAACCCTAGACCATGAATGTTAAAGATGCTCAGCTGTGAAGCCTTTTCTCATAGACAGACCAGGGCCCCAGGGGTGGAAGTAGCCAGTGGCCTCTCCTAGGTTCTATACCCATGTGAGCGGAAAAGGTTAAGCCGGAATCAGGCACCTCCACAATGCTCTTTTATCCACAAGCCCTCCCCAGCGATGTTCGCAGGCCTTGTTTTATAGACTCTTGAAACAAGTTACAGCAGAGAGAGTTTCACACGCTGAAGTCCCAGCTTTGCCTTCACACCCAACGTGGGGCTTGAACTTAAAGGCTTTAAAAGCAAAAGGAACCGAAATGAGGGGAAATTTTCAGCTTAAACTTTTTCTAATAAAATGATCACAGCTTGAAACACAGCCGCTGTTAGCTTTGGCGGAGGTCCCTGCCAACCCTTCCCAGGCCTTCAGTGCAGAAACCCAATGGAATATAGTGATGCAATTTTCTAAAGAATCCGTTAGCAATTAAACAGGATCGCTGAGAAGAGATATTAAATTCTGGAGAGAATTGCCATTTAAACTTTAACTTTTCTGACTAACGAAGGGGGACTATGAGAACAGCAAGGAAGCGTCTCCTGCATTTCAGTGAGAAAATTATAAAAATCGAGGTCAAGTGCCCTTTGGGACTCTTTAAATGAATCGGTGACCTTGATGTGGTGATAGACGGCATCAAGGGCGTGAGGGCTGTCTGTCAAGATGTTCAGCGTTTTGTGTTTGCTTTGATCCCGATTAGCAGTTCTGGGATAGCCGCGGAAATCTTAGTCTGTTGGCTAGGGGTCGTTGGAAGGACCAATTGTTCTAAACAGACAGCTCTAGAAATTCCGTGCCTCCGCTGTGGAGCAAAGGTGCTTGCGAGAATTGTCCCGCCCCAGTTCTACAGCTCGCTTTCCCTAGGAACAGTCAATGCGTGCCTCTGCTTGAATGACCACGTGCCTCTAGAGCGGACACTAGAATCTGAGGACAGAGGGGACTGTAGATGGGCTCCACCTTCCCACAATCCACCGTCTAAGCCAAAGAACTTCCGGGGAGCTCTGGGGAGCCTCAGGTGCAACTTCAGGGAACTCTCAAATGGGGCTTTGGATCCCAGCTGGAATCCCTGGAATGAACCCTAGATAAGACCTTGGGAATGGAGCGTGGGCCCCCAGGAAGCACAAGTGGGATCCTAGAAACCACAGGTGTGACTCCGTGGATCTCCAGGTGGGATTTCTGAAAACGATAGCTGAGACCTGAGGGAACCCCGTGAGAACTCAGAAGCCATGCATGGGACTTCAGGGGACGTCTGTGAGAGATCAGCCAGCCCCTGGTTGTGCCTGTAAGGGGTTATTTATTAATAGGCTGGGTTCGTGGACGCGGCAAGACCTACCTCTGCTGTAAGCAGCATCATTCTGTGAGCTGAAGCTCTGAGCTGACTAACGGGGAAAGCGCAAGCTAAATGCAAGTGAGCACTCGTCATTCCACTGCAGGCGCAAGACCAGGTGTCCCAAAGTCCTGCCACTGTGAGTGGACTGAACCTTCAACCGATGATCACAATAAACATCTCAAGTTGCTTTTCATTTACTTCTTTATTTTTGTGTTTTGTTTGTGATGGGGTTTCCTCGCTATGCAGTCTTGGATGATCTGGAATTTGTTATGTAGATCTCCACCTGTCTTTACCTCCTGCATGCAGGGATTAATTTCCTAGCAAATTTGGATTTAAGTTGCTATAAAAATATTTATTTTTATTTATTTAATTGTGTGTGTGTGTCTTTGCCTGCAAAGCCCAGAAGAGAGCATCAGATGCCCTAAAGCTAGAGTCCCAGGTGGTTGTCAGCTTCCTAGTGTGGGTACTGGGACTTGAACTTGGGTCCTCTAGAACAGCAGCAAGCATTCTTTAACCACTGAGCCATCTCTCCAGCCCTTGTCTGGATATTTTAATCACTGAAACAGGAAACATAACTAAAACAGTACCTCAGAAACTCAATAGGTGTCCAGGGGAAGCCCATCTTTGGGGAAGCAAGCAGACTAGCCTTGGTTTTTTTCTACCCATGAGGCCCCAGGAGCAAAGCAAGCATGGGCACTGCCATCCAAACACCTCTTAGGCTGGTCAGTTTCTGTACTCCAGAAGTAAAAGCTCCGTACACAGAGACAGAGATCAGAGGTGCCTTCGCCTGCATTGCTACCCGTACCCATCTTTAGATAACACCTACAAAGGAAAGACAGAGAGCAGCAGACCCCACCGGGACCAGGAAGGACGGGGAGGTTGTGTTACAGGACACGGGAAGGTTGTGTGACAGACCAGTCCCCAGGTTCTTCACGGCCCAATGGCCCCTTCGGCATGGAGCAGTTCTGTCTTTATCCGAGCCTAGGTCCTGCCTGGAGATGATGGAGAGGTGCGGGGAGGATGCGTGCATGCCCCTGTCACCATCCTCCCTACTCACGGCTCCACCTTGCTGCTCACTGTCCCCTGGATCGTTGCTCCTTCTCCCTCATTGGCTCTCACACCAGCGCTTGCACCTCTTGCACCAACCAGCATGGGTCAGAGAGCATTTGCCGATGTCAAAATGATGAACTGGAAGAAAGACAGCCGCACACGGCATCAGAAGCAGTTTGGCGAACCCCACCGTCACTCTCACCTGCCAGGGCACCCTAGCTTTCACCAGTTCACGATACCCAGAATGTGGAGAATGCAGGAATGATGATGCTTAAAGGAAGTTATCTTAGAGGCCGATGGAGCTGTAACTTCAAAGATGAATCCGTGCTCTGCAGGTCAGCCTTAAACACAGTGTGCATATAGAATTTGCCGGGAGCTGATTTAAGGAACCGCTCTCCTACAAACCAGCATGCGCATGCGCTGAAGACCCACTCACATCATTGCTGCAGAAATCAACAGACAGCGACGCCAGTATGAAGAGTGAGAGGGCGAGCTGGCGGCTAGAACCCAAGGGGAGAGAACGCAGAGCTGACATTGTTGGGCAGGGTGTGTCATGGCTGATATCCCAGGGTCTGGATTCCCTCTGCTAGGGACAGGTACCATGTGCCCTTCAGGGACACTGTGATGGCTCAGAAGGGCCAGCTATTTCTTGGGAGTCTATCCCATCACACTCTGCTGCAGCAACTCTTCGGCCTCATTTATAACATTTTCCAATGTTATATTTTCTTAGCAGATACGCTGGTCAGTGTCCTATCACCAGGACAAAACCCCAGAGAAAATCCACTTAAAAGGAAGAAATGCTTATACTGACCCTCGATTTCAGAAGTGTCAGCCCATGGCTACCTGGCCTCGCTTCCTTTAGACCCGAGGCAGGCAGTATATTAGACAGCATTCACACATTGTTGGTGCAGAGTCACCGGGAGCCCTGCAGCCTGTCATGGGCTGAGCCGTGGCCGCGGAACTTCCTGTGTTGAAGCCCCAAGCCTCGGAGCCTCAGAATGTGTCTATATTTGTAGACAGAGCTTTTGAATGAGTGGAGAACATTAAATAAGGTACATTGTTGGGGGCTTTAACCCAACACCACTAGTGGATTTTTACAAAGTCGACTAGGGACACTTCTGCTCAAACCCAAGGCTGCAGGCCACGTGGACCAAGGGGAAGCTATTCACTGACTGCAGCCTACGATGTTGCAAATAGGAGGTCAGGCTGATCTTTGGGAAAATTCCCTGGAACTACACGTAATGGAGGGAATCATGAGAATCTCCCAGAGGATACACGGGCGGGGTGAGTTTAAACCGAGATACATCTTGTTTTCTGGGTGTGAGAGTTTAAGAGGGGAAGACACGGAATTCCCCCCCAGACTGTACCCTGAACGCAGCCCAGAGCAAAGAGGGCAAGAGGTTTCCGCTTGGAACATTGATTCCAACCCTGGCAGAACCATAAACCCAGCGAAGTGGCCAAGAAAATGAAGGAAATCACGGGAGATTGTCTACTGTGCACGAATCAGACTGTACAATGACATTAAGAAGAGCAATTAGACACTGGCTGGGAACACTGAGGCAGCAATAAGACAGGAGGTTGATCATGTGCGGCATCCAACATCTAGTTACAGGTGGGGCCTTCAAGTTGGTGTGGAGGGAAGTCAGGAACCTGCCAGGAAACTTGAAAAGATTAGCTTTGCATCTGCAGAAAATTAAAGAACAAATCACTGATAAATAAAATATCCAACTTTTAAATTGTAAGAATAATAGAAAAAAAAACATAAGAAGTCAGTTTTTAGCTACTAGAGTAGAAAGGTCTCCTAACCAGCCGAAGAAATCCAAAACTCATAAAAGAGAATATTGGCTGACTTGACCCGAGAGCCATCTAAACTTCAAAAGAATTGATACAAGATAAAGAAAGGTTAAAAAAAAATGCATCCCAATTAGATCCAAAGAGGATTTCTAACTCAAGAACTGGATTTTAAATTTCTACTGAAAGCATAAACACAAAAAGGCCTATCATATTATACATCAATTTTTATTAAAATTTTTAAGAGAGAGAAAAGAGAACCATATGAGACAGTGCAACTGTTCTACTCCAGCTAATGTTTGCCCTGGTGTAGAAGCATGTTAAGTCTAAAGGTGAAAATGGCTTCAGATTATGAGACAGACATCCAAAGAAAGGGTCTATAGTAAACACATTTGCCCTCCCCTGCTTCTGTCTTCTAAAATGGTGACTTTCATTCCCAAAGCTGTATGACTCCTCTGTGTGATCCCCCCCGAACCCAGTTCCCCTGGATTCTCCAAAATATTATCAAAATAAGCATCATGTCTGTCCTGTGTTTCTTCCTGGACCCAGGGGTGGCTCCAGCCAGCACACCTGGTAGCCACATTCAGCGTGGGTGTCAGACACCCTGCTTTAGATATCCCCTTGGCTGAACCAGACACGGGGCCCTGCCATCTTCAGCCTCCTGCCTCCTGCCTGCTTAGAAGGGCAGGCACTTAGGGTCACATAGCCTGGGCTCCAGAAACTTGCAGCCTCAGTGAATTTGGTGCTACCTTATGAAGTGGCCTTGGTGTTCTGGTGACGTTGTAGAGAAACCAGAGGAAGAAGGGGACAGAAAGATGTCACACAGAGAAGTCATACAGCCCAGGGAACGAGATCTACCATTTTAGAGGATTTGGGACGCAGGGGCAGTAGGTGGTCAAAAGATGTGTTTACCACAGATCCTTCCTTGGGTCTGGGAATGTTTGTTGCAAATTTTGAAGACTCACAACTGATTAAGGATCAAAGAGCAACAGAGCACATGTCTTACCTCAGTACCTTTCTCCTGACAGCCGCAGGACAAACAGTGCCTCCCCGATGTTAAGCCAGGGCACAGAAAGCACAGCGCACATGCGCACTCAGTGCAATGTACACATACGTACTCCCCATAGTACACACACGCAATCCCAGCAGCGCAAACACGCATGGTCCCCACAGTGCACATACACACACACACATTCCCATAGTGCACACACACACAGAACTACCCACAGTGCACACACACAATCCCTCAGTGCACGCATACAGTTCCACAGTACACACATACAATCCCCAAAGTGCACGCATACAATAGTTCAGTGCACACATACAATCCCTCAGTGCACACATACAATCCCACAGTACGCACATACAATCCCTCAGTGCACACATACAGTTCCACAGTACACACACACAATCCCTCAGTGCACACATACAGTTCCACAGTACACACATACAATCCCTCAGTGCACACATACAGTTCCACAGTGCACACACGCAATTCCACAGTGCACGCATATGGTTAAACAGTACACACATACAACCCCAAGTGCACACATACAATCCCCATAGTGCACACATACAATCCCTCAGTGCACGCATACAACCCCACAGTGCACACATACAATTCCACAGTGCACACATACAGTTCCACAGTGCACACATATAGTTCCACAGTGCACACATACAATCCCACAGTGCACACACACAATCCCTCAGTGCACACATACAACCCCAAGTGCACACATACAATCCCCACAGTGCACACAGACACAAGATCTCCATAGAGCACACACACAATCCCCATGGTACATACACATGCAATTTCCACAGCACACATGCACACTCCGCCTGCAAGGTACACATACATACTCCCCACAGTACAATACACAATCCCCACAGTGCAAATACACATGATCCCCACAGCACACATACGTGCACTAGCCACAATTTACACACACAAAACCTGCACATTACACACACACATGCATTCTCACCGTGCTCACACACAACTCCCAGTGCACACAGAGTACACTACTAACAGGGCACACACGCTCCTATAGCACACACTTACACATGATCCCCACAGTGCACACATGTGTGATTCCCACAGTGTACACACACAATCCAACAGTGCATACACACATACTGCCCAGTGTACATACACACACTCTCTACAATGTACACATACACAATCCCCACAGTGCACACACACAATCCCCACAGGGCACATATACACACTGCCCACAGTGCACACACACACAAGCACCCACATACTCCCCATGATTACCACACACAGTGCCCCATACTGCATGTATACACACACATACACACACCATACTCACAAACATGAGTGCCCTCCCACAGCACAACAGTGTACACACAGTTCTCAAACACACACACACACACACACACACATTCCACAAAAGTCCTCTGTATGTCATCTCATGAATATTCTGTTAGGTGGGGATTTACTATAGAAACCTACGCTCCTGAAATTTAAAATCTCTCGCCTAAAACCACACAGCAAGTGAATGACTTGAAAAGATTTCACAGGACACTCAGTCCACTCCTCTTAGGACTCCATCAGGGGTTCTAACCATAGAGACTTCTAGGGAAAATAAAACATATCATTCCAAGGAATTCAGAGGCAGCACAGACCCTGCTGATACCCCCAGGATCAGGACATCACGGGCATATCCGCGGCCTCTGAGACAAGTGTAGTGACTCTGGACCAGCACACTCCCAGGGTCCAAACGAGGGTCTGTGTGTGACCATTCCGAGGAGACACAGTGCTGCCCCCTGTTGTGAGGCCTACTAGGAGGCTCTGTGTAACAGGAAGGTGTTCATGTCTCTGCTCCACGCTCAGGATGCAGAGCTGCTCCTCAGATCCCCAGAGACGTCACTCCCCCCAAGTGCAGCGTTTCTTGGAGACGCTCTGGAGTGGATTTCCATGTTTATAAAAGCATGAATTATTGAAGAGCACTCAGGAATTCTTGTGTTCCATTTATACAAATCAATGAGCAGAGGGCTACAGTCAGCCTTCGCTGCTTTAAGGCTCATAAAGACAGGGCAAGCGTATCAAGTACACGTTGAGAACAATCCTCTTCACAGTGGCAGCAAGCAGAGACAGGCCTTTCACAGTGACTTAAGAGTCCGCCAAGAAAGACGAGGGCAGCTGTAGACCAGGACTTTTAAGTTTCACATGGGAGATTTTCAAAGGCAGAGCCGAGTGAGAAGACAGAATGATGGGTCCCAGGAGCCCTTCACCAGAGTCGATACGGACCAGCATTCTGTTCTTCTTGCTTCATCTAACGGCTCCACCTCCCTTAAAACCACAAGTTAAGATAAATGAACTGAAGACCTCAGTGAAGGCAAATACACACGAATGGCAAATGCGAACACTATAAAACTGACAGTGACGCTTAAACAAAATTTACTGCAGTGCTAATAAAGATTCCAGGAGGATTTTTTTTACACTGTCAAAATAAGTCATTTATTTAGGCGGAAAAGTGAACACATTAAAATGGCAAGAAACCATTTGAAAAAGAGGGCAGGTTTTATGAACTACATATTACATTATAAGGCCATAAAAGGCTCCATTAGAAAAAGAGAGACTTCTTTTTAAATAATCATGGTCTAAGGAATGGCTTTTTAAGCCCATTATAAAAGCCAGAAACCATTAAGAAAAATATGAACCAGTGTGGTCCCTGGAAAATTAAAAACTTACACACTTATAAACCTAAAATAATTTCGAGATAACTATTATAACAGGTGAGATTGGTAAATTTACTGAGATAAAGTCGATGCGCAAAAACAAATCAACTGCCTATTAAATTCTTAGCCATCTCCGAGTGTTCTTTGCGAAGAGTCTTACTAAGTCACCAAATGACAAATGACAGCCTTTTTCCTGGCTGGGGAGGCCAGATACGGTTTCCATCTCTTTGTTATGTTCTGCCCAGCGTCTCCCTCCGCCAGCGCCTGCTCACACCTGTTGCTTATATTTTCTAGAATGGATGTGCCATTTCTCACAGGATTCAGGATATGTGTTTTTAATAATGCCATCTATCAAAGGTTTATTGCTTTACCTGGTGCGTCTTGGAAAAGTCACCGCAGCCTCGCGGCAATCTTCTAACACCGATGGCGCCATTGGTGGTGGCTGCTCCCAAAGGACCCATCGGAACTGAAGGACCCTGGCAGGAAGCCACTTGCCTTCAGTTCTCAGCAGGAAACGTTACAATAGCTTCAACGAGGTCCAGCATGCTTCCTAAGCTCATCTGATGGCCAGTGTGGTGGAGGGATTTGAATCCTGGACCCTGCAGGAACCTGGGGCACCTCTGAAGGGCTTCACTGAGTTCTCATGCCTGCTCCCCTCCAGCTGGACCCCAGCTGCTCTCCACCCATGCTCCCTGGCCCATCACCCTGCCAGACGCTGCTTCTCCAAAGTCCACCCCCCCAGGTCTGTTGTCTGTAAATAAAGACCTTTATGTCATCAACCCTACAGACCTTTCTTTTCATGATTGTCGCATCTGTTAAATTCTCACAAATTTCTCTGTGCTCTCGTGATTACATGAATATTAAATATTTATAGCTGGAGCATTAACCCATCAGGTGTAAGATGTAAACCATGACTCTAACTTCATTTTTCTTCCCGAAGCCTGAGGTAGATGTCACAGAGACTCTTATTGAATAATCCATCCTTAGGCTGCTGATTTGAAATATCACCTTAATAATGGACTGAATTATTAAGGATGCTTGATTTCTCCTGGACAATGCTATCTATTAATCGCACCTCTCGGTCTAGTGCTGGGCCTGGTCCACAGTATTTTAATTCTGAAGCTTGCGGCCCCGCTCTCTGACAGGGTGGAACCCGCACTGCTCATGCTTTTAATAAGAGTGCTCATTGCGCTGTGTGCAGTCATCTGAAGGGCATCCACTCCTGCCATTTTAACATGGATGTTTCTGTAGTCCTTACGGGACAGAGCAAACAGAAGCATCTCAGACAGCTGCTCTGAAGAGCGGGTTTGCATGTGTTGGGACCCTAGCACTGCACCAGCACAGGGGTGCTCACACCTGCTTCCTAGGCAGGTGGATAAGGAAGGTGCCCACTGCTGACTTCTGCCAAGTCTACCGATTGCGCTGGCTCCCAAGCTCTCACTCTCTCTCTGTCTCTGTCTCTCCTCGCCTCCCCTGCTCCCAAGTCATCCAGAATCCACGCAGCATCGGGGCGGTGCATGCTCCTGAGGCGCTGCAGCCCCTGTCATGTGTGGCCTGTCTCACAGACTCAAGCCTGACTGTAAGAAGATTCCTAAAGTGTGGGCTCCCCGTTCAGTGTCCTGCAGTAGTTTTCACTAGCCTGTCTGCTCCCATGCCTTCTTCAGTCCTTAGCTTCCAGAGAAGGAAGACAGAGGTGTACTACAAGCAGAAAGAAGGGTTCAGGAGGAGGGACCTGAGGACGCCTGTCCAATCAGAGATGAATGGACGCCCTCCCTTCCTGTTGAGCTCCCCAGCCTGTTCATCCCCCTTGGCTGTTACGGAAGCCACTGCCCACCTGTCACTAGGGTGTTTCCACATTGCCATCATCTGTCTCTTCTGAGCACCTGCACGTGGTGGGGGGCGGGGAGCAGGAAGAGGATGGGAAGCAATCCGGCATCTCAGAATCCAGGCAGGACTGGACTCACTGTAGCACACCCGCGAAGCAAGTGTAGAAAGTTCCTGGGGGGGAGGGGGATCTAGTCACCTCTGGCGGCAGACAGCTCCAGGCTTGCTGTCTTCTCAGGGTCAACGGCTATGCTGCGTCTTCCCTCTGTTTCCCCAAGTTAGAATGTCAGCGCCACACATCGTTATTTCTTGTCTTTGTCAACCACCCTGCGAGTAAGACCAAGAGAGAGGAAAACAAACCGTGTCTGCCTTCTAGTGTGTACCCGGAACCTACTAGATTCAGCTAAGGGCACAAAGACAGTCAACAACTGTAAGCCAGAGCTGAGACATCATCACCAAGGGCCAGAAGGGACCAAGATCTGTCCACAGGAAAGCAGGAAAACCAGTGAGCAGCAGGAGCTCTGACCCCGCATAATGCGGTGTAGACAGGGCATAGGAGTGGAGAGAGGACCTAGCATCTCTGAGCCTGGGAACTTGAAGGGTCTAGATCAGGGGTTCTCAACCTTCCTAATGCTGCGACCCTTTGACACAGTTCCTCATGTTGTGGTGACCCCAACCATAAATTAGCTTTGTTGCTACTTCTTAAGCGTAATGTTGCTACTGTTATGAATTGCAATGTAAATATCTTATATGTAGATAGTCTTAGGTGACCCCTGTGGAAGCATTGTTCAACCCCCAAAGGGTTTACAACCCACAGGTTGAGAACCACTGATCTATCTAGCTACCACTCCAGTTCAACGCTGTTCCAAATCTTGTCTGTATGGTTAGGAGATGCCATGCCCACCCAGTAAGTCCCCTGGCCTGTCATAGCCTGCCCCCTGAGGTCACTCTGGCAGCCCTGGCTGTCACACTCATTACTTAATTGTGTGCTATGAAAGACTGACCTCAGAATTTGTAAAAGCACATTGGTAAAATCAGGTGGACAGCTTGTTGAAAGCAGATAGTAACGCCAGGTCCCTGCTACCCACCCGTCTGGTCCTCAGCCACTTCTGTCTTGTCCTGCACCGATTCTCAGATGTCGAGTGGCATGACTATAACTCACAGTGGCTGGTCACTCCCATGCCACTTGCCTTCTGCACAGGCTGTAGAACCTGGACATGCAGAGGATGCTCCTGGGGTGGACCCTGGACCCATGCAAGGAGAGCCATGGGAAAGCTTCCCTGCCATCTGTGAGAATAGCCCTAAGATACCCTTATAAAGACCACTGCAAGACAGACCCTGCTATCATGCCTCCAACCCTGCTTCCACCCTGCTCCACCCCTTTGCCTGATCCAAGCAGGGGGCCCTTACTGTCCTAGGATGGCACCCTGTGAGGAGCAGCCTATACAGTTTCAACCAGGCTACTCTCACGGGATGGTATTCAACACACACCAAAAGGTTGATGTTGATGCTACCGATTAATCACTGACTAAATATCCTGGAGGCCACCCCCAAAGTTCTGCCTATCCAGTTGTTCTCCATGGCAGGAATGTTTTCACCCTTCCCTCCACCACCACAGACCTGCAGACCTTGGTAGCCTCAGGCGTTTAGAGGCTAAAAGTCCAGAACTAAGTGGCTGGAAGATTTCGTGTGTGACTTTCTAGTGAATAGCTGGCATTGTGGTAGAAGTGTCAAGGGTGCGGTTGGCTCTCCTTTGTAAGGACCAAGTCCACCTAATCGTTTCCTGGGATCTCCACTTTCTTATCTCCTCATGTGTCGGGGGTTACATTTCAGCATACAAATTCTGAGGAAAACCAAACCCTGAGTCCATACAATAGGGACAAGAGATGGGGGGAAAAATCCCACAGTGTGAAGTAGCCCCACATTCAGCCTGATGCCCTTTTGAGGGGTGTGGTCTGAGGGATCTCTCCTTGTTCTGTGTGCATGACCCTCCGTTCCTAATCATGGCCTCTGTCTCCTTCACTGGCAGTGTATGTGAGCCAGGATAAATTGAGGAAGACTGCGAGGACTTTGCCAGCCTGAGAGACAGGAACACCGGAACCTCTGAGGGTTCCATAGGTTGGTGGCCTTCCCTGGAGGTGACTCTCGGTCTTGCTCTTCTGGCAATGGATGACATCATCATGAGGACCCAATGTAACCAAGGAAGACAGCAGTCACATAGAGGCATGGCTTGCCACCCCTTCCCTGGGCCCTCGGAGATGAGGCAGGAGACTCACGAAGGGCCGCTGAGACAGCAGTAGGAAGAGTGGGGCTGAGACTAACACCAGCCTCCACTCCACAGGGACTCGGCGTTCTGCGTGGGGCAGCCTTGATGTGTAGGGTCTTCTCCCTCGAGGTTTTCCTCTGAGCTAAAGTTTGCTTCTGGGAGTTTGCTAAGCCCTGTGTTTTTGGAGTCCCAGAAGAGGCAGGAATGTTATAATACTACAGAATAAGAAGGGAGGAGGCATGGAGGAGTCTTTATCAATAGACAAACACACGTGTTGGGAGATACCCTCAGCCCAGTAACCAGCACTGTCCTGGACCTCCCAGGACACAGGGTCTCAGCACAAGGGCAAGCATTTGATTCAATGTTATGGGTTGGAATTGAAGTGTCTCCCAAAATACTTCTGTTCTAATCTTCTATGGAAATGGATCCTGCTCCCTGACCATGGTGGTATCTCCTTGTGGTGGTTTGGATAAGAATAGCCCCCACAAGGAGATACTACTGTGGTCAGGGAGCACTATCACTTAGCACATGTGACATCACCAAAGGTAATAAGAGTCTTCTCCCAAGACCAAACATGGGCTGATTTTGTCTCCTGTCTGAGCAGATCCATTTCCATGGAAGATTAGAATAGAAGCCATATTGAGAAAGAGATGAACTTTCTTTCCTTGTGACGAGAGGGAAGAAGAGTGGTCGGGCTGGTGGGTCTAAAGAGAGAGCTTCTGCCACTAGGTAATAAACATGTCTGAAACCAGACACGGAGTGACGGGGACGCCTAGAACTGTGAGGTCTGAAAGGAGGGATATTGGTTTCTCTAGGTGAAATGGTCCCCTCAAGAAATAGGGACAGAGGAGTGGATGCCTTACAAGAAAGTGGCTGCTTACAAGAACCCAATACAGCTAGAGAAAGATGGTGGCCAAGAGAGAAGAAGACAGAGAATGGTACGAGAACCTGCAGGGGACTAGAAGGAATAGCAGGGCTATTCAAAGTCATGAAACGCAGCCCAACACAAGACTCCAGGCTCCAAGAACTCTTGTCGGTCTACATTGACATCAGTGTTAACAGGTTGCCTTTGGAAGAAAACTGAAAAGTAAGACTTGTTACCAAAAGAAGCTGAGTCCCGCAATTGGCATCCAGGAAACCCTTAGCTGCTGGGTATGGGCCTTTCCACTTTCCATCACCAGGTACCATGCTACCTTGGTGGTGAACCATCCTCCAGCCAGTCCTACCATCTACTGAAAGTCCACCAGGAGCCCAGCAAAGGAGAAGCAGCAAGATGCTCTCACTAGCCCTGCAGAAGGGACTCACTGTGACACTAAGAACGGCAATCCCACAAGAACGTTCCAGCAGACCGTGACTGAGTTTTCCCAGGAAAGGATGCTGCACTGGGGCCCTCCTGAGCGCTCCTGTCCCAGGACAGGGTGGTGCCAGGGCAGAGCAGATGAGACAGTATAGCCACACAAAACACCAGCACACTGCAAGAAGCCACCAACAACCAGCTCTGCACTGATTGGTAATGGTGTGTTTAATTGAAATTTCAAGGTTCATTACGGGATGTGGATTAATTAAATTGAGAGGGAAGATAATGAAAAATATTCCCACTGGATACATAAAGAGCAGGCCTGCTGTGGCAGGAGGAGGGGGAGTTAAAACGTATGGACCTGCCAGGACTCCCCATGCTTGTCCCCGGGAAAGGAGTTGAGGCTACTGCTGAATCCCACAGAACAAAGATGCGCCACAGGCTCCTTGATCTCTATGTAGGCTCCAAACAGGCTCCACACAGATTCCACAGTGCATCCATAGGGCTCACACAGGCTATACAAAGGCATCTATGGAGACATCTCCAGCCTCCATACAGATATCAACACAGTCTTCACACGGGCATCCCCAGAGGTTCCACAAAAGCACCCACAGGCTCTCTACAGGTTTTAAACAGGTTCCACATGTTATCTTTGTAGTGTCCACCAGTTCCACATAGGATCCACATATACATTCACAGAGCCTACACAGACTCTACATATAATAAATATTCATGGGCTCCACACAGTATCCACAGGCATCCACAGGCTCCACACAGACGTGTATAGCCTCCAAACAGTCTCCACATAAGCATCCACAGGCTCCTCACAGACATCCACAGGCCCTTCACAGACATCCACAGGCCCTTCACAGACATCCACAGGCCCTTCACAGACATCCACAGGCTCCTCACAGACATCCACAGGCTCCACACAGGAATTTGTAAGTTCTACATAGACTCCCCACAGAGTCCTCACAAACATCTAAAGGCTCTGTACAGGCTTTATAGGCCCCGCACTGGCATCCACGGGCTTCACACAGGCTACATGCAGGCCTCCACATAATATTCAGTCATACACCACACAGGCTACATGCAGACATCCACATAGTCTCCAGTCATACACCACACAGGCTCCGCACAGAAATCCTAAGGTTCCCCACAGGAATCTATAGACTACACAGGCTGCACACTGGACTTCACAGTTTCCACACAGTCTCTACTTTGTCTCCACAGTGTCCATGGGCTCTACCCAGGCATCTTAAGCCTTCACACTGGCCCCACACAAACACCCACAGGCAGCCACAAGCTCCATGAACTCTTGAGTAAGAGGGAGAATCCAGAACTTTCCAGAGTCTTCCTCTTCCATTAAGCAATAAGCTGTCAAGACACCTTTGGTCAGCACAACATTAAAGAACCTGCCTGAGGCCCCTGGACTTGTCACATGTGAGGCACCATGACTTGTCTGGCACAATCTGAGGTGTCTGTGCCCAAGGACCAGGTTGGACACTGCAAGATTCAGAACGAGTTTGCTGAAGAGATACATATCCAACCAGGGACCAGGGGACTCCACAGTGCAGACTAGCCAAACCAAAGTCTCTGCACAACCCTGGGAGGGTGGCACTTGCTCCTGGTGGCCTCTACACTGTCCTCTGGTGCATAATGAGGACACCAGAGAGAGAAGATTCTATCCCTCTTCAAAACTTCCATGGTCTATTTGATTGTGTCCCCAGCATGATGGGGAGTGCTGCCATCCCCTAGTCTCCTCCATTTTCCAGGACCCAGTAAGCCATTCACAGGTCCTAAGATCTCAGTTTGCACTAAGTCTTGGTGCAAACCATGAGAGCTTCCACCAAAGACACACTGTAAGAAAACATAAAGGAAGCTGTTCATTTCGAATGAAAGACAACTGAGACTGGGGAGATAACCCAGTCATGGTGCTTGACTTGTAAGCTTTGGAGCATGTCCTTGACTCTGCCTACTCTCTCTATATATATATATCTTTATTCAGATTTTTCACCTGGCTTTACTCTGCTAAGCCATTGACCAAAACATCTTTATTCATCAACCAATAAAAGCAATGCATATACAGAAGGATCCCACATCACACATTTTTAAAAGCTGAGTACAGTGTAATAAGGACATGATGAGGACATCATGCTAGGGACACCACACCATCAAATGCACCATGGGAGCTTTGAATCCATCTTCACTGATGTGCTTGTAATCCCAACACTGGGAAATGGAGTTAGGAAGATCACTGGTACCCATCGGTCAGGCAGATGTGCCTTGTGGATGAGTTCTGGTCAAAAGGAGACCTTGTCTCAAAATTATGGTGGGGGGAACTCAATGAACAACCCCCTGGCTGTGCATGTGAAGCTACACATATATGACCCATACACATATGAATCTGAACACATACACAGAGAAAGAGAAATGTCCTGACAGACAGACAGTTACAAAGAAAGGTTCTGAGTAGTTAGAAAACACAGAGAGGAAGAAATGGAGATACCCATCAATGCCATGAATCTAGATAGCAACTTAGAAATCATCACACTAAATCCCAACAGAATAAAGGACAGAAAGAAGACACTGAGGATCATTTACATCAATGATGTGCAGTTAAGATTAAGGACTACTAGAGGTCATTCAAGTCTCTAAGTGAAATTTAGCTTCTAAGTTAGGTTTATGGTAAAAATCTTGAGTATTCCTTCCAGAGGTATAAAATAGATTATGGATTAGTATAACTGAAAAATGGAGAGGAGACACCTGTGTTAAGTATACAGTTGATTCAAAATGTAGCACAAAAAGAAATGGAAACTTCAGACAAAAATAAATCACAAAACAAATTGATTTTTAAAAAGTTAAAATATATCAGTACGCACACAAAAAATAAAATGGATAAGTTTCAATAATTTTAAATCTAGAATGCATTTGAATTTAGCTATATGCTATTTTAAAATATTGAAAATATATAAACAAAATATTGGGATAGCTGTGGCACAAATATCATATATGTGTGTTTATAATCACTAATATTTAGCTCTCAGTTTTAGTTTTACATATCTTTGAGGGATAAGATATTACGAGAAATAAAAGGTGTCAGTGGTAGAATCTGAGTTTCCAACTCAACAGGTTCTCACTGCCTGACCCAACATCCATCTTGGGCAATGAAATGAGGACATGTATTCAAAGTGGACAGGCACACTGACATGCACACCCTAAATGTCCTTCCTCAGGTGATGGGTTAAAATTTGATCCATTCACTGTGTTAACTGCTAACAACAAAATTAACTGTTGGAAAGTAACATGGTTTGAATGAGAATGACCCCACAGGCTCATATATTTGCATCCTTGACTGCTAGTTAGTGAGGTTTTTGGGGTTTGGGTTTTTTGTTGTTTTGTTTTTTGAGACAGGATCTCTCTGTAGCTTTAGAGCATGTCCTGGAACTAGCTCTTGTAGACCGGGCTGGCCTCAAACTCACAGGGATCCGCCTACCTCTGCCTCCTGAGTGCTGGGATTAAAGGTGTTAAGGGTGAAATTTTAGGAAGGACTAGGAGGTGTGGCCTTATTGAAGGAGGTGTGTCACTGAGAGGGAGTTGTCTTTGAAGTTTCAAAAGACTATGTCAGACCCAGCTTCTCCTCTCTCTCTCTCTCTCTCTCTCTCTCTCTTCCTCCCTTCCTCTTTCTCCCTCTTTGATCCCTTCCCTCTCTGTGGTGTGTGCTTTTTCACTGCTGCCTTCTTGTGCCTGCCTTGCCTGCCTGCCTGCCTGCCTGCCACCATCATGATGGTGATAGATTGACCTTTGGAAACTGTAAGCAAGTCCAAAATTAAATGCTTTCTTTTATATTGCCTTGGTCATTGCGTCCCTTCAGAGTAATAGAAAAGTATCTAAGACAAGAGGAAAACCCGGCTGCTGTGGCGTGGGAAGGATGTGCTAGAAGGTTATACAGTATACACCATTCTAGAAAAATCAGTGGTGGGCATGCAAGGGAGTAATGGAGCTTGGAAGAAAGTGGGCGGGGCTGAGCATGAGAGGAAACCTATTGGGTGAGCTGCTCCTTGTCCATGGAGAACCCAACCAGGAGCTAGCAGTGAGAATGAAGGCATGAGATGGCAGGCGCGCGCATGAGATGTCAAGTTGTGATACTGTTTTATGGCTGCAAGCATGGGTTTAAGGCATCTGAGTGAAGGGAAATAAGATCTTATATCATTTTGGAGGCTTCATGGAAATCTATAATTATTTTTTTAAAAAGTTTTAATGCAAAGGAAAAGATGTACAGGGACTTGCAGGGGAGGGCAGGTCCCAGTCAGTCTGCACCCATAAAGCAGCATTTTCTGGGAGTTCAGTTCTCTGCCTGGTGCTCTTACCTCCTGAAGCTGCTAGGTAGCTTCTTGCAAAGGAAGTTGAGCTGGTGAGGTGGCTCAGTGAGTAAGGGCGCTTGTCACAAAAGCTGAGGACCAAATACCTCAGATCTCACATAATCCACTCCTGATCTCCAGGAAAGCTTTATTTGTCAGAACACAAACAAAATATCACAACATTTAATTAGTGTGAAAAGATCATTACCATAGGTGACAGAAGTACGAGGTAATGTATGCTTGTGATTTCCAGGCCACACAGTGTGTTGTACATCAGATTTAGCTTTTACTCAGACAAAAAAAGGGTTTATGTGCTACACGCTCCTCAGAGTTAAAGTGGTGAGCATGGCTCCTACCCGCAAACCCAGAGCTGGAGGTAATGGTACCTCTGCCACATTGAAAGGTTGAGAGAGGCAGAGCCAGCATCCAGGGCTGCCACAGCCACACTGCTTACCATTTTAAAGCATTCCTGGACAGAAAATAAGTACATATATGCTTATAATAAAGACAAATCCAGATGGGAAAGACTTCTAAATGGGTCACAGTGTTGGAAAAAATGTATATAGGCTTGGGAGACAGAATAAAAGGAGTATAGAGAGTTATAAAAAGAAGTAAAAATTTTTTTAAAAAAGGAAAGTCTTAAAAGAGACAGAGTACAAACAATCATAGATTAAAGAGGTAAAGAAAAAATAAGCCACATAAAGATGGAAAATACGGAGAGTCTGGATTATGTATATTATTGTGTTTTCTTTGAATTTTTTGACTGTGAATGAACTAAGTATAGAGAGACATTTCATTGTATGGGCTGCTAAACTTAGCCAACATATATATTTTAAAGGTATCTTGACTTCAAAATTTGGGTCTAAGGATTTCTTGTTTTGGAAAAGACTGCTGAACTTGCCTAAAAATGAGATGATCCTTCAGAGTTCCTGATTTTGTTTCCACAGAAGACAAAAAACCTGTGGATTCCTTTCAGACTAATGGGGTTCAATGGAACAAGACCCCCTGAAAGGTCTCTGTGAACCACCAAAAAGAAAACACTTCACCTAATGAAAACCAGAAAGCACTTTGGAGAGAACTACATCCAAATTCCCTAAATGATTGTATATATATATATATATATATATATATATATATATATATATATATATATATATATTACATTTGAAGGGGGATGTACTATAGAGATGAATACTTTGCATTGGTATAGATCTTGGTTTATTGATACAAATTTAAGATCAATTTTGTATTTCTGCTCTTAAGATATTGTGTTTGTGCAGCTCATTTAAAAATGTAATATATAATTAAAAAATATAGGTTAAGAGATAATCATCTATAATAGTCAAACATGCCGTTATGTTAGTTAGGTTTGCTAGATATATAGAAATATATTTCAGTTAGATAGGTATTCTTCCAATCTTTCAGAGGCCTTAGACTATGGTATTTAAAATGTTTTAATAACTTAGGACTTTTTATGACATGAGACATATCTGCTCCCAGCAGCACCAATCTATTTCAAGAGGATGAAGGGCATTGAAGAGGCTCCTTATGGAGTTTATTAGCCATTTGGGCAAGAAACTGTTCATGCCTGAACTGCTGAACTAGACATGCAGTATGCTTAGAGAGATGACTGCTGAACTTGCCTTAAAATGAGATGATCCTTCAGAGTTCCTGCTTCATAAAGGAGTCTGCCAGACATTCTGCAGGATACTGAAGAAAGTTTGACTGACAAACTGCCAATATAGGCAGAAATGTCTTTGAAATTTTCTGCTTCATGGAAAAGTCTGCCAGATACTATGGGCCTGTAGGCTAAAGATGGGTGCCCCAGTGTTACAGAAGAACATTGTGAGGGGTGACTGTTCAGGTCACACAATGTCTCCATCAGTTCTAGAGTTTTAGAAGTTACAATGTTCTTCTTGTTAATTCTTGTTAATTTAGGTAATATCATGTCCTTCTGGGGTCTCTGATGGAGAGGAAGACAGTATTCACAGTTTTCTTTAGTTATGATAAAAGATAAAGTAGATATAAATATTGTAACTATAATTCTTGCTTGATACCTGTTTTGTTATATGTAATCTTGCTATGCTAAAGTTAAAACCCTTCTTTTTATTTAGACAAAAAGGAGAGGTGATGTGGGAGGTGATGTATACTGTGAATATGATATATTGCCTGCTATTGGTTAATTTATTGCCTTAATTGGTTAAGCTTCTTTTGGCCAATGGCTTAACAGAGTAAAGTCAGGCTGAAAGAGCTATAGAGAGAGAGTAGGTGGAGTCAGGGAGAAGCCATGTAGCTGCCACAGGAGGCAGACACCTCCACTGGATCCTACCGAAACTTTGCTGGTAGGCCATGACCTTGTGGTGATGCACACCACAAGATGTGGAGATGGGTTAGCTTAGGATATAAGAGCTAGCTAGAAATATGCTTAAGCTATTGTCCAAACAGTATTGAAAACAATACAGATTTCTGTGTGATTATTTCGGGAGTCTGGGCAGCCGGGAAACAAATGAGCAGCCTCGCCCCCAGCAGATGATTGCCAATGGACAGTGTAGTTTTCCACCAGCAAGCATAACACCGAGTACTGAGGAGACTTGTGGGACCTGAGGTGTTCCTGTGTCGATGAACACACCTGTGCCAGCCAGGCATAGCCACCCTGCTTGGATGATGGAAGGAATGGTAAGGATGCCCAGCAAGAGTACCTGCGTTGTGGCCTTCATGCTAACTCTTCACAGGCTCACCACACCTACTACTCCCTAAAAGTCAACAACAGACACCCCTCTGCCAATGCTTCAAGTCTAAAGCACCCTAGTAGATCTGCACACCCCTGGGCAAGTCACCCTGCTCGTCTTAGTCAATTTCCACATATGCCCCATGGAGATACAGCAAACCTCCTTTTAGACTACTTGAGAGAATGTAGACCCCTTACTAAGCAATCAGAAGAATGCATGGCGCCCACCATAATGGGATGGGGACAATAATGATATCATTGTTGGAGCCTTGGACAGATCATGCTTGTAGGGGTCATTCCAGTTTCCAACCTTTGCTTGCCTCGTACCCTGCCTTAATTCTTTTTTTTTTTTTTTTTGGCAGAATGTACAGAAATGGTATTTGAACTCAAACAGGGTCTAAAAAACACATGACTGTACTTGATTTGCTGGACTGTATTTGATTTTCCACAGGACTCAGAACAAAAAGCTCTGCCCCAGTCAGGCCCACAGGGTACCATAATCCATTCCTAAATGCAGGACTCCAGAGGAAGGGTTCACGATGAGGACCCCATCTCACCTTCTGCAGCAACGGTTTGGCCCTCAGTAGAACCCACAGGAAAGGTCTCCTGAGATGTGCCAATAGGCCAAGGTGGCCTCTGCTCATGAAAGCTCTTCTCTCAGGGACTTCTCCTGTCACAGGCAGCATGTCACAGAGGCAGCCAGACCTCAGGATCCCTCCAGAGCCAGGCTCCTGCCCTCTCATCAGCCACGAGGAAAAAGGATGAGCAGAGCTTTCCGGAGTGCCCTTGCTCTAAGAAAAGAAGCTGGAAAGGAAAGGGCTAGGTTCTAGAACAGTGATTCACAACCTGTGGGTCATGACCCCTTTGGGGGTCACATATCAAGTAGCCTGCATATCAGATATATACACTGTGATTCACAACAGTAGAAAAATTACAGTTATGAAGTAGCAACGAAATAACTTTATGGTTGGGAGTCACCACAACATGAGGAACTGTATTAAAGGGATGCAGCAGTAGGAAGGTTGAGAACCACTGTTCTAGAGAACAGCTTGGAGTGGGGAGCTTGCAGCTGACCCAAAACCAAGCTCTCTGGCCAAGCACTTGATCCACCATGTGCACAGGTGCTTGAGAGGAGCTGCCCCGATGGTGGAGTAACCCTGGACAAGTGAGTGGCTGAGAATGACCACGGTTGAAAGCCCAGGGTCATAGCTGAGCCAAAGGGGAGTGCTTTGCCACAGCCTCACTTGCAGAGCAAAGTAGAGATGCACATCCAAGGTGCCACAGGATGCCAGGACCAGCCCCGTGTATGTGGATCCCAGAAACACGACCGTGAAGAAGAGCTATGACTCAGCAGACCCAAAAGATGAGGGGATTCAGATGATCATGGTGAAGGGAAAGGAACCATCCTGCATGGAGAGACAGAGAGAAGGAATGGCAGGCTGGCCCATGAAGGTCACAGCAGGACCTCAGGGCTGGAGATAGAGCAGAGGGAGATTGGGGAAGCTGTATGCATGTGGACAATTAGGCACACCTGGACACGTGTGCATGCTACACACGCATTGATCTACAAGAATGGACATGCCCATGTCCATGGACAAATACACATGTATGTATGTTAAATGTGTGTGTGTTTGTGTGTTAGCATTACATCAGATGGCATTGTTGATGCTCCCTGAATCCCATCCTCCAAGCGTCCCCTCTCTCATCTTCTAAGGCCATCTTCCAGTCAACAGGCCCCAGCACTCCACATGATGAAGGAAAGGCCAAAGAGGTTCAGTGAGGTCAATAGAAATGCATAATTCAGGGAACTTGCCTGCCCCAGGGACCTCTGATGGAGGCTTCGATGCCAACAGGGAGGCAGGAGTTCATGATGCGGGAAGAGGCATTAACCCAGCCTGCAGCCTCTCACGCTTGGCTCGGGGCCAGGGACATGGCACACTCTGTCACACAGGTCAGTGACTGTGAAGGGGAGGGATGAGCAGGGCCACATCAGCAATGAGCCCACCACTGTCTCCTGCTTAGGGGGATGTGCACCCTGCTGTTGCCTGGCAACAGCAATGCTTTCTGCCAATGATGCAAGAAACAGAATAAGGTGGACGTTTGCTTTTTTCCGGGTAATCAAACCAGCTTAAAAGTTATCAGTGTTGCCTGGTTACAAGGACAGTTCTGGGCCCTGGGCACCCTGAAGCTGCACCCCAGAGAGTACTGATCCCTGAGTTTGAGGAGAATTAGGCATGAGCTAGGTGTAATGAACAGAAAGAGAGAAGGGCCAGGATGCCTGCCTTTACTTCCAGCCTACATGGAGTCTGGGGAGCTAGATAGCCAGCCTTCCCTGCAAATAAACAGAGCTTTAGCATACACTTCTCCCCGCTTGCCAGACAGCTATTGAATAGCAAATGAGACCACACTGAGCTACGGAAAGCTGCAGGACAAGGAGAGATGCTCACAAGGACTCTGCTCTTCTGACCAAGGGCCAGCTCCAGGAAGTCGCCCAAGGCCTGTGCAGCAGGAGACGCCAGAACAGGGGGTTTTATAAATAGGTCACACTCTGCATCCTGTCTTCAACCAGTTCTGTCGCATTAACAGCACAGTGTGAGGTCACTCCAAACCAGTACACGCATTTGTTTTTATTTTCAATAGTTACGTGCTGTTTTGTGGTACAGACATTATCTGAATTTGTTTAGAAACGAATTCTTTGTAATTCAGTTTACAATGGAAGTTGTTGTTTTATGCTGATGATTGCTTATCATCAAATCCATATGTCAGGCTTTCTGCAGCCTGAAGATTTTCTTCTGTTATATCTTTGGCTTCTGTTTCTGTCTTCTCCATATTCACATTTACTATGCATTGTGGTTTTCTATATGCTGGGGACTGCTCTTAGTCACTTACTGCTGTGATTCTATTTACTCCTAGTAAAGAAAATTATTATTCCGTCTGCAGACGGTATATATGAGGTCCAGAGTTGTTAAGTAACTTGTTTAAAGTCACCCAGCATTGATGATCGAACTTAGAAGTCCATAAAATGGTCTCTCACTCACTCTCTGCGCCCATGGTGTGTGCATTTGTTTCTTCTATTTTAATACTGTTACTTCCTGGAGTGTGTCTCATTGGTGGATTCTCCACACCCCATTCTCCTCTCTGGTACCAACATTTTCATTCTTCTTTTGTAAGTTCATCTCCAGTTTCAACATCTATCCCCATTGGGTTTTCCCTGTGAGCTTTTCATCCCTGAGCGGCGGCCTCTCTGCCTGGCATCAGTGAGTGTGATTTGTTGGGTGGAGCCACATTTCAAGGCACAGTACTCTCTGACCCACCCTGGACTCCTCTGCTGGCTCCATGCCCTCCAGCAGGACCCCAGCTGCTTTCCTGACCTGAGGCTGCTGGGTAATCATTTACCATGAACTAAACAGCAGATAATTTGCCTTTGCAGGTTCTGGAAACAGGTCATGGCAAAACAATGCTATCCCAAGGCTTCAGGGAGAATCTTTTCTGCACTTCCCAGATCCTGGTAACTCCAAGCACTTCACAGCGTGTGGCTGCTTGACTTCTATCTCTACCTCCAACTTCTCTGCTTCCACCTTCTCTCCATCTCATCCCTGTGTCTGTGTCCTCTCGTCTTCCTATAATGACATGAGCCACTGGGGACCCAGAGTCCAAGAACATGGCCAGGAGGACAGCAGACACCTCCGAGACAGGATGTCCTCAGTAGATAGACTGGGCAATGATAGGTAGACAATTCCACTCACTCTGCTAACCTGGTTCCATCGCCTACCTGACTGCCTTAGCGGGAGACCCAGCCCCCAAACTGCAAGTGAAGAGAGAGAAGATCTGAAAGGATGCCATCAGTGTCTCCCAACTCGGTACCTCCACTGCAGTACCCACCACCGCAGTACCACCCGGCCTCCGACCACGGTACCGCCCACCTAGTACCACCCCACCCCCGACCACAGTATGGCCCACTGCGACACCGCCCACCGCAGTACCCCCACAGCAGTACCGCCCCGCCCCCGACCACGGTACCGCTCACACAGTACCTCCCACCCGGGTATCTCCCACTCCCACTGAAGTAACCCCCACCCCAGTAACCCCCACTGCAGTACACCCCACCCCAGTACCTTCCAGGTACCTTCCAGGTCCAGGGCTATAGAGTATCACTCCACTGGGAGCCATACCTGTCTCCAGTCAGGCCAACTGCCCTTCTTTGCTTTCTTCCATCTATGGAGCTTACAGAGCCCCTGGGCTGCTTGCACCCAAGCTTCCCCTGTTCAGCATGGATTTGGAGGTGCAGTACAAACCTCCCAAGGCTCCCTAGAAGGCTCCTGTATCTCCATTCTTCTGGCCCTTGCTTTTCTCCCATTTGCTTAGCAGCTTTCAAAAGGTTACCTCTCTCTCTCTCTCTCTCTCTCTCTCTCTCTCTCTCTCTCTCTCTCTTCCTCCCTCTCTCTCTCTTCCTCTCTCTCTCTCTCTCTCTCTCTCTCTTCCTCTCTCTCTTCCTCTCTCTCTTCCTCTCTCTCTCTCTCTCTCTCTCTCTCTCTCTCTCTCTCTCTGACTGTCTACTCACTTGTGTTAATGTCTTCTTTTTAATGTACCAAGTCCCTATTTCAACCCAGAATTCTTTATAGCAACTTAAATGTCAAGAGATGCATAAAGAAAACGGGTCTGATTCATCCCTCTTCACCGCCTGCTAATAATGTCTACTGCCCACCGTGTGCCACCGATGGCCACGACCGTAAAAGGCACTTTGTGTGTGGGTCACCGCTTGTCAGTGCTGGCCTCGGTGCCAAGGGGTGGAAAATGGTGCACTCTGCTTCATGGATGGTGAGTCTGAAGACCAGAGTGGTGAGGCGTTTTCCCAGGATATGGCAGGGAGTCAGCATCCAAGCTGGCGGCCGGCCTTGAAACGCTACTTTCTTTCACACCATGGTGCCACTGTGGAGACCGTTCTAAACACTGCAGTCTGCAGACGAAGGTTGAGTGGGTGAGCGCCATGTCGGATGTGTAAGCCCTGCCGTCCTGGCACCCAGACAAAGCCACAGATTTCTTTATGGTTATTGTAAGTGGCCCTGAAAGGAGCTGTCCAACCTCTGTGCTCAGAACTGTCCATTGTGAAGAGTAAAGTCAAGGAGGATTCACAGAGCCCTTGTGCATTGAGGGTACTCATAGCTCACCCTCTCATCCAAAGTGTACCAGCTAGCTACTCTTCAACGTGCTGCAAAACAAAATGGTCCACCCACTCATTTGCTTAAACCAGAAGTCATGTATTCATCACTCCAGCCCACAGGCTATGGACATAACTCTGTCAATTGTGACTTAACTTGATGGGTCAGGCCTGGATCCCCCTTCTGTCTGTTCCACGTATACCTTGTAGATCTGGGACCAGGTAACCACTAGGAATGTTCTCCCTGTGGTGCAGACAGACAGAAAGGTAACTTCTTAAGCCTCTATTGCAACAAAATATACCTGCAAGTAAGCAAGCAGTGTGTGGAGCACAAAAGTTTATTTGGCTCGCTATTCTAGAGGCTGGGGAGCCCAAGGACAGGATGATGGCATGAGCATGCCATCTGGAGAAGCTTGTGCACCAATCATAATAGAAGAGAGTCACCAAAGGAAGAACAAGGGGGTCTCTTCTCAGAAGGCCACAATGGCATCATGGGACTCCACCCTCATGACCTCAGTTATCTGCACCTAATCCCCCAAGCTCCACCTGCAATGGAAATGTGACTACGTTTCTAACACTGAAAACTGGGGAACACATCCAAACCCCAGCATTCGAAGGCTTAAGTCTGAAACTGGTGCCATGGCAGAAGTTGGGTCTTCAGGATGCGCCACAGCTGAGAATGTCTATGCTGAGCCCATACACCTCTGGGCATCCCAACCAGTGATGGGCACGCTGGGGACAGAGCCCAGCAGTCTGGCTTCTGAGCAGCCCTTGCCTGTCCAGAGTTTCTCCTTGTTGCGGCATGGGTCAGGGATTCCCACACCCTTCCTTCCCTCTCCCTGAACAGGTGACCCACTACACTGCTGTCCACCGTCCCGCCAGTTCCTGGCCACCTCTAGTCTTCTGTCAGAACCGTCACTGTGTCTTGCTGTGACAAAGCATCTAGCATAAGCTTTAAAATACATCTATACCAAGTCAGAAACCCCGCTAATGTCAACTTATCTGGGAAGAAACACTTGAAGGTAAGACTACGTAAAGCTCTTGACTTTGTCCCCACGTAATCCCAGGTTCCTTCCTGTCACTATCTACTTCCTAGCTGCATGCCATGAGCAGCTCTGCTCCACACCTCAGGCCCAGAGCAATAGAGCCAGACAAGGGCTGAGCCCTCTGAAATCACAAGCAAAAGAAACACTATCATCTATCCTTTAAGCTGTTTCCTCAGGAATTTCTAGCAGAGATGAGAAACTAGACACAAAGTTGCTGCCAGAGAAGTGGGTTCCCGACTGCAGCGACCTGACTGTTTGCTTTGGAAATCAAGGGAGATGTTTGGCGGAAGGAAGAATTCGGAGAGTTTGGAGTTGTGGGCTGAGAGACCCGGAGTTCATATGCAGAGCTTGGATAGTGGTGACTGTCAGAAGACCAGAACACCAGCAAACCAGGAAGTCCTGCCCACTGAATTGTATTAACATAGACAGGGTTATAGTCAGTTGTCCCAGACTTTAGCCTGTGTCTAATCCTGTGCTGTCTACACTCGGGGATTATGCCACCCTCTACTCAGGGCTTGGCCAGAACTGGGTACCGCAGGACACCTGGAAGGAAGAACACTAGGGGTCCCAGCAGAAAAGTTTTCAGAAGCCCCCACACACCACTCTGCAGCATTAGAAGGATGCTCGACAGCATCTTTAGGAGCTGCCATTCCTACAGAGCACTGGACTTGACCCAGAAGAACCCATGACACCTGTATCAGGGACTGGCTATCTGATGGCCAGTAGCCAGTATCTACAGATGGACAGAGCAGTGGGGGATGCCCACTTCTGCCTCATCAACCCTGAAGCAAACGCCTTTCCTTGCTTGTAAGAGCAGCTTGTGATGTGAGGCCAAGGGTTCTGGCTGGCCTCCCACGCGGACACCTGCTGGATATGCGGAGTCTGCCTCTGCACACAGAGGGCAGATGAGTCGACATCTGGTCACTGTCCTCATATCTGACTACACATCCTCATTCACAATGTGGGCCCCTGCAGCAGAGACAGGAAGAGGCCTGGGCCCCCAGCCTTGCTACAGAGACATGAGCCAAGTAGCAGAGAGAGCGTGTGAGGCAGGACGAAGAGACAGCTGAGTGTGAGCCAGCCAGGGTGCTCTGAGAAACTAGCACTTCATGCCCCCCCAAATGCCTCTTGTGATTATCTTGATGACTGTGGAGGTCCTATTCCATCATACCGTGTACCCCCAAAAGTCAGCTGTCACCTGGCCATTGTAGTCAAGTCACTAGTCACAGGTTCCTTTCAGTCCCCTATCATCCCTATAATTCCAGCAATCCACATCGTGACACAATTAGTCATGGCCTGGGTGGCCATACAAGACAGTTGGGAGTGACCGCCTTAGCAAGCACCCAGTGCTAGGATGACCTCCCCTATAGGCAGAATCACAGAAGTGGCCAGGTTGAGCCTCTAGCCTGACACGGAGAACCCGAACATATCTCCATGGCTTCCTATGAGACTCCCCACAGCCTGTTGGGCCAACCAGGGCTCAGTGTCACTGTGGGTCTATGAGACGTGATTCCCATTAGGTCATCATGGCCAGCATTAGTTGGGGGAGCATGTTTGTCTCTTGTCACACAAGGCTTTCCAAAGACAAAGGAGCATTCACTGTGTGTTTCCCACAAGGATTTGTGGGATGTCTCCCATGTTCCAGGCAGCGAGCCAGTACAGGGACACAGCGTGAGTAACAGGGACAACATGGCTGCAACCCTTGGGGAGCCAACAGACTGATGGGGTGAACAGCTTCAGTGACAGGTTACAAGAGCATGCAAGATAGCAGACACTGTGAGAACCACATCCCTTAGCAGAAGCAGCCTTGGATGTCTATCAGTGAGAGAGACTGAAGCAATGACTTTAGGTGGCAGGGTCAAGGGGGTGGCACACGTACACAATCAAGATCATAGCTGGGAAGACAAGCTGGCGAGGCTGCTGCCCTATGCAGGATGCAGGCAGGACAAGGAAAGCTAGACACTATCACCATGCAGCCAGATGAGGTTGGCAGTCCCACTTGATAACTGTGTCCCTGATAACTCTGGCTGAATCAGTTGTTTGTCACCAGGCTGGTGGGACAGTCTGTCCCGACCCGTAATTCTTGGAGTCCAAGGTACTAGACAGCTTCTTGACAAACATTTTCATGGCAAAACTGCTTCTTGAAAACTACAAACCCTACCCTCTTCTGGAAGTCTTCGGTGTATCATCCCCTCTCAAAGGCACCGATGTGCCCTGCAGCAAGGAATTTGCATGCTCTCCTCTATGCACGGCTTCCTCCAGTGCTCATGGGCTCCTCGGAACATGTGTATTCCGTGGTGGTTGGGGACATGGGTACTTTCTACAGCAGAGTCCATCACTGGCAGGATATATCCTGGCTAGCGATAATACAGTAGCCTGTGTTTAGAATCAGCCAGCCCTTGAACATTTGGGGTGGTCATGTTGGTTATTAGCACCTGAGACAGATAAAGGTGGAGTTCAAAGCAGGAGAAGGAGCCAGTGGGCAAAATAATCTTACAATGGAGCCCATGATAGTGTTCACCTCAGGCAATGTTAGGGGTATGAACTGAAGATCCCCACTCTCTATTGCTCATTTGCCAGGTAAGCAGTCAACCCTGCAGAGGCCCCAAAGTTCCACACCTAGTTAGACCCAAACAGCCTTCTTCGTGGTGGATCTTGTGGGCCCTCCAAGGGTGGGGGATGGGCTGCTGCCACATATGCCTTCCCTCGATTTAGGAAGCCTGTGCGGGCAACCCTGCCCTCAGAAATGTGTCAATGGGCAACTCCATACTGCTGGTCAGCAGGAACTAAGGGGCAAAGGGAGGGGGGGCAAGGTGGGATCCTGGGCAGGGATCCCAATGCCTTTGGTACGGGCTTGGAGGTTCCAAGAGGCAGAGGCAGATGTCTAGCTAAGTCAGCCTGGCACAGAAGCCAGGAGGTCATGCTGGTGGGCCCTGCACCCTGTTCACATCCTGCCAGCCGTGCCCCAGAACAGGAACCATAAGACCATTCTGATTGTGGCTGTATATCAAGCCTGTGGATTCCCACAGGGCACTAAGCCACATCCCTAAAATGAGATGAGTGGAGGAGAAACAACTCAGGGCTGAACTTCCAGGCCCAGAGAAGAGGGTTACTCTAATGAAATACCCCCAACAGAAGCAGTTTCAGGAAGGAAGGGTTTGCTCTGGATCACAGTTTGAGGGGAAAGTCAATGATGACAGGAAAAGTCCCAACAGGGAAGTTAGGCAGTGGGTCACACTGCATCCACAGTCAAGAGGCAGAGATGGATGGATGCTTGGGCTCAACTTTCTCCCTTTATTCAGTTCAGGAACACAGCCCAGGGAATGATATCACCCACAGTGGGCAGATCTTCCCACCTAATCAAGTAAGTAGGGAAGGATTGTTAGGGCAGCAGGCCTGGGCATCTCAGAAATACCTGCCCAAGGGAGGATGCTCACCCATTGTCTCTTCAACCACTGTTCCAGCCTGTGAGGTCTCCTGAGATGGCCCTTCCAAGATAGGAGAGTCACCTCCCCTCACAATCTGTGACTCCCAAGAAACTGTTTCTTCTCTTCAGAGGTGGTGTTCTACCCTCATACATGTGCCCCGAGCAGAGGGGGACATCAGCAAAACCACTTCTTGATGGCTGCAACAGGCAGATCTGGGATCCCCCTGAGTTGCTGGGGGGATCATACACAAAGGGGACTCAAACTAAGTGTGTCCACAGGAGGGAAAATTGGAAGCATAATCCCAGTGTAGCAGGGTGAGCAGCTGGACTTGCGTCTCTCCAGGGACTAGCTGTCACAGTCAGCCTTCCACACTGGGGACGGGGGGGGGGGGGTGGGATGGACAGAAGGAAAGTCATTTCCAGGCGCTGACCTTGAATTCCTAGCACCCTGAACTGTGAGGACAGCGCTTCCACTCCTTCTCAGTTACTCAGACCGTGGTGCTCTGTAAGAGCTGACGAAACAGGACTCAGAGAGTGTATCTTAGTTGCTTCTTTATTGCTGTGATAAGACTCCATGACCAAGGCATGCATTTCTTATAAAAGAAAGCGTTTAATTTGAGGCTCACAGTTCCAGAACCTATGACCATCATGGCAGTGAGCATGGTAACAACCAGGCAGGCATGGTACTGAAGCAATAGCTGAGAACTTATAGCCTGATCTACAAAGCATGAGGCAGAACCCAGCCCCAGTTGACACAGTTCCTCCAATAAGGCCACACCTCTAATTCTTTTAAAACAGTTCCACTGACTGAGACCCAAGAATTCAAACATTTGAATCTATGGGGGCCATTCTCATTTAATCTATCACAGAGGGCTCACACCCACTCATCTCACAGGACCAGGACTGATGCATCCGTGGCTTTCATGGCTACAGTCATTAGGATTTTCTCCTAAAATAAATCAGATTTGGGTGGGATGGGATAGTGTCGTTTGAGAAAACCTGTGTGAGGATATGGTTCCTATGCAAGGGAGTAGTGGTACCTGTGTAGGTAGGGATGGGCGTCTGGTTCCGTTTCTCACGGCTACCAAAGCAAACCAGACACGAATTTCGGAAGCAGGAAGTAGGAAGGACTACCAGGAAGCTGGAGGAAACATGGCAGGTGCGTCTTCATCATTTCATATGGTGGTTTTATCAAACACACATGGCAAAGCTTCTCAAATTGCACCATAACTAAACCACTTTGAAAAAAAGCAACAGGAGGTGACTGGTCCCCAACAGCTCTAATATGGTTGGAATGTCACAGGCCTTGGTGAGATTATGCTGAGAGGAACAGAAGCCAAGGAATGGGCTGAGGGAGCCAGGCTGGAGTGGGAAGAGACCAAGGGAAAATGCTGGATGGCAAGGGCCAGAGGATGCCAGTCACTCAGATGTGTCAACTTTCATGACTCCCTCCCTGAGTAGAACTGACTCCTTGAGGCCCTGGCCAGTGGGGAAACAAAGTGTGTGTTTCTGGGGGTACCTTGAGGTTCTTCCCACCACCACTGCTGGGCAGCATCCCATTGCCCTTCTCTACCACACAGAGAGAAGGCAGGAAGTGCTGTTCTACCACACCTGAATCCTGAATCTTGACCTTGGAGAGCACCGTGGTGGTGAGGGGGGACTGGCATGGTGTGAATGGCAGCTGAATGAGGATGCTGACAATGAGAAACAAAGGGCCAGGCAGAACCTGCTGAGCAAGGACCTGGATGACAGAACTGGCCTGGCAGCTCTCGCAGACATCACCTGAGTCTAAGCCGCAGCCGGCAATTCCCGGCGTTGTGGGATGGGGGCCCTGGAAAAGTGCTCCTCTAACAGCCAAGGTGACTATTGGCCTTGGTTCCCTCCCCAGAAGTCGTGGGTAGAAAATTAGATGGCCCAAAATTCCTCTGGCTTGTGACCATGATGAATTCACTGCCTGAGCCCCGAGTGTCCACTGAACCAGGTTCCAGAGCTGGCTCTCCTAATCAGGAATGGAAGTTGCCAGAAAGCACTGAGTCAAGGTACATAATTGAGTTAACAAGAAGGGACCCTGGACACTGGGGACTCCATCAACTCAAGTTCATGAAGCTCTTTTCTTATTTCAGATGGACACAGAGCCTCCCAGCAGCTCTGGTGCCAGCATGACTGGCCCAACTCCCTGAAATGGGACTCAGTATAGAGCCCAGACCTTGCTTCACAGCCAGACTCTCAAGGCTGTGTGTCCTGGGAAATTTGAGAGTCACCATTCAGAGACTGTAGCCCCTCTGAGCTTTATCCGCTGCTCCTGATCCCGTCTCCCACACTGCAAAGCCAGCGTTGTCAATACCAGCGAAGCTGCCAGTTTCACCGCAGACCTTCCCCAGTCACAGCAGAGTGTACCTGCAGCCCTGCCGGATCGCTCTGCTGGGTGCGCTTCCTCGCGGCATATATTACAGTCAAAAGCTATTAAAGATTTAGCATAACACAGACGAGATGTGCCTCTCCAGGGGCCAGCTCGGAAGCAGCATCTTAAATAAAACCATCGTAGATCTCTCGCCCTGACAACAAGACAGGTGGCGCGGGCTGAGATCGATCCCTCCACCTGCCTAGACGGTTCCGTGTTCTTCCCTCACAAGATGTCAGCTGCTGAGCCGCATCGCCCGGGCTCCTGACATTGTCTCAAAAGGAGCCCTCGCCACTGTTGTGAATAGGAAGCAGAAAATAAGAACAGCCAGTGTTTGCAGCCACCTCATGGGGTGAGGTCCTGCGTTGGCACACACCTTCTGTGGTAGGGCTCCTGGCAGCTGTGTGATACAGGAAAAGCAGGCTGTCTAGCCGTGTCGCATGCTGAGTCCGGTCACTTCCCGGGACCTGAAGTGCAAGGTGTAGCTAAAAAGTCTTTGCAAAGTAGACTTCGGGGTGAATTCTAACGCCGCTGCACCATCCAGCTGTACTCCAGTCCATTGAGCACCAGTGAACACACACGGATGAAGGGTCAAAATAATGGATCCTGAGGCACACGCCAACCCCCTGGATACGTATGTGGCCTGCTACAATGGAGACCGCATGCTGGGGGCTCCTTCAACTCGAGGTGCCATCTCAGTTTGTCACACCAGCCCTTAGGCTCTGCCAGCTGTCACTAGGAAAGGTCAGATTCCTTGACTGCAGGGGGAGGATCAACCTCCAGATGAATTCTAGGCAGACTCTGACCCCTGCATCCAGTGGACATCCCCCTGCCTCTGCTTCTCTGGCTGAGAAAAAGACCTGTTCCCCAGCTGGTCAGTCTTCGGGACATTCTCCCTCTATGTCGGAGGTTCTTCTGTGCTCTATGGGACTTAACAGAAGCCAAGAGTCCCTTTCCTATACCTTACACCAACCTAGGCAGTCAGCCAGGAGTAAATAGTGACAGCTCACACGGGCAGCACAGGAAAGTGACTAGCAGTGTAGACACTGGTCACAGCACAGAGCTCCTGTGCCAGCTTTCAAACTTTGTCCTGACTTTCACTCAGCACCCTCTCTGTACATTGCTCGCATCCTTAAAGTCCCAAGTGTTTGAGACGCAGGACAGTCATGTGGTTCAGGCAGGGGTGGTAGCTCCCTCTGGGCTGAAGCTGTGGTTGTGATGGTGGCTTGGACTTAGTCGCAGCCCAGGCTGATCTAAACACGGCAGATGGTTTTCAAGCCAAAGCTTGCCAGCCCAGCCTGGGCATTTCCGCCCAGGATTGGGTGTGGTGATTGGTCTGTGGATTCACAGCCTCACACAGAGAGGGGTGTGAATTCACGGCTTCAGAAACTGAGGAAACCATGCTGAGGTTCACGGTACTACCACGGCCCAATGTGGACAGCAGTTTGTACCGTTTCTGGAGGGCCCCTCCCTGTGCCCACAACATCCATCAAAAGGATCAGCTTTCACTGTGGCTCCCATGGCACCAAATCACACATAGGGTCAGAGGTTGGCTCTCAATACGGAGAGATACTGTGCCACAGTGTCCTGGCACGGTTCTAGTGCCACAAGCCCCACTCCCCCCAGAATTCACATCACCATGAGAGGTCAAATAGCATCACCAAGAATATGCAAATTGGTCAGTCAGACAAAGCCAAGCTGAGGAAAGCAAGAGGTACAGGAGAGGGAACACCAAGGGCATGGAAGGGTCAGGAGGCACATGGGACAATAGGGAGATGGGGAGAACTGGGCTCCTCAGCTCCAGAAAGCCCTGTCTGCTGCTCATTAGGAGAATCAGGCCAGCTTACCAGCCTATGAAAGGTACCCAGTGCCCACATGTTCACTCTGCATCCAGCACTCGGAGGTCTCAAGTCAGAGTACACAAACACAATGTAGAACTGTAGTCCCCTCACAGGGAGAAGTCTCAGTGAGTGGCTGCACGTGTGGGCTTCTGAAGACAGAGGCCCCCGGCTCAAGGCCAGTGTTCTCCAGCAGACTCTGTGCCCTCCATGAAAACAAGTCTGGCAGTGGTCCCGAGTCCCCTCTTCACGGCCCACCCCGTTCCAGTGCCAGGCTAGCAAAATGGTAAGTCTGAACCAGGAGTGCAAAGCCCAGGTGTCTCAGCCTGCTGCCCTGCAGTCAGGCTGGGCAGAAGCCCTGCCTCTCACTAGCTGCTCTCAGAACAGAGGGATCCTCTGCACACACGTATAAGTTCATGTATGTGTACACATGCACACTTCCATGTGCATCCACAGTTTTACACACTCACTCACAATGAGCTAATCTCTGCAGGGAGCACAGAGGTCTCAGGTCAGGAGAGAGGCCTGTCCTTTCATGATGCTTGCAGAGATTTGTCTGTGCGTTCAGCTCCGACCACACTGGCTCCTGGAAGGAAGCTCTCCTGGTGAGGGCACGCACCCTGCAGCTTAGGAACGTGCATGATCCAAGAATAAGAAGGACCACAGAGTGGTATTTGTTGCCCCAGGAAACAAATCCATGTGCATTTGAACACCTGCTGTGGTACAGCCGCTGAGGTCTGAAGGCAGAGGCCCTGCCCACCACGTGAGGGCACAAAGGCACAGATGCTGCAAAGGGGTCAGGCAGGAAGCCTCGTGTGGGAGTCAGGACTTGCCATTGAGCAAGCAGACAAAAAGGGAGCCAGGTTGGCCAAGCAGAGCCCGGTATGTGGGCAAAAGTCCATGGCCATTCCAGAGGTTCTGAGAGGTAGACTGGGCCCTGTCATTCCATGTACACCAGGCACAGTTTCATAGACACGTGTGTCCACATGAAAGAGGTGCCATACAGTATCCTGGGACAGACAGAAAAAAATCATTTCAGACCACATTTCAAGAGAAACCCCAAATTAGAAAAATCAATAGATTGATAATTAAATCCTCCTTGAATGTAGCAAGATGACAGCTCATTGAAACCTGCAAGTCAAAAGACAGAGAAGTTCCTGAAAAAAGCTTCTGAAGATGGCACGGAGTGGTTGGACCCTCACGCTGGCAGTTTGCCTGTGCTCTGCTTAGAACAGAGCACACCCTCCAGGGATCCGGACTGATGAAGCCCAAAGCGTGAGTTTTATTCCTGAAAGATGGTTGCTAGGCCCAGAAGGAAGATAACGCACATGGCAACAGGTCCTTCACACCAAGTCCAGACACTGGGAGTGTCCAGAATCCAGAGAAATAAACCTGGCGGATAGGCGGGAAGCTGGTGCAACCACGGTAGCGCAGAGGGCAGTGAGGGACCAGTGTCTCCACCTCCAGGTCCTGCTGCAGCTGCAGGGGGAGTGGAAGAAACAGACAGTGTGCAGCAGGAAACCGGAGGGTGAGGCCCACACCTTTCCTCCTTGGAAGGGATTTTAACAGGAGGGTGGAGCACTTCCTGCACCCCACCACCCTACACCCTAAAACCACTGAAGCTGCTCTCCATGGAGTCCTGTGACTTCAGCTCCACTCCCACCCCTGAGAGAATCAGGGTCTCTGCCTTTCAAGCCTGGCCCTGCCCAAGCTCACTCCTCTGTAAGAGCTGCCTGCAATTCTGCAGCTCAAAGGCAGCTGGGACACCGTGCTCCTGCAGCTGGGGTGAGTTAGTGGGTGCAGACTGGTACAGATGGGTGAAGATGTCAGTGGGTGCACATGGGTGCAGATGTGAGCTGGCGGATGTACACAGGTGCGGATGTGTGAGTGAACGGATGCTTGAGTGAATTCGTGAGTGCACGTGTGTGCACCTGGGAGTTAGCAGGTGCATGTGTCCACGTTTGAGTCATTGAGAGCTTATGTGCACACATGTGAGTCTATGACCATATTCATGTACACATGTAAGCTTTGGAATGCACATGCACACAGGTATGAGTTGGTGGGTGCACATTTTTGCACATTAAGTTATTGGTTCATATGTATCCACTGTGGATTTGTGGGCACACATGTGTGCACACCTGAATTGGTGGATATATGTGCATGTACCATGCCTCTGAGTAATGTACACATAGGCACACAGTGATGAGCATGTATTGTATGTTTATGTGGTGCATACACATGCATGCTGGTGTGAACATGTATGTGCGTGCGTGTAGAGGCCAGGCAGAACTTCATGTGTCTTCCTTGACCACTCTCAGCTTTATTGCCTTCAGACAGGGTCTCTCACTGATCTGGAAGGTTCCTGTTTTAGGTAGGCTGCCCAGCTGGCAAGCTCTTGGGGATCTTCCTGTTTCTATCTACTAAAGCTGGGGTTACACACACATACAGCCACACCCAACTTATTATATGGGTGCTGAGGATTTGAACCCAGGTCCTTGTGCTGGAAAACCAACGGTTCTCACCCATTAAGCCATCTCCTCAATCCCCACACAATTGTTTTAATCAAATGGTTTTTCTCATACTACGTAGAGGTAAACACCAATCCATGCATCCTTTTCCAATTGTATTTCATATAAATGAAGTATTTGTTAACATCAGCAGCTGTCTTGGTTAGGGTCACTATTGCGGTGATGGACACCATGACCCAAAGGAATAGAGGAGGAAAGGGTTTAATTGGCTTACACTTCCACATCGTAGTCCATCACTGAAGGAAGTCAGTGCAGGAACTCAAACAGAGCTGGATCCTGGAAGCAGGAGCAGGAGTGTATGTGGAGGGATGCTGCTTACTGGTTTGCTCCTCACGGCTTTCTCAGTCTGCTTTCTTACACAGCTCAGGACTGCCCACCAGGGATAGCACCACCCACAGTTTGCTAGGTCCTTCTCCATGGGTAACTAGTTAAGAAAATGCCCTCTAGGTTAGTCTAAAAATATTTTCTCAACTGGGATTCCTTCCTCTCAGACAACTATAGCTTGTGTCAAGTTGACAACGGAGCTAGCCAGCATACTGACAAAATAAAACCCACAAAAAAATATTAAACTTTTGAAGAAAAGTCGCTTCAATCTGCCTTCTCATTATAAGTTTCTGAAAATTGAATTGCTACTGGAAACGATACTGTGTTTTTCGGGATCCCTTAAGTGCCAGATGGCTGGTCATCTTATCTTTTCACAGAAGCATTAGGGCCACCCTATCCTAGATCCCAAAGTATATCTCAGTGTCTTCTATGTGTGTGGAGGTAGGGGGTGGGGAACGACACACAGTGTCCTGGAAGCAGTTCCAGGCCCTGGGCAGGTGCCTGGGTGCTGGGTCTGATGGTCTATGGTGCATGCACACATGATTGGATATTTGTGTGAGTACTTGTGTGTTATGTGCGTGTGACTAGATACATTGTGGGCTGTGCATGTGTGTGTGTGTGTACCTGGTGTATATACAAAGTGTAGGTGGAATATGAGTGTGCTTGAGTTACACTGTGGGCTGTGTGCATGCATAGTGTACGTATCTGGGGTCCATAGTATGGGTGACGTGCGTGTGCCTGGATGCATGTACAAAGTATGTACACGTAAAAGTGATTTTGCCTATGATGTCGAATATACGTGGAGATGCTGTGGGAATGAACATGTGTGTGCTTAGGGGAATGTGAGTGCAGACAAAAAGGGGTGGTGAACTCTCTAAATATAGTCACTTGCCCTTAGTCCAGCTTGTCCCCGCAGTGTGTCAGGCCAATTACTATTTGTGTATTATCCCACTGGAAGCCACCACTGAGCACGTCTGCCTTACTGAGCCTTTGGTGGGACACTGAACCCTGAAGACCCTAACCTTTCCGAACTCAGGGAAGCCAGTCTCAGGGTGACTGAGGCCCCTCCCTCCACTTCAGGGGCAGCAGCCCAACTGAGCGTACTTCACCTCCGGGGGGCTGATATGTTTTCTGTTTGCCTGGCTCCTCAGCTTTTGGTAGTAGTTATTAATGTTTTTCATTTCCCCAAAAATTACAGCTGTGGTGACGTTAATGGAGCTAATTGTTACTGTTCCGCAGCTGGAGCGTCAATTTAGCACCTGCTAAAAAAGACACAGAGGCTGAGGTTTGGGGAGAATGACCCGATTACCAGTGTTATCATGTCGTTCTCTGGCAAGGGGGAATTACCCAGGCAGAGCAGGGGGTAGTAGCTGAGAGTCACACAGCGCTGCCTTCGTGAGGCCAGTGTGAGGCTGGCTGATGTGCGCACCGGAGGACAGGTCTGTCCACCATGTAGCATTTCTGCAAGATTTCTGATCAGACACGGACTGAAGACAGAAAACCAGTCAGGCCCTAGAGACCTAAGCCTGCTCTGTCTGACTGTGCCTGGCCCAGGGCTGGGATGGGGAATGGGGAACACACACAGGACAAGGCTGGGGTGCTGTAGAGGCCCTGTCTTCACAGCAGAAGTTTCCAGTTTGCAGGAGCCAGCTCACATCACGGGACAGTCGTGAGTTGAAGGGGCTTCACTCTCATATGCCAGCTGGATCCTGTGGAATCTAGACAGCTGAGGGAGAAGCCAGGCTCGATGAGACAAGGGGTCCTCTCTGGGCCTCAGTGTTCATGACTGTAAAATGGAAACAAAAGTCTCCCTTTGGCAAGCTGATAGTGAGGACTGTTCTTGTTGGTACAGTGTTCACGTCAGACCACACTGTGATCAATTTGCATACGTTAACTTACTTAATGAGGTAGTGTTTGGCTAAGCTTGGTAGATTCGAAATTGTCTTCACAATTAATGCGATTAACAGCTCTCAGAGGGCTGATGGAGGGAGTGCAAGGAATCACATTGCATTCTTCAGCAGGGGGTGCACTCTACAGTGTAGATACATTCTCGTGACTGCACTCTACAGTGTGGGTGCATTCTGTGGCGTGAGTGCCTTCTTATAGGTGCACTCTGCAGTGTGGGTGCCTCCTCATGGGTGCACTCTGCACTGTGGGTGCCTTCTCATGGGTGCACTCTGCACTGTGGGTGCCTCCTCATGGGTACACTCTGCAGTGTGGGTGCCTCCTCATGGGTGCACTCTGCAGTGTGGGTGCCTTCTCATGGGTGCACTCTGCACTGTGGGTGCCTTCTCATGGGTGCACTCTGCACTGTGGGTGCCTCCTCATGGGTGCACTCTGCAGTGTGGGTGCCTCCTCATGGGTGCACTCTGCACTGTGGGGACATTCTGCAGGATGAGTGGGTGCTCGAGTCTGGCATAGGGATGTCTCTGAACATGCCATGGTACTCACACCCCAGAGTCTGAGAAGACCTCCAGCCTCTCATTGCTCCCTTACTGCCATCCTACAGTCACAGAAGCCCCCTCTCACCCACAGTCTCCCCACTGTCTCCTGCTCTTCTCCTGGGAGACTCAGGAGTTCAGCTGAGGACCAGGATGGCGGCCCAATCCCATGAGTGACTTGGGCCTGCCAATTCATCCCTTGCCTAGAAATCAGTGTTTGGGAACCTGCTGCAGTGTGCACAGCCCTTCCATGAGTCAGCTGAGCTCATTGCCCTCCATCTCATCTTTCCCTCTCATTCTCACTGCTAACAACAAACTCACAACCCTGAATGCACAGGGAGACAACCATGTGCACCCTGATCCCTTGCCTCTCCTCACCAGATGCACCAGCCCCTTTGGGAGGTGCCTCTAACACTGGACACCTAAGGGTGAGGAATATTCACCACACCTCATCACGATGCAGGAAGACCTGGGAAAGGAGGGGGGATGGGAGAGAAAACAGCTCTAGACACAGCTGAGCTCTCAGATAAAACCATGGGGCACACAGGCCAAGGACTACCAGCTCTGAGGGAGGCCAGCTCCTGCTCAGGTTTCTAGAGGGAAGCTGTGTGTCCTCCCGGGCTCACCGAGTTCAGGACATCCCTGGTGGTGATTGTGGCCATCCATCCTCCCATGATGGGAGGATGTACATCACACTGGTCCAGAGTGGCTTCCCAGAGTTGGACAGGGCCTGGCAGAAGGGTGATCTGTCTTGGAGGGGACACAGGGTGACAGATTATGGGGAGAGATCAGGAATCTCCTCAGGACAAACAAACAGAGCATAGGTGTCATGTGCCACTCCCTGCTGAGGGGTCTGATGGGAACACTCCAGCAATCTCCTCATGGGAAATGACAAGGCAGTGTGACACCCACCCCCAGAGGTGGAATGTCATCCAGGAAAACGGGGACCCTCAACTTCCAGTACTGCACAGCAGCCATCAGCATTAGACTGTGAGGTGCACTCCGCCTCCCAGTCCCGCACACCTTTGCACACACTCACACTCCCCCCATATCTTGAAAGCACACTTAGGGACATTGTGGGAGGCGCAAGGGCTGTATGGCTGGGTAGTGAGTGCCTCAATGGCTAAGGAAGTGTTGCTTCTGAGCACATCTGCCTGGGATGGGTGTCGGAGGAGACTGATGGCAACACCTTCAGGTAACACCTTTGTGGCTGCACAGGACAAAAATGTAGAGTTCTCTCTCCCTCTCTTCTTTTTCCTCCCCAGTGCCCTCTCTCCCTCCTCCCTCCCAAAGTATCTCCTCTTCTCCCCCTCCACTATCTCTCTGCATCTCTCTCCTCTCCTTTCTTCTCCCCTCGTTTCCTTTCTCACCCCCTTCTCTTCCCTCTGCTCTCCCATTCTCCTCCTCTCACTCGCTCCATCTCCTCTCTTCCATCCTCCCCTCTTCTCTCTGTCTACCCTTTCTCCCCTCTCTCTCCTCCTCTTTTCTCTCTTCTCTCCCCTTCTATCTCTTCTCCCTCACACCTCTCTCCCTCCTCCACCTTGTCCAACCCCTCACCTTGGACCCCAGAACTATGGGTCCTTGACTTTCAGACTCTAGGACATGCACCAGTGGCTCTCAAGGCTCTTGGCTCTTCAGCCATAGTCTACGCCTGACACCATGAGATTTCTGCCCTTGGGTCTGATGTGGCTGACCTGTGCCACATCCTGGGTCTCCAGCTCCAGGTCACTGCTGTCAGGCTGTGTAGCATCATAACTGTGCCGGTCACCTCCCAAATGAATTCCCTCCTACAATCAGAAGGATGTGGGGAGGGCAGAGATACTGGCATAGAGGTGGGCACAGATACAGACATGGATGAGCATGGGTAGATAATGGTTTATGGGTGTAGATGATATGGGCATGGAGATGGGGCATTGCCCTGCTTTGAGTCCCTGGAGAGCCTAACAGAGACAGCTTGATGCTGGACATTGCCAGAAGTCACCATGAGGCCAAAGTCACAGCTCTTTGTGGTTATGATTCTCTCATGCACACTGGCCTGGACCTCCCCAAGTCCACCATACCACCTCGGGTCTCACATGCAGGCATCATCAACATACACAAGGACCATGCCCTCCTGCTATTCCATGGAAGGGTATTGGTGAAAAAATAATAAAACAAGGAAACCAAACCTATTACGCTAGAAAACTTGAATTATCCTGATATTTGAGGATTTTCCTTAAGGGCAATGGTTTTTCTGACACAAGGCATCAAAGGCTTGAATTTTGTGCCTCTTTGAAGACCTCTGTGGCCCTGTCTGCACTGCGTCTCTACAGCAAGCCTTGCTGTGGTCTCCATCCTATACACAGGCTTTCTATGCAGGGCAGCTTTTAAAGGTATTTTAAAAGGTGAATGACAGAAATCGTGTTTTCAACGGATGTCCCAGTGTGCCAACTGCCAGCCCATTCTCCTGTCACCTGCACAGTCAGGAAAGGTGGGGCACAGTGAGGACAGCGTCTCTGCGAAAGCAGCTGCATCTCTGACCGGGCCCACAACTGTGGAAATTCCCTCCCGACTGCCTGCACAAGAGCGCAAAGGTGGTGGCTTTCGGGGTGAGGTTTGGGACAGTGACCCCTTGGAAGGCTCCTAGAAAGCTGCTGGGGAACTCCCTGGTGGCATTTTCTGAGGAAGAGAGAGGGTGAAATGCTGGGTCGACAACTGGTTGCATACTGCTTCTGGAGTGAGACAGATTCAGTTGGCTTTCTAAGGGTGTGGGCGCCTGGCCCAACAAGAATGTCCACTTTCAAGATGTTGAACACCTCAAATTTGGAAGTTCTTGCTCTTATATCTTATAGCTTTCAGATTTTTTTTTCAAGGTTCAAGATGGAACCCAGAACAGGTGTCCTGCCCGTGAACTATGTCCCAAGAAATCCATGATATAGAATCATGTGAACAGTGGATCCCAGTAAGTATAGACGCTTCCTGCAGGACCAGCATCCGCCACTGCCTATGTGATCGTGAGTAGCCACTGGCTCTCTGCAGCACAGACTGAGGGTGCTCAGAAACTGCTCTAGCCAGAGAAGGATGGATCTGCCATTTCTGCCTTCCTGGCTGAGCCAGATACAGCCAGGGGCCTGCAGCAGGGGTCCCGGTTCCCGACAGCCACAGCCCCCCACCCAACTACCTGCAGCCTTCACCCAGCTCCAGGACCAGGTCATCCTACCTCAACAACAGTGTGATTCAGTGCTGAGGCTGGGACCCAGCACAGGACTGTATCGCTGCTAGGCCTCCTGCCCGTTCCAGCCATCATGGTGGACACCTGACCCTTTTCCTTCCAATGTGTCTACTGCTGTGGCAGAGAGCTGCACCGAATGCTGAGCCTTGCCACTCCCAGCTCTCTACTCCAACACCCCTAACCCTCTGTGGGTAAGCCTGGGCACCCTTCCCTCGGGGCTAACCTCTGGGCTAACAGCCCCTGCCCCTGTTCTATGCATCTGAGAGGAAACAGATAATCTCTTCCTCCAAGCGCTACAGTTTGGGGAGAGTGGTAGAGTCTTTCTCATACAGGAGAAGGGTCATCATAGTGGCAGCTAGCCCTGTTCCCTGGGGTGCTGTTCTTGTCCCCTCCCCCACCGCTGGTCTAAACCAGTCCATCTCACTGCATGCCTTTGAGGTGACATTAATGGGGGTCAGAAGCTGGAGGAAGTGGCCAGTACACCACCTCTAGGTGTCTTCCGGCAGAGGTTGGTCTCCCCAGGTGTCTCTCAGGGTAGCATGAGTCCAGCAATGAAAGACTGTCTTTGACTTTGCAGAGAGGCAAAAGGATGACTGTATCCTCAACAGGAAAAGGCAAGATGGTGACTATGTTGCCTCTCTTAGACTCTTCCGGCAATCAGATATCCCGGTGTCTCAGCCAGGGAATAAGGATTTCTTGGGCTCCCTGTGGGCTGAGCACAGGACCAGGAAAATGCCAGGCTGAATGGAGAAGAGCCAGTTGTTAACATCAAGGGTCCCAGGTGGCGAGAAGCCACTCCCAAGTGCATAAGGACAAGAAGAGGTGTGCACCGGTAGAGTTCTCTAGGCTTGCAGAATGGGAAAGGCACCCTAAAAGTGTGGGTGAGTAAGTCCATTTTATGCAGTGTGTGGTAGAAACCAGCAGAGAACCTCAACTATGGTCCTGTCCCACTGGCTGTGGGTTTGGGAGTCCATCCCACCCACACCTGCATCAAGCCACTGGGACAACACAGGTCAGCCCCTCACCAAACTAGTGTTTATCGTCTGGATCTTCCCCTCCTCAGGCCACCAGGATTCACGTCAACAAGCAGTCATGAGACTCTGCACGCAGCTGTTCATTCGCTCGCTCGCTCGCTTGCTCACTCCAAGGATGGTGTGACTAAAGCGGAGTGGGTCGAGTGACCTTCCTGAAGGGTTGGAGGGTCCAAACCGCAGCAGGTGTTAAGAGCTAAGCTGAGGCAGTTCTTCATCGCAGGCCCAGATGGGAGATGCACTCAGCCAGCCCTCCATGATGGAAGTGAACCAAACCCGTCCCCAGTGCATAGAAGGCTGGTAGGGCCGTTCTCAGGGTCAGCCCTGGAGGACTGAGAGAGCCTTCTCTATTAAACACAGCACCCCTCATCTCCTAGTCCAGATGAATATTCCAGAAGCAACAGTGCTGTGTCCAGAAGAGTGTGTCCAGCTAAGCTCCTCAGCTCACAGGAGGAGCTGTCGACTAACAAGGACTCTACTGTGAAATGCCATTATGCTTCAGTAAGCCAGTCAGAACCACTGAAGGGAGGGGACCCGCGACATCTAAAGAGCTGCCCCCCCATCTTCCTCAGGAGTACCTGAGCAGTCCCTGCAGAGGCTCACACATTGGGGAAGCTACCGCCTAAAGAAGCTGAGTACCTTGCCCAGAGTCACACAGCCATCAACACGACAGAGGAAGAGGCAACCCTCAGCTACTCAGTGATGCTGGAAGCACCGTCATGTACCTCTCTGGTGAAAGGTTATGGCTGGTCACTAGGGATCAGGAGTCCCTGTAGGAAGCCTGTGTTTGCTCCCTGCCCACCTTCAGGGGATCCTTCTTCATTCTGTGGCTCTGGCGGATGGAGAGGAAGCTAAATGTGGCTTCCTGTCAAATGATTGTGGGTTCTTGGTGGGGCTGATGAGAACTTTTTGAACAAGCCAGAGGTGGCGGTTTGCACACAGATGTTCCTGCCTGCCCTTGAACGTATGTGAAATAGCTGGTTTTTTTATTGGGGCATCTTCATCTCCGTTACTAACGTGTTAGAAGTGGTTTCGTGTGAAATCATCATGGATGTCAGACTCAATAGCAGCAGTAACAGCAGCAAACGTCTGAACCTCAGCTGACATGCACGTGGGCCCAGTGACTTTCGAGTTACCTTGGGTGTGGGAGACTGAAGTTAGTCACTATCACAGGGTAGAAAATGGGCTCCAGCTTCCTTGAGAGGTGAACCTCATGTCTACCACTGTCTGGTACATCTCTGAGCACAAGATACCCCAGAGACAGAGACAGAGGGAGGAATACATCAGGGGCCTTGCAGTGTTGACCTCTGGGGACAACATCTATCATTGTAGACGGTCCCTAAAGCATGGGCCCTTGGGGATTACTAGAATCTACCTTGTGACAGGATGGAGAGACAGCCGGGACATCCATAGGTATGCCCAGCGATTGCCTTAAACTCAACCAGGCCTCCTCCTGCTTCTCACCCAGCTGTCTTACCACGTGACACCTCTATCAGCCTAAAGGTCACCCACAGGCCCAAGGAAACTTTCTCCAGCAGAGCTCCTAAATGACCTCCTCAACAACATCTTTTACATAACCTTACATCTTGAACACATTGGTCCCATTCAGCCAGAGCCTGATGTCAACATTTCCCAGACCATCACAGATGGCAGAGGGGATTTCATTGGGCAGATGAAGACTAGGTGTTCAGTCCCTTTTGGTCCAGATCTTGGCTGTCAATGTGACTCATCACCGTATCGGGACAGGCAGAACCTCGGAGTCAGATGGGGAAGCTATATTCTGCCAGGGGCTTCTGCCTATGTCACCATGGCTGCAATACACATAGGGTGTCTAGCGAAGCACTTGGAGTGTGAAGGAGAGCTTTCTGGCAGATGCAGATAAAACTGAGAAGGGCATTTGCTGGCTTCCGTTCAGCCTCTCTCATCCTCCCCTTCTTCTCCACCAGGCTGTATCCAGCTGCTTACTGTATCCAGCATCTCACTGTATCCAGAGGCATCCAGCATCTCACTGTATCCAGAGGCATCCAGCATCTCACTGTATCCAGTGGCTCACCGTATCTAGCATCTCACCATATCCAGCATCCCACTGTATCCAGCATCTCACTGTATCCAGCATCCCACTGTATCCAGCATCTCACTGTATCCAGCATCCCACTGTATCCAGCATCTTACTGTATCCAGCATCCCACTGTATCCAGCATCTCACTGTATCCAGCATCCCACTGTATCCAGCAGCTCACTGTATCCAGCATCCCACTGTATCCAGCAGCTCACTGTATCCAGCATCCCACTGTATCCAGCATCTTACTGTATCCAGCATCACACTGTATCAAGTATCCCACTGTATCCAGCATCCCACTGTATCCAGCAGCTCACTGTATCCAGCATCCCACTGTATCCAGCAGCTCACTGTATCCAGCATCCCACTGTATCCAGCATCTTACTGTATCCAGCATCACACTGTATCAAGTATCCCACTGTATCCAGCATCCCACTGTATCCAGCAGCTCACTTTATCCAGCATCTCACTGTATCCAGCATCCCACTGTATCCAGCATCTCACTGTATCTAGCATCTCACCGTATCCAGCATCCCACTGTATCCAGCGGCTCACTGTATCCAGCGGCTCACTGTATCCAGCATCTCACTGTATCCAGCATCCCACTGTATCCAGTAGCTCACTGTATCCAGCATCTCACTATTTCCAGCGGTTCACCATGTGCAGAGTGCTGATGAAAAGGCTAAAACTCACACAACACCAGGGAACCCCAAAAGGAGGAGGGCAGTCCTGCCCACAGGTTGGCAGACAGGGGATGAACCAGCATAAGACCTGCTCTGCTACCACTCTGCTCTCTGTCACCCACACCCAAATGCTCACCAGGAATTCCAGCCTCCCCTGACTTTCCACAGAGCATGTTCAGGCTGCTCCAATATCTTCTTCATTTGGTAATCTGGCTCCAAACCAGCAATGCATTTGGTCAAAAACAAAAGGAGACTCTGAACATAGGGGCAGAACTTGTCTACCCACATCCCAAAGGCTGCATGTCACAAATGGAGAATGAAGAGGAGGGAACTCCATCAGAAGTGCAGAACTGCGCACCCCTCACCTTGAACCAGCTCCATCCGCTGCCAGGGCCAAGCTAGACAGCTCTGCTTCAAAACTTTGAACCATTGCTCCTCCTTCTCATTGGAGTCTCCCTGGTTTTCATCAACTTCTAAAAAAACTCAATCGCAAGTTGGCAAAATGTCCAAGTCAGTAAAGGGGCTTGCATTCAAGCCTGGCAGCCTGAGTTTGTTCCCCAGGGCCCCACCATGGTGGCAAGATGGACCCAACTCTTCTGATCTCCATGTATGTGCCGTACAGCGCACAAGTTTCCACACATCTACGCCCACACAAAGTAAACTAAATAAATGTCACTGGAGAAATCAATGTGCTGCAGAGCACCAGGCCAGACTCAGTCTCCTAAAGCTCCAAGTCGCCTGAACCGCTCTTCCACTGAAATCCAGGAACAGAGTGGTCAGCCTTTGGGCATGGCCATAGTGGAGGCAGGAGAGTGTTTCCAGCATTTGGAGTCCCTGTCAGTGTCAACAGCTCTGCCATAGTTTGAGGCAAGAAGAAACAAGAGGCAGCCATTGGTGGAGAGCCTGGCTGCACCCTGTCTGACTTCACACGTCTCCTATACTCCCATTCAGGCAGCTGCAGCAGAAAGAAGAAAGAAGGGACTCCCTCCCTGCTGCTGGGGGCCCAGCAAAATGTTCCTCCCCAGCTTTCATTGTGTCCCTCACTAGTCTCCCTGTGGCACAGCTGCCGGATCCCTAGAAAGCGCTCTACACAGTCTGAGTGGTACTCCCCACTCAGAAGAAGGCTATTTCTCCTAGTCTTTCTTGCCCACTTTTGAAGTCCTACTACACTGTTCTTACAAACCAGCGTGGGCCCTCATGAGTCAGGCATTCCACAAATGTGCACAAGCTTGAACTCCACCTCGATGTATTGATAACCACCATTCAAATTAAAGCCGCCCTTGTAATTCTCACCTTATTTTTATGTATCAACCATCAGTATGAGTGACCCACCAACCACCCTACAAGTGGAACTGTGCGGAGCCAGGCAGGCCACCTCCACTTACCTCCTGGGTATCCCACTACAGTTTATCTTTGCATGACACGCGCATCAATGGAAGAGCCGGGCAGCCAAGTAGGAAACTCAGGGTCGGTCTAGGCTCTGGCAGCATCTCCGAGCTCTGACTACGCCTTTCTCCTCTGATACACAGAACACGGTATGCTCTGCCACCCTCAAACACTCATGTGGCCAGCTGTCACCACTTGGCTAGATTATCACATGGATTTGGGATGCAGAAGACAGTGCTATCCTAGGGGAATGATATTGTGACAAGTTTAAGTAGGAAGAGAGGGGCAGGGTCCAGGCCAGGATACAGAATGCTAGAAATGGAGCCTGCAGAAGACTGTCGGGCTTTGTTGCTGAGACCTGTCTGGAGGCCTTGAGAGTATTTGGACTGTAGCACCCGTGGGAACCTCTGGAAAACTAGAGGTGAAGTCACGGCTTCAGGACCTTATTCGTGGCAATACGTGACTTGCAGGGCTGCATGCCCCTAACAAAGGTAGGTCTACTCTTGCCTGAGATTTCCACTGGGCTTCCTGCCTGCTGCTCTCTCAGGAGCGGCTGACTCACCTCTAGCTATGGGAGACTAGTCAAAAGGCGGGTAAGAAGACAGGCCAGAGTGCCTCCATGTGATAAGGACAGGGCTTGAGCTCACGTGGACTGTGAGGGAAGACTCGTGTCATCTCTGACACTTGGCCACACTTGATAAAACTAGTGAACTGCTTAAGCATCATAAGAAATTTATGTTCAAATAGACAGCCTCACATACACACACTCTCTGGGGTTCTGTCCCGGATGCCCTAGAGCCACCATCAGCTAAAGGTACAGACCCTGTCCCTGTTAACACCAGAAACAGGCAGTGTCAGACAGCACTGGGCTCATCCCATATCCAGGCAAGGACCTCAAAAGGTTAGGAGTCAAGCCTCTACCCTTTTTCTTCCTTAACAGGGACATCCCAGGAGCCACCTTGTCACAACACTGACCACCTGCACGGGGAAAGTCCCTCCTTGCTTCTGAGTTGTGGGAGGAGTCCTCAGCATGGGACAGAGCTGCCCAGGGAAAGACCACACTCTGTAAAAGCAAGTTCCTGTATGGACTGGAAGGCTAAAGAGAGCTGGGGCTCTCAACCCAGCAGAGACCTGCCCTGTCACGATTGGCTGGGTTCTGGAGACTGTGCTGTCATGGACCAATGATTTTATACGGGTGGAGGTCTACCTTTGCCGGGGCTGTGGCCTGGTAGCTAATTTTCAGTATGGTCAATTAGCCATCAGTATTTTCCCAAAAGGATAGAGACTCACTCAGGCGTCCAGCAAAAAAAGCTTATGAACTGGTTATGCAGTGCCTGGAACCCACAACCCTCCTTTCTGGTCCAGTCCATGATGAAGGATCATTGCCCCAGCATGGCCCAGTGTAGCCAGCATGCACACGCGGAAAGGGGAAAATTTAGGGTCATCTCTGGCTCCAACACTTGACCTCCAGGAACTCAACAGCTCACTCGGAGCCATTGGACAATCCTAATTCTCTCTAGAGCTGTCATAAAGAGCATGTAAGACCCAGAGGGCATAGTCCAGGAAGCCCTCAAGCTGGTGTTGTCCTGGTACACATGCAGACGCACACTGACACAGAGGGAGCAGAATTCTCACCCAACTGGCCTGCCCCAGGCGCTGCTGAGTCGTGTTTGTGTTGGAGAGAAATTAAGGCTGATCACGTCTTGTGCCTAACATGGAGCGACATCGTCTGAGTCTCCACATATTGCTGTTTCCACTGAGCCACATGTAACACTTCAGAGTGCCAAATGCTTTTTACAAAATAGACCTGCCTCTGAGCGGGTGACTGCAGAATAACATGGGTGGAATATGGCTTTTGTGAAAACACAAAATGCTAGCCACTCCCCACCCCCCAATACACATACACACAAAAAGGAGAATTACAGGGACTCTGGGAGCAGATACTTTTCAAAGACAAGCGTGTTCTGGACACGAGCACCACGCAGACAGTGACATATTAGTTTTGCTTTTTTATGCCTTGGGTCCAGTTCCTAGTGGGATGAATGGGAGGCCACACTTGTTTGCTGCAAAGTGGCAGAGCCATGTGGCTGTATGTGTTGCTCAGGTGAGATAAGGATTGGCAATGCGACCACGGCCTTAGGGATTTCCGAAGTAGAAGCCACACTCTGGTAGCTCTGCACAAAACTTGCCTCCCACCAATCACCTGTACCTCCTGGTCACCTGTCACCATCCTGGAGTGCAGCAGGTCCAGTCACTTGCAAACTGTGGCTTCCGGCCTCAGAAAGCTGCCACACTGGGGGCTGTAGGGCTATCAACCATAACCTTGCTTTCTCTTCTTCCTCAGAGACAATTTCCTTTCCCTGTGCCTGTCAGAGCCATCCAGAAGGTGTCACCAAATAAAGTGTCAGTCAAGAACCCCTGCAGCTCCTCCTCAACATGTTTCCACCAGCACCATGCAGCCTGTGCTGAGCCTGGCATCTCTAGGACAAGGCCACCCATTCCCTGGAACATGGCCACCTCTGTTGGCTTCCTAGGGCACCTGCTCCATCCATCCTCCTTTCTCTTCTTGCCTCCACATTCTCCTATTGGTCCCCATCAAATATTTACATTCCATTTTCTTTCATCTTGGGCAATAAAACAAAATACAGAGAGTATGGAAATATCAGAGGCTTCCAAGGGCTTGGGGAAAGGGACTGAAGGTAAAGCCAGACTGTGGGAGGACCTCTGCTCAAAGGCACATCTAATGTGCCTATGATATTGCATTTGTCAAAGTGGGAGGTAAGGGGCTGGGGAGATGGCTCAGTCAGTAAAGTGCTTGCTACACAAACATGATAGCCTGAATTTCATCTCCAGGACCCGAATAGAAAAGCCAAGAGTTGAGTCAGGCAGTGATGGCATACACCTTTAGTCCCAGCACTCGGGAGGCAAAGGCAGGTGGATCCACATGACTTCAAGGTCAGCCTAGTCTACAGAGCAAGTTCCAGGACATTCGGGGATACACAGAGAAGCCCTGTCTTAAAAAACAAACAAAAAGCAATAAAAAAACAAACAAAAAAGAAATAAAGATAAGAGCAGTGGTACATACTTATAACCAGCAAGGGAGATATGGAAATTAGCAGAATTCTTGGCTCACCAGCAGGCTGGCCTAGCCAAGTCAGTCAACTTCAGGTCCTAGTGAGAGACCCTGTCTCAAAAACTCAGAGTGGATGATGACAAGGAATGATATCCAAGATTGGCCTCTGGCATTCACATCCATGTACACACATGTAAGCACTCAACTCCACACTGGTAAATATGTACACACACAAAGCCGCAATAAACACAGGAAGGCATGTCAGACCTCAGTCAGTGATAACAGTCTTGATGTTTTATCACTTGTAAGATATACTCCACGCTGACGTGTGATGCTAATGAAAACAGAGACCACAAACAGTGGGATTGAAGAAAGAAGATGGGAATTCAGGACTTTCACCTAACCTTTTGATAAATCTAAAAACATTCTAAAATATTTGACTGGTCATCACTGACACCAAGTGAAGTCTCATGGACGAAGGCAAACAATGTCTTTCGCACTGGCTGACATTCTTCACTTGCACTCCCAGAAGGCAGGAAAACAGAGGAGAATGTTGACCCACATTGATGTTGTGTACAAATGCACCCACACAAACACACACACCCAATACATATCACACACACATATATGTATATACATACAAACATACATACATATATATCATAGCCATACACATATCACACACACACAGAAAGAGAGAGCACTAATATTTCACATAGTTGACTTTGATCTTTAAAAATTCCTGTGAGCCATATTCTTAAAAATAAACAGATTTCGTGGTAGACTGTCTCGATGATATCTTGAGGGACTAAGTCTAGGCTTTGTTGGAATATGAGCAGATGAATGAATAGATGGGTGGGTAAGTGACTGAATGGATAAATGGATGGGTGGAGGGATGCAGGAAAGAAAGAAGGGAGGGAGGGAGGGATGGAGGGAAGGAGGGAGAGGGAGAGAGAAAGAAAGAAAGAAAGAAAGAAAGAAAGAAAGAAAGAAAGAAAGAAAGAAAGAAAGGAGTGAGGGAGGGGGAGGGAAAGAAGGGAGGGAGAGAAAGAAAGAAAGAAAGAAAGAAAGAAAGGAGGGAGAAAGGGAGGAAAGGGAGGGAGGGAGAGAGAGAAAGAGGAAGGGAGGGAGGGAGGGAGGAAGGAAGGAAGGAAGGAAGGAAGGAAGGAAGGAAGGAAGGAAGAAAGAAAGGAGGGAGGGAGAAAGGGAGGGAGGGAGAGAGAGAAAGAGGAAGGGAGGGAGGAAGGAAGGAAGGAAGGAAGGAAGAAAGAAAGAAAGAAAGAAAGAAAGAAAGAAAGAAAGAAAGAAAGAAAGAAAAGAAAAGAAAGAGGAAGGAAGGAAGAGAGATGGTTAGGGAGGTAGATACAATAAGTTTATGGGTGGATGAATGAGTAGATGGATGGATGGATGGATGGATGGATGGATGGATGGATGGATGGACTGAAAGAAAAATCAATTCATTCAAAAGCTGTAAAGTATCTTGTTTTTCCCAGTCCTGGGGGTTGAATCCGGGACCACACTCATTCTAAGGAAGCACCGTGCCACTTAGCTGTGCCCCCCCTTTATTTACTTTTTATTTTAAGGCAGTATCTCTCAGATTCTCAGGCTAGTCCTTAACTCACTCTATCAACTATACAAGCATTGGATTTATAATCTCTTGCCTCAGCTTGGATAGTAACTAGAATTATAGGCTTGCAGCATCAAACTAGGCTACAAGGAGCCTTTTTGCATGTTTTCTTCAGGTTCCCCTCAGGACTTTCTGAGAACAATGGACCACTGGAATTGTAGGGCTGGCCTGTTAGAGTCGGCCTGCTGGAGGGGCAGAGACACTTTGGAAAAGGCAGGTGTAAGGCATATAGTTTTGTCCAAATTGAAGGGCAAGAACAGAGAGAAAGGAGTGGACCTTCTGAAAGCGGGTTCCAACACATATGCTCTGACATATGAGAGGCACCGTGACGGGAACTGCAAATGGGAGAAAAATTTCCTACCACCCCCAGGAAACTGGGACTGACAACTCCACACCAAGCCCTGCAGCACAGGGCCTCCAGCTCCCCCAAGAACCCTATAAATGTGCCCCAAACCAAGAACCCACGGAACTCTGGAATTCAGCCCTTAGGTAGGCCCCTCCAAATAAAGAGCATTTCCTGGCAATAGGTAAGGGTGGATCACAGAAGCAAAGGCAGATTAGGTCCTCCGGTCCTTATGTAACACATGGGGACTGATGGGGACCACCTAGGAGCCATGGCCCAGGGTGACGCTGGATACAGCTCATCTCCCCATCCTCCTCTCCCTTCAGCCTCCTCCCTTCACATCTGCCACCTTCCTAGGACTCACAGATAAAGAATGGTGGCGAGGTCGATCTCCCCAGGCTCTGAGCGGGGCATGGTGAAGCAAGACTACTAATTCCAGGGTGGGCGACACCCCTCGGCTCAAAACAGCTTGTCTTCAGGTCTGTGCTTGTTGGGATGGTGGGGGTGGCAGGCTCGTGAGCCTTGAGCTCATCTCTGTAAGATCTCGGGGTGGAAACACATAATCTTTTAATTAAAATTTTACTGAATTTTTAACTCGAATTTCCCATCTGCTACCCTAATTATGCCTAACCCTAAACCTAACTTGGAGCCATCTGTGTTCTTATCTCATTATACTGGGGTTATTTGCGTGCTTGTCCAATTCCTTCAGGAAACAGTGGGTCCCTCACCAAATCTGGGCATCTTAGATCCTCAGAACCAAACAGATGTCACATATGATGGGGGCTCAGAAAGGGTTCAGTGGGTAACTGCTTCGTCCACGGGTGTTCAGTTAGGTGGATGAATGGATGTGAGCTAGCTAGGTGCATGAACCCTCCAGCCATTGGTCAAGCTGTGCTTGCTGTTGTGATTATTCTGCTGTGCCAGCATGCTGGCTGAAAGAGCCCCCTCTCATCCATTGTGGATTTTGTGTACATTTGCCTAAAAGCCATAAACTATTTGTGTGTGTGTGTGTGTGTGTGTGTGTGTGTGTGTGTGTGTGTGTGTGTGTTTCAGCTTGCTGGTCTCGAGTGGAAACCAGCATCCCTTTGAGGACAGAGCAGGGACACGGGCTTGGCTGTCACTGCTGGAGTGAGAAGTGCTGTGTCTTTATAAATCTGACCCAACACCTGCTGACTAGCCAGGGCCAGGCTTATCTACAGTGAAAGGAGCCCCTAGTCCCTAGGTAGCCATATGCTGGCCACCTTTAAAACCCTCCCTGATTCTCAGCGGCATTTAGAGGACTCCTGAGTGCAAAAGGGCCATGCGTTCTCCACCGAGCGCTTCATGCACACCCGTGGCAAATGTTCAGCATCTCGTTTCCTCAGCGCCCTGTCGTCTATGCTATGTGTCACCCTGTCATCTGTGCAGTGATACTTTGCTGCTGACTGTGATTTCACTCGTGGGAGATTCTGAACGCACAGGGGGAGCCCCTGAGAAGCTGACGGAAGAGAGAAGCCAGGTCGTGCTTCCCGGAAAACGCACAAGAGCAGAGGAAGCCTCTGTGTGTGACTGCACAACATTGGTGACCACAGCTTGAGGGACTTCCCACCAGGTGCACCCAGCACAGCTTACACACAAGCTGCTCTCGGCAAACACTGTCAACCAAGAACAAGATGGCGCTGCTCCTGCAGGCGTGCACAGTTGTGCACAGTTGTGCCACAGTGCACATACTTGACGTACGTTCATGTGTGCGTGCTTTGGACTCCTCTGCTGGCCATGGCCTTGTCCACCTTAGATTCTACCTTTTAGGCAGAGCATTCTTTTTTTTTTTTTTTTGATTTTTCGAGACAGGGTTTCTCTGTGGTTTTGGAGCCTGTCCTGGAACTAGCTCTTGTAGACCAGGCTGGTCTCGAACTCACAGAGATCCTCCTGCCTCTGCCTCCCAAGTGCTGGGATTAAAGGCGTGCGCCACCACCGCCCGGCTTAGGCAGAGCATTCTGCCACTCCGAAGCGGCACCACCATGGATCAATTCAGAATCCACTCCACTCCCTGTCACCCACACCCATGATTGTGTCCCCTGAGTGCCTGTGAGACTCCAAGCACACACCCTGTTGATTTAGGATTTCAGCTACCTGGCTTTAGAGTGCAAGAAGACCTCTTGAGAACCCTAACTCATAGAGAAAATCCTAACTGTAAGAAGAATGCAAAGCCTCACCCCTGAGGGAAGGACGGAGGATTAGTGTCAACTAACTATTCCAAGTTGTTTCAGGCCAACATTCTGGGGCTCACTGTACCGCGTGGCTGAGGAACAAGAGCTGAAAATGCTCCTTCAGATGACCATTTGGGAGTTCACTGAAGACACGGGAGCACAACCTTGGTTGGGCCTGGGGGACAAGCAAGGTTTGAGCACAGACTTCCCCACCCCATGTTGCCCTGGGAAGCCAAAAACGATTCCAGGCGCTAGAGGAGAATTTAAAAAAAAAAATAACTCATTTATTAGTAGAGAGGAAGGGCTGCTGCTATTCTCAGTGGGAGGCATATTTATTTCTTTGCATGAAGGTATTTCTAAACACAGGTAATTATAAGAACCATTACCCCGTGAACCAGCATGGGAAAGCATATGGTTGCTGATGTCTCATAAATAACCCCTTTCTGCAAGCTCCTGAAATAACGTTTTCCTCGTCTGCCACACCTTGCTGCAGACACCAGAGCCTCCACATCCTTTCATTTGGGAAATGCTGGCAGCAAGCCCCTTTCTTCAGGAAAGAAGAGGAGCAAGCAGAAAAGCTCTGGCCTCACCATCTCGCGAGGTATGTTGTGGCCAGGTGGCTCTCTATGAACCACAGCCACAGTCTGTCTACGAGTCATCCCCACAAAGGAACAGGTGCTACCTCTGTGCCAGACCCAGCGGCAGGGTATTGTCCTGGGCTAGAGTTGGGGTAGCTTGTCCCTGTCTCTGGGCTTTTCTCATGGTAAGTGACAGGGACTCTCTGGAGACTCTCTGTGGTCAGCGATGATACACACATGTGTATGCATATATGTATATCCTCGCTTTTGTTGCAGTACTGGATGCTGAACCAAAAGTCTCACACAGGCTAGGCAAAGTCTTCGCCACTGAGCTGTACCCCTAATCCTTTATTTGCTTCCTTGTTTTGACACGGCCTCACTGAGTTAACCGGGTTGACCGTGAACTCATCCTGCAGCTTAAGCAGGGATTGAACCTGTGATCCTCCCACCACAACCTTCAAGTCACTGGGATGACAAGCCTGAGGCACCAGACCCACCTTGTTTTATACTGTGGACAGTTTAAGCGTGCACAAACAGAACAACAGGCATAACAAATGAACCAGACTGGATTCTAGCCCCAGCAACAGTGGCCCAACCCTTGTAGCCATGGTAGGGACCTTAAAAAGCCACGAGTGGATAAGAGATGCCATTGCTCACAAACATGAGCAAAAGCAGACTTCGGCATTTCCCTATCGTCCCCTCCCCTCCCTGTCTCTCTTCCTTCCCTCCCTGCCTCCTCCTCACCCCTCCTCCACTGGCATTCAGACCCTCCCCATCTGCCAGGCCTGGTCCTGTTTATGCCTTTCACTTAGTGTTCCAAGGTCTTAAATTCTTAGTGTTTGTGGTTTGTTTTGGTTTTGCATGAGTTTAGTAAAGAAACACTATTTGTAACTTGGGACCACCAAGGCATTCAGCAAACATTCTTCATTTTCTTTCTGTAAGTATCTCTTTCTCATTGAAAAAATTCTTGAGCTGCTTTTTGCAGAAAGCAAGTCCAGCTAGTGGGGTTTTCCCTCTCCTGCTTCATGACGAACTAACGAGCTAGCTCCTCAAAGCTCTGGAGGTGTGGGGGTGTGCTCGCCTTCTGCCGGTGTCTCCATCTCTGCCATCTAGTCCATTCAAGGATGGCTACGGTGTGCTTCAAGGCAGAAGCATGAGACCTGCTGCCTGCGGCTGTTCTTGTACATTGTATGACATCCTCAGGTCATAGACATTGCTCTCTGGGACACCATCTACCAACTCTGCTCCTTTTGGACCACATTCTCCCAGGCCTTCTACATGTTTAGCTTCTCCTTCCAGGGACTGTGTGGAAGAGCTAGGGACTAATGGGGACTGGTTCACTGCATCCACTCAGGCAGATCTTTGGGGCCAAACATTTCTGAGGGGCACACCTTGTCATATGAGACACTGCTAGGTCAGACTCCCCTTTCTCTCCCAACTGTGGTTGCCCTTCCGGTTCCTGAGTAGCCTGTGTAAAAGGCCCGGCAGCTTTTGCACCACCTGTCTGGCATTCTGGCAGGCTGTTCTCTTTGGCTTTTGCTCAAGCCATTCAGCTGTCCTCCAGACCTCGCTGTCCTGCGTTCCTGCCTGTCACATCATTCGCTTGCTCCTAGAGAGGTGGGCTTGGGCCATTTCTGGGTTTAAGTGCAGTCTGGGGTTGTCTGTGGTATGGAGCACATGTGACACCCCTCTGGGGTGGGCCTTCTGCTGGGGAGCACTTCCACACACACACACAGGACTCTCTGAGCATAGCAGTACCTTTGGCCCTTTCTTAAAAGCTACCTTGTTGTGAAACATTTGGGTTGCTAGTTGCAGGTTGCCATTTTCTACCATTTTCTTACATTTTATGAAAGCTATTTTCTTTCCCAACAGTCTGCCCCATTGCTTCCTTGGAGCTTCCTGTTCATTCTTCCTGTGATTCAGTTTGTGTTTATCAGCAAGCTCAGCACAAGCTGAATCTCACAAAGCTGAGAGGACTGCAGACGTTACCACCACCACGTATCTGCCCTAGAATCCAGCATGGTTGCAGACTGAATTCCTTTTTTTTTTTTGTTTTTGTTTTTGTTTTACAGAGTTTCACTATGTAACCACTCTGGCTCTGGCTGTCCTGGAACACTATCCTTGTAGATGAGTCTGGCCTTGAACTCACAGAGCTCAGCCTCTCTGTGCCTTCCAAGTGCTGGGATTAAAGGTGTGCATCGCCACTGCCCATCCTGGAGACTGAATTCTTACCACTGGTATCCATACTGCCACCCCTGAGGTTACAGGAGAACAGCTATGATCCTCCTAGGCAAAAGAGCTCCACCACTGGAAAGGACAATGACAGGAAGGAGCTAGCTGAGGCTGACTTTGCTCTTCGGTCACCTATCTATGGCTAATGTCCCAACGGCAGATCTTACCAAAGGTAACTCTGACCAGAGCCCTTGCAGCTTTAGCTAGAGCACAGGGGTGTCACTTACTACAAGGAAGACAGTATACATGCATTAGGCAGCAGATGTCCATGTGTCTGAGGGACACATATGTGGCATGTCTTATGCCTTAGATTTCTCATGGAGGGTGTCTGCCAGTGGACAGGTGATGGCACTAAGGTTGTTGGGTAGGAAGGGTTTTGCTGCCTATGTGCCTCATTCCAGACTGCTTGTGGTCCTGGTTGTTTTCTTGCAGGTCCCATCAGTATTGAAGACACCAGGTGGTGATCTGGCATGAATATCTGGAATACTGTGGCTGATGTGGCATCAAACTGCCCCCCCAGTGATGACAGCCAATCACATGGTGCCTGGAGGTTGCTAAGAAATTACTCATGCCTGGAGAAGAGGGTCTACACAGCACCCCCTAAGATATTTTTTAACAAGGTGTGAACAATAGGTCTACTGACATGGAGACTGTCGGGGAAACAAATTTCCTTCAAGTGTTAGTTACATTTGCTCACCATGGTTACAACTTGGCAAAAGTACTATTTTGTATCAATAGGATAAAGTTTTCTTTAAAAATTACTCCAAGTGTGCCTTTTACTCAGAGGAATCCATTAATGACGCGTGATTGATATGACCAGTGGGAAAAAGAGTCTGGGGTCTAGTGGGGGTCAAAGCTCGATATCATTGACCAAAGGAGCTCATCATCAGAGGGCCTGCTCTGTGCTCTGTCTGAGTCAGAAGGGACCACAGAACCCACATGACAACACAGGCCCAGTCCATGCTCAGAGGGGGGAGGTACCCAGAACCCACCTGCCACTTTAGGCCTTGGCTCCACGTTCAGAAGCAGAAGGTGCCACAGAACTGAGATGTCAAAGGACCAAGTTACCAAGGAAGATGGGAGTGCTGCAGAGCTGCTAACAGCGCTGAAGCCTATGGGCTGCAGGAAGTCCCAGCCCTGGCACAGGCTCCACTCAAGAGCCTGGACTTTGGATAAGAGTCTTTGCTTTGATGGAAACCCCAGCTGTCTGATGTAGAATTCAGGAGGGCCCTGAGAAGCCCTAAGCCAGTGCTCTAGCTTCAGAAGCTGTTTAACGGAGTAACTTTTTAGGGCATATCCATGGACCATAATCTCACCCACAGCCCCCACAAAGAGGAGTGTTGACTGGATCAGTCTGTGCAGATGATCAAAGCTATTGTGGGTTCATGAGTGGGGCAGCCACGTCAGCACAACACACCTGCTGGGCAAGATGTACCCAGTGTAATAGTGGCACGATTGTTATGAGGTCACCAACCACTTCCTGATTGGGTTTCAGGCCTACTGTAAAGGAGGGAATTCATGCCTGGTACTGTAAACTTAGTCAAGGTTGTACTGGGGAGGTCATAGGCCACAAAGGATGGGGAGCATACTATTGTTGTTTTGATAAATGGGCAGGCTGTGTGCACTGAACTGCATTCTAAATGTTGATGCCTGTAGATTAGTGTTACTCTCAGCCTTAGTCACAAAAGCATCTATTTATAGTAGAAAGACAATTTCAGAGGACACAATCCACCCACAGTGATGTCAAACCCAGCTCATGAGAGCTATGGTCTTAAGAAGAATTCAAATGACACCTTGTATGCTTGCTTTGAGTCAACCAGCAGAGTGGAGAATGGACAAGCCTGGTAGTATCTCCAGCGTGTGGGAGGGTAGGCTGAGGACTGAGAGGGACCAGCACATGGTCAAGTAGTGTAAAGTCCTTCTGTCTGTGTTGCCTTTATTGCTCAGTGAATAAAGGACTGCTTTGAGCCTATGACAAGGGCAGGACATAACTAGGCAGGAAAAGCTAGGCTATATGCTGGGAGAAAGAGGGCAGAGTCAGAGAGAAGCCATGGAGCCCCACCAGAGACAGACACTGGAACTTTAGCCTTTAGCCAGTAAGCCACAGCCATGTGGTAATACGTGGATTAATAGAAATGGGTTAAATTAATAAGTAAGAGTTAGTCAATAAGAGCTAATGGGCCAAGCAGTGACTTGAATAATATAGTTTCTGTGTGTTTATTTCAGGGCTGAGCGCTGGGAACCAAGAAGCGGCTTCTTCCTACAGTAGTAACAGAAGAAGAGTGAGGCAAATGTGGCAGTGGATTATTCCTGTGCAGGGTGGTAGGGACCTAGGGTAAGAAGAGGGAAAGAGGAGCCTTAAGCCCAGGCCCTGGAGGTCTGAATGTGGGAAAGACAGGAGGTGGGAGAGGACCCCAGCCAGTTCTTGGAACTCAAGAACATGTCCCAAACAAGACATTGTTTCTACACTTAAAGGCAAGGGCATCATGAAACTGTAACTTTCAAAGGGTAGCCATGAGAGTGTGGTCAGTATTCTTGCCCCAGATCCTATCACTTAGAGCTGAGATCTGAGACCTCCAGAGGTGTTCCAAATGACAGGAAGCTGAAGAAAGGTAGTGGGTGATTCAGTGGCCATGCTCACCTCTTCTGCACACATGCTTAAGTTTTTGAAAAGTCCATACTAGGTGTTTACTTTTGCACAGAAAGAAAGTAGTATTGGAGTGGATGGGCCCTTTGGCCTGCGTCCATGGCAGCCACTCTGGCTCTGGCCTGATAGCTATTTCCATAGGACACTACCCAGCCTAAGTGCTTTTAGGTTTTATGAAATCATCAAAGCCCACTTCAGCCCAGATTGTGCCCGCCTGCTTCCTTCTGGGTGCAGGGCAAGCATGGCAAGACACAGTCACCCCTGAGACCACAGACAGAAGAGGAGCAGACATGCATGGTGGGCAGATGGAGATCAGCAAAGAGGCAGCAGGGCTCGGGAAAGCCCTGTGGCTAAGGCTCCCTGAGGGGAGAGCAGAAAGAGGAGAGGGCACAGGCCCAGGTAAGAAGAGTCATGAGGAGGAAGGAATGAGAGAGCTGGGTGCAAAACAGAAGGAAAACCTGGGCATGGAAATGAGCAATTTTCACCTTAACATCCAGGAGACATAGCCAACAAAAAATACAAAACCTGAAGACACATGCGGTACCCAAGAGCCCCAAAGGGGGCAGATGATATGAACCTTTATTACAAAGCTCCCTTGACTGCAAGTCTTGTCCTTCCACAGAGAGACTCTGGGCCACCGTGAGGGGACCTGTGAGCTGTCTTTACATAAGAGAGTTGGACCCAAATAGTACCCAGGGATGTGGACTTCCAAGGATGCTCATCCCCAGCCTTACTCTGGCCTCTCAGCCCCTGTACTGGATGTGGAGACCATGTAACTGGCTTCAGGCATGACTCCCTCAGGAGATGGAGGGAAGGCTTATCATAGGACCCACATGGCCTGTGGATGAGTGAGACCCAGACACCAGCTTTAGTCCTCACACACATCCTCTCAGCATGACCCGTATGCAGTACCCATACAGCCTGGAGATCCTCCTTTTCTTTTTATTTTTTTCTCTTTTTTTTATTAATTTATTTATTTATTAAAGATTTCTGTCTCTTCCCCGCCACCGCCTCCCATTTCCCTCCCCCTCCCCCAATTAAGTCTCCCCCCAGCCCGAAAAGCAATCAGGGTTCCCTGTCCTGTGGGAAGTCCAAGGAACCCCCACCTCCATCCAGGTCTAGTAAGTTGAGCATCCAAACTGCCTAGGCTCCCACAAAGCCAGTGCGTGCAGTAGGATCAGAAACCCATTGCCATTATTCTTGAGTTCTCAGTAGTCCTCATTGTCCGCTATGTTCAGAGAGTCCGGTTTTATCCCAGGCTTTTCCAGACCCAGGCCAGCTGGCCTTGCTGAGTTCCCAATAGAACATCCCCATTGTCTCAGTGTGTGGGTGCACCCCTCGCGGTCCTGAGTTCCATGCTCGTGCTCTCTCTCCTTCTGCTCCTGATTTGGACCTTGAGATTTCAGTCCTGTGCTCCAATTTGGGTCTCTGTCTCTGTCTCCTTTCATCACTTGCTGAAGGTTAATATTCAGGAGGATGCCTATATGTTTTTCTTTGGGTTCTCCTTATTTAGCTTCTCTAGGAGGAGATCCTCCTTTTCACCATCAGTTCCCAGGTGGCTGTTTCTCTGAGTACAGCCCTGCTCATGCCCAGCCTCCATATGTAAGCCAGAGCCATGTAGCACACACCCCCCTTTTTTTAAGCAAAATCCATGCAACATAAAGCTTGCCATTTAAGGTGTACAATTTAGTGGCATTTAGTGGTCATAGCATTCTAAAACAAAGGAAGCTACACCTACGACCTCTATCCCCCTACCCAGCCTAAGCAGCCACTCACCCATTTTCTGTCTCTGTCTTGGCTTCTCACACAAGTAAACACTCTCATGCACGGCCCTAGAGTCTGGCTCCCTCACTCGCCAGTGTCTGAGGTTCACCCACAGGCGGTAGGTATTGACACTTCATCCCCTTTACAGCTGACTCACACCCCGTTGTGTGCATGGATGACAGTGTGTTTGCTCTCTGCCGCTGGTGGACATTCTGACCTATTGGGAACCATGCTGCTGGGAACACTCAAGGGCAAGAGTCTGAGTTCCGGGCGGGAGAGATGGCTTAGTTGTTAAGAGCACTGACTGCCCTTCCAGAGAACCTGAGTTCAATTCCCAGCACCCATATGGCAGCTCACAACTGTCTGTAACTCCTGTTCCAGGGCACCCAAAACCCATGTCAAAAAACTAACGCATATAAAATTAAATAAATTAATAATAATAATAAAAGAGGCTGAGTTCTGTTGTTCTATGTCTGTAGCTGTGAACAGAGTCCCGGTCAATTGCAATTGACCCCAGCAATCTCAGGAGACGCTGTCCTGATGCTCTGTGCAGCAGCCCTGGACAGGCAGTGAAGCACATTCACTATACCACAAAGCACACAGCCCCCTTTTGGACCACTGCCCACCCCTAGCCTGACTCTAGCCATGGAGGAAGGCTCAGGAAAAGTCACTTAGGCATGGCAGGTGGCAGGGTTGGAAGTTGGAGCAGTCAGTAAGGCTGAGTGCAGAGATAGCAGTTGCTACTTCACAAGACCCCAAATCCAACCCAACAACTCTGGCAGCTCTTAGGTAAAGAGGCAATCTTAATACCTTTCCTTATAAACACAGGGAATACTAACAAATGGTTTATTATTCTCCAGGGTTCGTGTCAATTCATTTTTAGCTTGTGGCACTTTGGGCTGACTGTCTAGTGACCTAGTTCAATAGACCTCTTTAAACCAGATGATCAATGGCCCCATGAAACAGGCTTCTGTACACACAGGACATAGTCCCAGGCACGTGCTCTGCAAAGCACCAAGAGCAGCGACTGTGGCATGCTGCCCTGGTTCAGACATGCCACCATCCTGCTCTAGAACCTTCCCTGGGTCTCCGTGGCCTTCTAAACTAAAGCCAGGTTCTGAGATATGAGAGTTCCTTGTACCAACTCTCCCAGCAGCCTTTCAACCACTGCCCCCTCAGGTATGCCCAGCACCCCTGGTTCCTTCCATGACCTCCTAGGATCTACTCAATTGGCTGCCATACCTCATTGCAGCCTATCTACAGCACAATCTACAGACTCTGACATCAGGGACACCTAATGGAGGGGTCACTCTACAACAAGAGGGTGCTCCCCCATTGCTGCCTACGAGAGTTCACTGTGTATCTAGTCTTGTCCCATATGATTGATATCACTGAGACTGATCCCCATTGACCTAAGTAGACAGGCAGGCTGCTGATGTCAGCTAGGACCTCAGTTCGTCTTGGGAAGGCTGAAGCCCCTGCAGGTTGCTGTCACAGTTACCTACACACGAGGGCATAAGAGCCGTCCCAACATCCTTAGCCTTCTCCTGCTGCCTTGGTTCCTGGAACCATGCTCAGGTTAGAAGCTGTTGTTACCCATTCTGGAACTACCGAGTTGGATCCTGCTCCTCAGCTTGGCAGGAAGTACAACAGGAAGTGCCAAGTGCACACTTCCCAGACACAAATGAATGTGTTGTTCCAGGTGCATGGTAGACGTGCAAGCCCAGACACATAAGCAGACACATGATACAGTAGCTTTAAACACAAAAAATAACACACAGCTCTGGGTGCGTAGAGGAACATGCAGCCCTGGACACATGGGCAGATCCGTGACCTCAGGCACATGGAGAACATGCAGCCCCAACATGTGAGTAGACACATAGCCACAGGCATGTAGAAGGACATATGTCTTCTAACAAATGAGAAGACACATAGCCCTGGGCACAGACACATAAGAAGATATCTGGTCCCGGATGCATAAAGGAGCATGGGGTCATGGACATGCTAATGGGCACATGGTCTCAGGAGTGCATACTCAGCCTTTGACTCTTGTCACATAGAGTAGTTCCTCTGGAGTCAAAGACATAATACCTAAGAGGCCAGGTAAAAACTTGAACCTGAAGATCATAGGACTCCATGTTACCTGGGCCTATGGGCCTCCTCAAGAGAAATGGCAGGTCCTGCCTGTACCCACAGAAGACCACCAATGACCATGCATTGCAAGTGCCCTGAGGGCCAAAAGTGGCAGTTGGTGGTCCAGGGGCATCAGGTCACATCCAGGAGCCAGGAAGGAAGAACAAAGGGGCTGGAGGGCCTCCTGGAGACAGGCAGAGCAGGCAGCAGAAGTCGCTGCTGAGTATGAGGGCAGAAGGCAAGCACCCCTGTTCTCTCCCCCACTCCTAATCTCTCCCTGGCCCCTGTCAATCACTCACAAGCCCTGTCAACGCTCTGGCATCGATGGTAAATATTTCAGAGTGTCTACTATGGATCAGGTGCCAGGAGCCGTGGGGTCCTGTGATTAGCGAAACCATACAACTTCAGGAGCTTGCAGCAATCAGTGCATGCAGCAATCGGTGACCAAATTATCCCTCTTGTGCCTGAGTGTCGCGTCCACCTTCGACCAGCAAGGAAAAACGCAACACCCGGAGCTCTTCTCACTGCAGTTTATTCCAGGACCTTTATTCACAGCAATTCATCTCCTTCTCTCTCTCTCTCTCTCTCTCTCTCTCTCTCTCTCTCTCTCTCTCTCTCTCTTCTTGACCTCTCTCTTTCCCTCTCTCCCTGGGCAAACCCTTTCCCAGCCCTTAAGTAGGCATGGGCTGCCAACCCCGAACTGCCAGGTGGGCACTGCCCATAGGCTCACGTATATGCAGGCAGCTGATAATCATTGTGTGATCATAGCATAGGTCAGACTTTAGCCATAGGAGTTGATTATACATCTCCATTAGTTGTGATTCCATGCAGCTTGCTACACCTGAGCACCGCCAGAAAGAGGCGCTGTCGTAAGAGGGATCCAACCTGGACCAGGGTACCTGACTCAGGACTCCCCAAGAAATATGCCTGCCCTGAAGTGTGAAAAAGAAAGAAAGAAAAAAAGAGAAGAAATTAAAAAATGAAGAGGGTCATGTGGCCACAGGGGGAAAAAAAAGGCATATTCCATTGGAACGAAAGGAAGCCATAGTGGCCAGTATGTCCAGGAGAGGGAATCTGTGGTGAAGAGCGGGCTAGAAAGTTGGGGAGGACATTATCTGGTCAGGTCACAGAGGCTTGGGAGCCTTTGGAACATGCCATGTGACAAGAAGGAAGAGGGCTGAAGCCCAGAGAGGAAATCTGGGTGGAATGGAAGATGGAGCCACAAGCAAGACACAGATGTCCCATGGGGGAAGAATGTAAAAGCACCCCATTATGAAGAGAGACTCGAACTGTGCCTGGCTGGGCCCCAGTGTCTCTAGTAGAACCAGACACAAATGAGTAAAGAGAGAGAAGGAACAGACTCTGGGGCAAAAAAGAGAGGGAGCTGCCACCTGGCTCTGCCACCCCGTGCCCTGCCATAGGGATGCTGATTGGTCCTTCATGCAATGTTGTCTTCCTGCAACCAAAATAATGCCCCTACCCTCCTCCGAATCATTTCCTGTGTCTTCATTATAGTCAGGACCTGTTTCTGTTGCTTTTTCAGCTAGTTTCTCTATCGTGGAGCAGGGTTCTCCACCCTTACCTGCAATGCCTAATGTACCCAGGGTGGGGCTCAGTGCCCATCAGGCAGCTCCTAGCCTTATTGGTGGTCCATCCTTCTAGCCACCATCAAGGGGCAGCCTGGCATCCAAGAGGACTCAGGAATACAGTATGGGTACCAGAGGCTAGCCTAGATGCCTCTCAACACCTCCTGATGGTTGATCATATTGTTGTTGAACCCTGCTCTGTCTGGTACCATCTACACCTTTCATCTGCCCTCAGTTCTCCCTCTAACTTGAACACTCTGAAGCCTGGCCTCCTCTTCTGTCCCCTGAACTCAGTGTTTTCACTGGGTCAATTTTAGATGCACAGACAGGATCCCTGCTCAATGTAGCTTCCCCTAGAGAATGTTACCCTTCCCTGGATGAGAAAGATCCTGGGACCTCATGAAACTGGAAACAGACCTGCAGTCCTAGGTTACCAGGACACCACATGGCATGTCCTACATCCCCCACTTCCTCTCTCTTCATTCCTGGAGACCCTAATACCTATCCACACCCAGGAAGCTTGAGGGAGCCCCCAGCGTTCTTTGCCTAGTTCTGGGATCTTGGTGTTTCTGACTGGTTTGTGGTTCATACCACACTGCTTTCCACCTCTGTTCCCACCCCACCTCCTTCATCACTTCCTCAAGACAGACTGGCTTCTCCACAGCCAGAAGCAACCCAGCCTGCAGCACAGAGCACAGCCAACCATGTGTCATCAGACTCAAGCTGTGAGCCTTGGATCTTTACGTCTCCCCTGGACCTAAAGATGTTGTGGAACTTTGTGGCTTTGGGGCTAAGGAGTTGGCTGCCCTCCAGAAGTCAAGTGAATAGCCCAAAGCAACTTCCTATAGCCTCTGATACAACTCACCCTGCGCTAGATCTCACACACATTGTACATATACTCCTCACATACACATGACGCACATCTACACACATATGCATAAACCTACCCAAAAGATGCACACCACACACACCACACATAACATACACACACATATATATACACATACACACACACCACACATAACATACACACACATATATATACACATACACACACACACATAACATACACACACATATATACACACACACACATACGCATACAAGACACATGCCACACACGCCACACACACACTCCTGCATGTTTTCTGTCCTTACAACATACTTACATATGCCCTGGATAATCATAGGCTACACTGTGGGTGTCTGGGTATCTTTGGAAGGTCCGACATTGGCTGCCACAGAGCCTCTATGAGATTGGGACACGGCATAATCAGGGCTAATGACACAGCACTTACTGTGTGATCGCCTCGCTGCTATGCTGTAATCAGCATGCAATTAAGTGGTCACTAGCCACCACGTAAACATGGCTTACTCTAGACGCATCTGTAGCTTAAATAGCCCCACCAAGTCACTTTAATTTCAGTGTCGAATGGAAAACAGTCAGTTGGCAATGTGGAGAGAGCACGAGGGTAGAAATATGAGGCCCCTGGAGGAGGAGGAGGAGGAGGAGGAGGAGGAGGAGGAGGAGGAGGAGGGCACCAGCTCCAGTCTCAGTGGCAGGGGTATAGCTGGGCAGGAATGGGTCAGAGTCTCCCTGCAAAGAGAGATGGGCACCGCACACAGAAACACTTCACAGACAGCTGAACACCCGCCAAGTCCTTGGGGACTTCATTATGACAATCTGGTCGTCCCTTTATGACCAAAGTCTTAAGCAGAAACCATTTCAGACCACTCAACAAGGATCACAAGGAAGTCATGCCTTTCCCAGAGTAAAGTTGGTTCTATGACTCAGAACTTCTAATGCATTCCGAGGAGTCCTGGTCTTCAGAATTGTTGGGGAACATTCTTTTCTTGTGACCAAAATCCTGCTAGGAAGGTGGCTAATAATGTGGTCTCTGCCTAGGATGCCTGCAGCAGCCTCCTGAGTACAACTCTTAAAACCCACACATCATATAGAGACATGCATATGTTGTATGGAGGGGACTACTTGTTGCTTCCTGGCTGCTTAGCCCTGAAATAATCACATAGAAACTGTATTATTTAAATCACTGCTTGGCCCATTAGCTCTAGCTTCTTATTGGCTAACTCTTACATCTTAATTTAACCCATATCTAATAACCTGTGTATCGCCAAGTAGCTGTGGCTTACAGGCAAGATTCCAACCAGCATTTGTCTCTGGCTGGGCTACATGGCTTCTCTCTGACTCCACCTCCTTTCTCCCAGCATTCTGTTTAGTTTTCCCCACCTAGTTCTGTTCCCCTATAGCAAAGCAGTTTTTTTATTAACCAATGATATTCACAGCATACAGAGGGGATTCCTACATCATGCACGTTTGCACACCCTATGCAACACACATCACACTCACATACCACACATGTACAAGCTACATGCACACATATGTATATATATACCATACCACACACACCATGTACACACGTACACACGCATATACACACACAGGCACACATACTCTACACACACATTGACACCACCTGTACTGGAGATGTCACACACTCACATTACAGACACGTGTGCCTGCTACACAGACCACACACAGACACAGACACACACTAGTCTCCCCTTGGCAATCTGAGTGTGCATCTCAGCACATAAATCAGATCGTCCCCATCCCCTATGGCTTCTATGGTCCCTATTGCACCTGCAGGAAATTTCCTAGTTTTCACAGTTCTCTGCTTCTCTCAGAAACACTACATCCCATGCTCTGGCTCCCCTTCTTGACCTGACCTTGACCTTCAGGTCTCCATCCTTTAATACAGCAAGAGTCCCAAAAGACTGGTTTTTGGCTGTGACCTCATCCTTCCTTTGGGGGGAATATGTTCCCACAGATGTATCCAGTCCCTTCCCCAACACACAAGTTCTCGGGGACACGTCCTTATGCCCTGGCTACCAGAACCAAGTTATACTACACCTGGGCTTGCCTGGGTCAACCAGTCCCTTACCTGTGACACAGCTGAAGAAGATCAAGGCTTCAGCGTCCTTCTGTAGCCTAAGGAGGGGCCCTGCTTGGGAAGGGGACATTTCTGGAGTTGGGGGAGGGGGCATGCTTGGGGAGGAAGCATGCCTGGGTAAGGGGCTTACCTGGAAAGAATGTGTGTCTGAAGAGGAGGCCTGCCTAGGTAAGGAGTCTATCTGAGGAGAGGGACTTACTGGGGAAGGAGCATACCTGAGCGATGCCCAGTGATCTCTGCTCCTACCCACCATCACCGGGACTCGAACTCAGAGGGCAGCTTTGTGAACTGGTAGCAGCTGGGAGGTCTCAAGAACAAGAGGAACACTTGAGCAGTGGAGGGATGGTAGAATCAGGAAGTGCATGGGCCGCCCTTGCCAGCCAGTGTGTGGGAATGAAAGCCTTGTCCTGCTCTACACTTTCCAGCACTTACCTAGCATGTGCCTCCACCTTAATTAGTTCGGGCTCCTAGGAAAGCTGGGCCTGCATGAGGCCAATGAGCCACCAGGTGGGCAGAAAAGACATCAGCGTAATGCAACCAAGTGAAAATTGTCCCTATCAATTAATTACAAGGGCACAGGGCCCTCCAACTTGTCACCCTGCGTGCACTTAGCAGAAGTTTGCAGACAGGCACAAGAAATTAGAACCTCGCTCCTAATTAGCAAGGAGAACCCGAAGTTACTGCCTCCCTGCTCCATGTTCAGGAGCCCCAGGACCTTACAAAAGCTCTGGCTGGTCTGGAATGGTAGTGAGTAGCCACAGGGTCTGCAGAGGGGCCAGCCATGGGCCTTGGGCATGCTCTGCCTGTGTCCTGCTGGGGGAACTGTGACCCCCAGGCCTCCTGCTCATCGTGTTCTGGAAGTCTGCAAGATGCCACAAGGAGGGCTGATAGGGACTACTTAGGTTACCTCGTAGGCCACTGTTCACACCGGCTCAGGAAAACCTGGTTTGCCCTCAGTCCTATTGTATACCGGACAATATAGAGTACAATGTAGAGACTGGCTACATAGAAAGGCCTCTGGGGTCTGGAGGAGGAAGATGCCCCTTTGTAGGCAGAGGAGAGATGCCCTGTTCTTTGGCTGATAGTCAGCAGCTCTGCACTCGTGCCATACTTACTACCAAGCCCCCACCATGTCCCACCTGTGCCTGACCCTGATGGTGAGGACAGCAAGCTCTATGATTAGCACAAGAGATGTCAGAGGGCCCAAGGTGCATCTTAGGATGGGAGTGAAATATGTACAGGAGATGGTAGAATAGCGCACTGTCGGGGGCACCAGCTCTGCCCCTGGTCCATGTCTGAATTTCAGGTGCCCTACCCAGCCACCCCCCAGCACAACCACCCTCTCATCTTTGCCCTTCCCCCATGTAGTGTCCACCAGAGGACTCTGCTGTCAATAGGAGGTGCCACTCTACAGACCCTACTCAAGCCTGAGCTAGGACCCCTGAGCAAGTCCACCCCACCTCCATCTTTCCTCTGAGGTTACCAGACAGCCCTGAGTTGAAGTTTTCACCCCACAAACATGTTTCTTATCTGTCTTCTTTTGTGCTGAGAGATGCCCTCTGTGTGTCCCCCTCCAAAGCTCGAGGTCAGGGTGGCTTCTTTGCCATCCCTCCCCTACCCTCAGCTCCCCAACCTCCAGACCAGATCTTTTCCTGCCTACCCAGGATGTAGGCCCAACTCAAACAGCCCTACCACTCCCCCTCACCTCCCTCCTGGACCTCATTCACCCTCCACATGCCACAGGCAGAACTGCAGTGTGTGGCTCTGATTGCCTCTACGAAGCCTGTAGACAGCTTTTTCACCAAAGCCTGAGTCAAACTTGCCTGCCACTCTCATCCAGGAACCTGAGCAAGGTCATCACCTGAGCAAGGCCATCATCATGTTTGGGTTTGATCCGTCATCATGAGCCCTTCCTGAAGGAAACCTCCATGATACCTTTCCTTGAATGTGGTCCTTTCTGCCTCGCCTGGAGTACACAAGAAGCAGGGACCCCGAAGATGAGCCATTTCCACGCCCCTCCCCCCTCAGTCAGTGCATGATCTTCAGCTCACATGTGGCTCTGACTGCTCAGACTGACTAAGGGAGTCAAGCTGGCGCCTGTGCCAAGCAGGGTCCTGGGGGTCCACGGGTCAGAGCTCCTTGGACAAGAAGCAGGTTCTGCTGGAGCCCTGTCCCCAAAGCTGCTGCCCCTGGGAGTCTGAGCCCCCCACCCCGCCCCGTCCTGGCAGTTTCATCTTTCACAGGCAGCAAGCACTTCCCAGGTTCGTTCACACTGAGGCTTACAAAGGGAACCCTCGCAGTACCAGAGTGGTACCCACAGTCTGGACCAGGTCCATCACTCCAGATGCAAATCCCTGGAGGCTGAGCTCTCTTCTATGCCAAACAACTGCTCAGGTGTGCACCCACACAGAGGGCTTGGGCTTTTGCGATCTGTCCCTTAGATCTCCTGTCCCCACTGATGTGGCTTCATGCTGAAAATGGCTGCCCCAAGTCCCATGTCAGCAGCCAAGAGCAGCAGCCATGAGTACCAGCCCGACGCTAAAGAGCCCTTTAGAAAGATGACCTATTTTTAGTCGAATCTTCTGCCAGTTGCTAAATATCTGTTTAAATACATGAATTAACACATCTGTCAACAGTACTTAGAGTGAGGATAAAACACACCCTCACGGCGGAAGGTAATTTAAAACAAAACACGCAGTATAATGAGCAGCTTGGAGCCTGAGGCCCGGGAGCAACCCTCCATGCTGCGCTCTTGTTCTCTGCGCCTGGGGGGCCGTGCCCATGGCAACCTGGCACAGTTGTTCAAGGGGCACTGTAGGCAGCAGTTGGTGGGATGCATGGACCCCCACAACCACCCCCTAGACAGGACAAAGGGAGTCTGAGAAAGAACAGAGAAAGGGGCTGCGGGGGACAAGCCCCTGGAGTGACTGAATGGGGAGCATCAAGAACCACAACCCCCACAGTGGCAGTGTCTCTGTGTCACCAAGCCCCGTGGGTTGTAGCTGAATGAAGACAGCTCATGTGTTAAGTTGGCTGTCAGGAGTGTTAATTACGCCCCACAGCGAGCCTCCGACTCAGGCGTGGAAGGGAACACTGGGGACATCCTTGAGACTGCTTCTCTGAGGATCCAGAGAAAGGAAGCCTGCAGAAGGACACACACACAGCCTTGGCTGTCCTCCCTGCCTGTGACTGCCCAGTGTCCTGAGCTGCCAGCAATTGCGGCCTGACCTGCCATGGCCATGACCGTCCACCGTCAGAGCAGCCTGCATCTTGGTTGATAATAGTCTAGACCTTTCCAGCACATTCCATCCGGCTCCCCATGTGAGGGCCACTGAGTGTGGATGCAGTGTTTCAGGCATCAGAACACCAGGACTCTTCTAGCCTGTCCACTTCATTGTTGCATGACATGAAGAAAGGCCTTCACCTCACCATGCCTCGGTTTCTTCTCAGGTCCAGTGGGGTGGTACAGTGGCCTTGCCCACTGTTGAGTAGGCACGAAAGAAAGTGAAGATGAACACAGGCCAGGCTTGGACAGCGATCTTCCATGGGAAGGGTAATGGAGCCCATCCCGTCCATCACTCTTCAGCATCAGTTTCCTCAATGGACAGTGTGGCTGAGAGGTTGGAATGGGAGGAGGCAGGGAAGATGGTGACCTTGAAAGGTAGAGAGGTATGAGAAAAAACCATAGGTGCTCTGGTGAGAAAAAGAAAAACCCATGTGTTGAAATGAGGGTTCCCTTACTGTACACACTGGACATGGAGATGGGTTCTGGAGTTAGGCTGGAACTAGACAGACAGGACCTAGCAGAGTGACCTCGACACACTCCATCCAGATGTTTCTGTTGGCTGGGCATATCTACAGGTCCCTGGAGACCAGGCATTTCCTCTGAAGCCTTTCCCCAGCCTTGGAACCCAAGATGGTTCCATCCTTCCCGGGGACTTTCCAAGCTTTGACCCTAGATCTCCCAAGCCTCCTCTGAACAAAAGATAACGGACAGGCTGTGACTCCTCCTGCTGTTGAATTTTCCTCCGTTTCTTCCAGTTCTACTCTGGAGGAGCCAGCCCAGAGGGGGATGACAGGCCAGTGGGAAGGGCTTGCTGCAGCAGACTAGTCCAGAAGGAATGGGTTGGTTCTGGGAAATAGCCATAAGACCCACTGGAGACTCTGAGCAGGAGGGATAACATCAGTGGGTACCTCTACATCTATTCCTTTATCCCCAATAAGGACACTGAGGAAGTGAGGAAACTTCTCAGGTCTCCTGTGAATGACAGCACATGAGAAAGTATAGACAGCTCCAGAAACGAGGGGTAGGAGGCAGTTCTCTTGAGACACTCCAGTTGGCAGGTGAGCCGTCAATCTGCCTTCAAGGAGCTGCTGACTGATGAGCCCCAACAAACTGACCCCTTCGAAGACTCCTCAGTATGGGCCATCTGAGGGATGCCTGCCGGGGGAGGTAGACGCCAAAGTGGAATTTGGACCATCCTTCAGCAGTAAGCCTGTCTGTTAAGAAGCAGTCTTGAGGAGGGTAACTAGGTAGCTATTGTTTGGGGGCCACTTTGCCTACAGGAGGAGGAAGGCCTTGCTATGAATACTCGTACCCCTTGATATGAGTGACTGCTCCATGACATGTGTTCAAGTGATGAGCACCTATGAGAGGAAATGCGGCGTGCTGGCTGGTTTCATGACACAACGTGACACAAGCTGGAAAAATTTAGGAAAATCTCAATGGGGAAAATGGCCCAACCAGAGTAGCCTATGGGTGCATTGTCTTGATTGATGATCCATGTGGGAGGGCACAGCTCACTGGGAGCAGTGCCACCACTGGGCCGGTGGTCATGGGTGCTAGAAGACATCAGACTGAGGAAGCTGCGAAGAGCAAGCCAGTAAGCAGCGCTCCTCCATGGTCTCTACTTTCATGTTCCTGCCTTGAGTTTCTGCCCAGCTTCTCTGGTTAATAGGCTATGGAATGAACCTCTTCCTCCAGAACTTGCTTTTGGTCATGATGTCCTATCACAGCAGTAGAAACTCTACCTAAGAGAGAATCTGGTACCAGGAGTGGGGTGTTGCTGCAGCAGACCTGACCACATGTTTCAGGGGGGACCATAGAAGGACTTTGGAAGTCTGGGTTAGAAAAAGCCATCAAGAGCTCAGCGCTTAAGGAATTGTGGGAGCCTAGAAGATAATGTTCTTAGAGAGGAGTGCAGATGACGGAGGCCTAGAGAGTTCCTGGAGAACTAGTCCCTCCACCATAATGAACGCCTGGAAATACTGATTCTGCTGTCAGCAAATGAATCAGCAGTGGTAACAACAATGGGTAAATAAACTCTGTGGCAAGAGGGAAGGCCACACACAAGGTGAGATGATTGTCCTTCTGAAACTACCACTTTAAATCTGGGCTGCTACCTGAAGGTGCTGCCGCAATCGGGGTGGGCCTTCCCACATCACGTCAACCCAGTCAGGACAATGTTTAGGTGAGGCTCCCTACTCGAGTGATTCTAAGTGATGGCAAGTTGACTTTAAAGCCAACCATAGTGTATGAGCTTCCTGTTAGCCTGGAAGTATAGATGCCCCCACTTTGTGATTGACCACCTTTGTGGAAGTCAAAAAAGAAAAAAGAGAAAAGAAAAAAAAGCTAGTGAATTCTGAGAGTATAATCCATTCAGTGTTCCCCAGAGCCTTCCTAAGCTTTAAGGGTGATAATCCTTTGGTTATTATCTACAGCTACCAGGATGGGATGACACACAAGGCCAGCAAGGACAATAACAAGACATAGCCTCTTTTAAATGATCTAGTTTTAAGTCCGAAGATGAGGCATAATTCCCCAAATTACAAAGATGTGTAATCTTCGTGTTGATATTGATGGCATGGGATTGGAATAACCTCGATTGTAGGTCTCTTTGAGAGGCCAAAGACAATAAAATTCCCAGAGAAGACCACATGTAAATTTGTCTTATGAAATATATGGCATAATAGGACTGTTTTTAAGCAACAACCTTATGACCCTATGTGGCAACAAGACTGAAAATTCCCACCACAGACCAAATGAGTCACAGGATGGCACTGGAGAGGTGCCATGGTTCTGACACCCAGTACAGACACACTTCCATCGCTTTCAGGCCATGGTGGGTAAGGATTCCGGCTGTCTGAGTGATGTGGTTCCGTCTGAAAGCCCCACAGGGCCTTCTCAATTGCTCTAGCATCCTTGGTTCCTTCTGCTAAATATCTTCACCAGGACACTTCATTCTTCTGCTAGTGGCCCTGTCTTTGTGGGGATTATTGGGTTCATTTGCTGAGGCCACTACGTAAAAATGGAACAAATTTCAGTCTGAAATATGGGACTTTATTTCTGTGCGTTGGAAGTTGAGATAGTTGGATAGGGACTCCTCTAAATGCTTTTAGCTTGACTTCGAGGCAGCTATGTTACCACGGTCTTCCCTCTGCACAGGTCTGAGGATTGGGTTTAGCTTCCCCTTTGTATTGGTGTACGTTCAGCCTAATGAGCTCAGTTTATTTGTTCATTACTTCTTTAAAGGCCCCATCTCCAAATACAGTAACACTCTCAAGTCCTGGGGTTGGAACTTCAAGGTTCAACTTTGGAGGAGACCCAGTATGATTTGTCAAGGAGAGTGGTATTTAGGACTAGTATACATGGAGGTGAGTAACACGGCACATCTTCTCGTTCCAGATGGTTCTCCGTTGTCATGGTGACTGAGCACTAACTGACCAGCTACTTCTAGTGATCAATGAATGAAATGCCTTAGCAGCTCGTCTTCCTCTGCTTCCATTGATGCCCCTGTTATTGCTGGCTTCTGAGTGGCTAAGCATAAGTGGGATTGGTTGAGCCAACCCAGTGAAACCCATGCTTTTCCTATATCTATACCTATTTTGATACTTTGGCGGTACTCCCATAAAAATATAGTCAAGCACATAACAATACAACTTGTCGTAATTGAAGTAGGCACAAACAACAAGTAACAAATGGATTCTTAAGCCTCCAACTGTCGTTTCATTTATAGATTTAAAAACAATTCCATTACTGTGTTTAGAAAAATAATACACAAGCTTCAAAATATCTGTAGGGCACAATAACTTGTAATTTAGCAAGTTTCAAAGGTGCAGACTGAGCTTATGGATTTTAAAATATAATAATCAGAACAGTAAAACTTCCGTGAATATGTACAATTATTGTATGTCAATATAAGTAAAAACACATGTTTAAAACTCATAAAATCCTAATTAATAAAGGAGTGAGGGGCTGGAGCAATGGCTCAGCAGTAAAGAGCACATTCTGCTCTTCCAAGGGAGCCAGGTTCAGGTCTCAGAACCTTCCAGAAGACCAAAAAAGAAAGAAAGAAGAAAAGATATTCCCATTGCCCTTCTCAGAAAGTAAAAACATTAAACTACAGGGACATTATTAGATACAGTTAAGGAAAAAAAATGGTGAATTGGAAGATGACTTGAAAGAAATTTTCTAGACAGAAATTTCCTAGAAAGAAATTCCTAGGAAAACAGGAAAACAAAAATATAATAAAGGGGTTGGTATATGAACAATGGAGGAAAAGTCCTGTGTATTTATTGGTAAAATGATGACATGTTTTTATTCTATATCAAAAGTGAGACAAGGATCACTTCACACTTACATTTAATTTGGATTAGAAGTTCTTACCATCACAGTGAGGCCAGAGAAGGAGAAATTGCATAAGAATCAGAAAGAACAGAACAAATGTTTCAATAGCCACAATTAATATTTAATGAATTTAGTGCAGAAGGTACTAAGCCAATGTGCAGGAATCAATTATACATATATGCATACATGCAAAAACTAATATTTAAAAATAATATACTTAAAAATCTGATTTACAAAAACATCCCAATAATAAATCTAGCAAAAGGTACAATCTCTTGTATAGCAACATGTATAAAGGAGTCCCAAATCAGTAAGAGAGTCACATATTCATGAATCAGAAGGGTCAATATTGTGAGACTATCAATTCTTCCTAAAATAAATACAAATTCAAATGCAATACCAATCAAAATTGCAAGATATCTTCTGCAAATTGGCAGCCTTTTGTTGGTATTGTTGTTGTTTTATAAATCATCAAGGTCCATGGCCAGGCATGGTGGCACATGACTTTAATCCCAGCACTTGAGAGACAGAGCCAAGTGGATTTCTGTGATTTCAAGGTCAGCCTGATTTATAGAGTGAGTTCCAGGATGGCCAGAACTACATAATAGAGAGATTCTGTCTCAAAAATAAAATAAAAAATAAATAATAGGCCAGGAAGAAACAAGACAGTCTTAAGGTAAGCAATGGGAAAGCCAACCTTCCTAGCTGTCAACACCACTGCTAGAGAAAGGGGTAGACAAAAAGACCAAGCAGAGCCCTGCATAGCATGGTGAAGTCACGTGCTGACTGAGGAATAGTAATAGCCCTGTGGTTATGCGTTTCCCATTCAGGAAAATATGAAACTATGCCCCAACCTCAGAGCACATCCCAAAGAAAATCAACTGCAGTTCCATGACAGGCACGTCTGCCCAGCTTGCTCAGGTCTGATGGGATCCCGGGCCTTTGCAGCTTTTTCATTTACATGCATGTATTTATCACGGAGGTGCATGTGTAAAGGTCGGAGGACAGCCTGAAGGAGTCGGTTCTCTCCTTCTTCCGCGTGGGTTCTGCGTATTGGAACTCAATTGTCGAGTTTGCGGGCGGTGGTGGCACACGCCTTTAATCCCAGCACTCTGGAGGCAGAGGCAGGCGGATCTCTGTGAGTTCGAGACCAGCCTGGTCTACAAGAGCTAGTTCCAGCACAGGCTCCAAAACCACAGAGAAACCCTGTCTCGAAAAACCAAAAAAAAAAAAAAAAAAAAAAAGAATTCCATCTTTGCCGGGCGGTGGTGGCGCACGCCTTTAATCCCAGCACTCTGGAGGCAGAGGCAGGCGGATCTCTGTGAGTTCGAGACCAGCCTGGTCTACAAGAGCTAGTTCCAGGACAGGCTCCAAAACCACAGAGAAACCCTGACTCGAAAACCCAAAAAAAAAAAAAAAAGTAAATTGTCGAGTTTGGTGGTAAGTGCCTTGACTCACTGAGTCTCCTCCTTGCCCCCTCCCCAAACTTTTCATTTTCATTTCACAGCAGCGAGGTCTTGCACGAATGAGGATGAACTTGTTGTCCTAAATAGATCTCCTTGGAAAGGCAAGTCAGCAAAGGATTTAGCTATAAAATGCAACTCTGTCCTCCCAAGCACTGGACAGAAAGAAAAAAAAACCTAAACCTGAGGCAAATAGCAGTCTCCATAAAGTGAAATGCTGGCATTTACATAGATGTGAGCAAAATCATTCAAAATTAGTGATCCGCAGTCACAAAAAGCATTGTGAATCAGTGGGAGCCACAGCCTGGAGGTTCCGTACAGCTTGTATTTCAGGGAGTGTGACAATCACCACAGACCTGTGTGAGAGACAATGACCAAACGGGAAGAAAATATGGGTGGGAGACTACATCAAGCACCTCACTGAAAAGATGCCAAAATCTAATAAACACGAGGAAAATCATGAACGCTCGCCCCATTGGAAACAAAAAGAAAGCTAGGTAGCAGTTGGGAGCATTTGCCTGTAACTCAGCATTGAGGAAGCTAAGGCAGGAGGATTACTGCAAATTCAAAGCTAACCTGGACTACTAGTGAGTTCCAGACCTCTCAATGCAAAGAGGGAAGCAGGATGCAGATGACTCGGAAGTTGAAAGTGCTTACTGGGCTACTAAAGGACCTAGATTTGGGGACCTAACACCCACTTCAGGCAGCTCCCAGGTACTTGTGATCCAAGGATCCCCTTTGGTTTCTGAGGTCACCTGGACAAACCCATGTACGCATACCACAAATAAAATAAATCGAAGAAGAAGGAGAGGAGGAAAGGGGGAGACAATAGGAAAGTGGGATGGATTATACACTGGCGACTTCACGGCAACAGAAAACAGCAAACAGGACGGACTCACACATCATGTCGGACAAAAGCAACTGAGTCCAAAAATGCATCTGCTCTATGATTTCCCCGAGCTGAAGTCCAGGTCACTCACCACCCACGCTGAAACATGGGCCCCTGCAAGCCTGGAGACCATTGCCCACAGGTGGAGCCAAAAGATTGTAGCACTTTCAAAGTTACCGTTCGAAACCAGAGCCGGGACCTAAAACAGCCGTGACCCTGCGCTGCTTCCTACGACGTGCGATGTGCGCATGACCTCCTCTCAGTTCTCCTTCTGCACCCTCAGACCTGGGCCTGTCACAATCCTGGGAAACTCCAGGCATTGGGTAATAATTACGTGTGCAGGAAAAGCCCTTGAGGCCCCCTGCTACTTCCCGGCAGTGCTCCAGGCACCACTCCACCCAAGCAGCGAAAGCTTCGGCAGTTGGGAATCACACGAGGATGAAGAAGGTTTGTCTAGTTAGCCTTTGTGAAGAAAGACACGAGATGGGACTTTCCAGCACACCTGGGCAAACGCCTCCCACTTGGGACTAGGATGCGGCTTGTTTGGAACCGTCCTTGCCTGGCATACATGAGGCCTTACATTTGCTCCTAAGCACCCACAAACTGTGTGATGATGTGGGTCTGTGATCCCAGCGCTTGGGAAGGGCAGGCAGGAAGATTAGATGTTCAAGGTTATGCCCGGCTCTGTAATGAGTTTGAGGTCAGCCTGGGCTACATGAAGCTATGCCTCAAACAAAAACAAAAACGCCACTTCCCAGTGAACGTAGCTGGTGGAGAACATAGCTTCCCACAATGTTTGAAAGAAAGAAAAACAATCCTGGCAACTGGGACAACCATGTCACCAACAGCAGGGGACCGCCATCATCTCCTACCGACCGTGACTCCCATCCGCCTGTGCTACAAACACATCCTTGTAGCTCTGGGGAGCAGATCTTCAGACTGAAACCGCTCTTTCCTCTATTTAGTCTCTAATAGGGAAGTCCCACAATCTTTGCACATTCTTCAAAAAATGAAAAAAAAAAAGACTTCTGTTGCCAAGAAGTTTTCTTTCGAAAGTTACTATTTTTGTAGGACCTATTAAAATGCAGCACGCTCGCTCCCCGCGCTGACTCGGCAGGAGTTGGGCTCACAGGCCCTATTTCCAGAGCACAGTTGCCATCTGGGCCATACGCAGATGTTCTGGTAGGACAAGACCCCTCCAACACGAGTTTTTGTTCATTGTATTAAACAAAAGCAGCCCTGTTAATTTCGGCTTCATCCAGCAGCAAGTTTGAAGGGGGAAGGGGGAGAGAATCAATATTTGCTAAGAGGAAAAGAACAAAATCAGTCGGGGGGGAAAACAATTATTTGCGGGCTTTTCATAGAATGTGACGAATAATGATGGCTCTGACCCAAGAAAATAGTTCAAAGAATTGCCCAACACCAGCCCTTTAATCTGCGGTTCAGTTTACCCTCTGGTTCACTCTCTGGGAAGAACTTGAATCCATGAAAATGTTTGTGGGAATACAAACTAATTGCTATGCCAGCACCAGGCTCCTCCCTGCAGAGGGCTCTCAGCTGGGCGGGATCCCACAGCAGCCCAGCTCACGAGGGCAGAAGATGTTCGCCACACACAATAGTGCGGGTGTAGGTACTTCTCTGGTCAGTGAGTGAGTTTCACAACCCACTAGGTCCAAGCAGGCACCTCCAAAGAGTCCTGGACTCTCTGCCCCTCAGAGGGCTGGGGAAGTGTTAGCAGTCATGGAAGACAAAGTAATGGCTAACCAGAAGTGACCCTTCATACACAAAGGGCCATTCGGTACAAGTTATTATCTCCTGGAACAAAGAGCTGGCAAGCCCAGACATGAGTCACTTTATTAACCTAGGGATTAGGACTGAATTTCACAAGGCCAGAGGCCGACCTGTCACAAACACCAGTATCCTTCCAGGAAGCCAGGGGTCTCCAGAGAACGAAACAAGAGGCTCCTGGCCCAGGAAAAGGGATCTAAAGGGTGTTGCTTTGCTCTTCCAGCAGAAGGGAACCCCTGTACAGGGACCCAGGCTTCTTACATGGACACCATGGATTTCTCTGGCCTTTAGGAATTTACTCTGTGTTCCTTCTAGAATGAAGCTTGAAGCTTTCAGTTTTGACTCCTGTTGGTAGTCCAGAATGCCCTCTGACCAGCCTGAGCAGAAATGGGCTGAGGTTTCAGTCCTGCCAACAGGCCTTGCCTTTCTCCCCGTCCCTCGTGTTCTGTCTACCTGGGTCACCACCTGGGACTTGGCAGTGTTCCCTTCCTGACCAGGTGGTCCTGCCTGAGACGGACCACTGCTCTCTGTGTGCTACTTTCATAGTCTGCAAAATCTGCAAAGAAAGATCAGAGATGGGGTGACCAGCAGGGGATCAGGCCTTCCAGCTCCAAAGTTCAAGGCCTGGATCTTCCCTAGTAGATAGAAGTCTACCCAAGGTAGAGTAGTGTGGGCATGATCCTGACCATTCTTCCGTCCCCCCAGGGATGAGGGATCAGGCAGGAATCAAGAGGAAGCATGCAGGGTGGGAGCAGGGGGACCCATCCAGCTCAGTGGGCTCCCAAGCTATCCTAGACAGAGGAAACCTGACCACGCTATGCATCCGCACCCAAGACTGGGGAGCAGATATCTGGGCCTTGTCCTACACAAGACGTAGAGGAGAGTTATGGAGTCACATGCCAGTGAGAATAATAAAAAGAACAGCAAGGAGATGCCAATATCAGCTCAACACACAGCCAGGTCGCCAACCTAGGTTGTGCAGAGGCCTCTCCTGAAAGTGCCTTTTTGGAAAGAGGTACCTGCTTTGGCTACAAGTTAGGCAAAAGGGATTCTACAGCCTTCTACGCTAAGACTCTGACTCTTCCTGCTATGCCAGGCACCAGAAGAGGACTGCTTCCTCCTATCCCAGCCAGCATCCCAAACACGACCCGTGGGTGACAGACAAAAAGTAACAGACAAAAGGACTCAGTGGGCTTGACTCCAGAGCCTTGTCCTTGGGATCAGCTGCTTCTCCAGTGGTTTCCCAGCATCAATCAGGGCTCCATAAAGCTGACACCATCTTCCCCACTTCTTCCAGGCCTCAGCCACAGTGCAAGTGTTTACCCCAGAGCAGGGGCAGGTGCCACAGTCCAGTCAGTTGCTAAACACTTACCAACACCTTGTATGCCCCAGGGCTGGGCTTTGAGGTTCCAGGAAGCCCATTACAAGCCCAGAATCTCTCCTCCTGCTGCCTAAGGATCTGGATGTAGAACTCCCAGCTGCTTCTCCAGCATCATGCCTGCCTGCATTCCACACACCTTGCCATGAAGACAATGGACCTGTCAGCCAGCCCCAATTACTGTTTTTTTTTAATAGGAGTTTGCCATGGTCATGGTGTCTCTTCACAGTATAAGAACACTGACTAAGACACTGGCCTAGCACAAGCCACAGAGGGGACCCCGAACCCTAGAGATAGATGTTCAACCACTATGGAACAAAGGGAAAGGCCTAAGAATCCAAGCGGTCGTCAGGGAGAAACCGGCTTGCGGGAGGCTTGGAAGGACACGTGGGCTAATTTTCATTCAGACTGTCAGTTTATTCGGCTGTGACAAAGGGTTGTCTTCTTTCTGGGCCAGAGGGAGGAGGGGTGTACCTGGGGAGGTTGCTTGTTTAAGGGGGAGTTTGTCTGAGTTGGGGAACCTGCCTGGAAAAGAACCATGCCCGAGTAGGGGAGCCTGCATTGGGAGGGGCATACCTAAATGAGGGAGCCTGCCTGGAGAAGAGTCTGCCTGGCCTGGAGAACCTGCCTGAGGATTGGCATACCTCAAAAGAGTTTTGATGACTGAGCCTCCAGGGACTAATTCCTGTCTGGGTTGACTTCTTTCATGCCAGTGATTTCTGCTCCTATGCACAAGTATCTGGGTGCAAGCAGAGAGAGAGAGAAGCATTGTGAACTGGTAACTACAAGCTGAAGAAAGTCAGAGGGGAAAAAAAAGGTAATTCTCACGTGGCTCATGCAGTTAAAATTACCCACAGGTATGACAAGGTGGCAGAGCCCCATTTAAACCCAAGTGGAGCTCCTTCTGGATGCCTTCTGAGCCCACAGATATGTATGACTCTTAAGATCTCTATTGGACGTAGAGGATACAGGGTCTTGGGTTAGTCTCTGGGTCTTCATGAGCACAGACCATTGATTCTGGCCACTGCTTCTGGTGCCAGCATCTCAGAGAGACTGTAAAAGAAACACAGGTGTGAAGAGGCTGCCATGGCTCTAACATGCGGAGCCGTGAGTTCCATCCCCAGCACCGCAAAAAGGAAATGTTGTGCTCCTCGCCCCTCCCTGCCCGGCCCTGGAAGTTATTTTAAGGAATTAACTGGAACCGCGGTAAGGCACCTTGCTGTGAGGTTTTACTTCAGAAGATTTGGGCTACAGACAGACCCTTCCAAACGTTGCCAATGAAGCCACAGCGATTGACATGTCCCTCTGGGGCGCCGGATTGTCATGGACATTGTTCAAAGGTCTGAATGACATTTGTCCAAGTCTCTAACAGAAGCCTTGCTCTTCCCAGGGCCAGCAGGTTATATCCTTCTCCAGGGAGCAGGGGAAGGGGGAGCGACCTTTTCAGGCAAGGCAGATTCCAGCTGCTCACCCAGGGTGCCATTGTTCCATGTTCAGAAACCTGCATAGGGGTGTACTGTGTGGCAAGGCCTAGAGTTTTGTGATCCATGACATAAAAGCCTCCCCAGTATCAGGCTTCTCCATCGTGCCTCCACCCCAGTGCCCCTCAAGAAAGAGGTGCAAGCGTCGCCTTCCCTCGCGGACTCTGAGGCCAGCCACAGCACATCCATCTTCTTTCCTGTCGGCGGGGACAGCATGCGAGGATGGGAAGGCTGACCCTGAAAGTATTTTCACAGCTGCAAGAAGGCTTTTCCACTTGAGCCTTTAAAAATAGGTTGTCATCCCCCCCTGGGAGAAGTAATCTAAGCAAAACCCGTTTCTGGGTCCAACTCCAGAAGTTTATAGACATCTTCCATTTGTTTGTGCCAACCACACGGAGCCTAAGTCACTGCCTGGGCCTCAAGGGTCTGACTTGGGACCTATATTATGCTGTCTGTTGAGGGCGGCTCCGCTCAACCTGGCAAGTCGCCAGCAGCCCGTGCCAGGGGGAGGAGAAGGCCCCCTGCCTGTGTGGCATTCATGGGCTCAGCCCCAGGGGGGCTTGCCATCCTTATTTCGCCAGCAGAAACCTCAGAACTGTCAAGCCAGAGTTTTACAGGGAGCGCAGCTGGGCAGGGCCAACGGGAGCTTCGCTTTGTTTTCTGGGACAGCCTTCATCACAATCACATACCTCCAACACATACATGCACACATGCTCCAGGCCAAAGCCAAGGCCTCTCCGTGAGCTCCATGGTCCTCAGGCTCCACTCCTGCAAATGACAGCAGTCCGGTGCGAGCTGCCCAGACAACGCTACTGGAAAGGGTACTGCTGTGTGTTCAGAGAGAGAAGACAGCTGTATGGCTCACTTCAGGTTGACTCAGCTCTGGAGTCAGGCGGCTGCCAAAGTAGAGGGAGCAGGCAGCTTTGATCCTGAGAAATGACCCCTCCTTAACCTCCTCCCCTTAGCCCCTTTATGAAAGATGATATACTTACTGGGGCGGGGGGGGAGTCCAGATGCTTTTTTTATGCAATGTGTGATTTTTTTTTCTCAGATCAACTGCACCAGGATTTGGGTAACATCTTAGAAAAGATGCTCTCCCAGTCTCTGCAGCCTCCAAGGGCTCCTGCCTGGTAGCTCCTGCCAAAGGGCCTGCATGGAATAGGAAGAAATCAAGATGGGGGAGAAGAGAGGTAGTGCTGTGCACAAAAGACCCTGCCCTCCATTATCTCTGGGATGTGGAAACCAAAGGACAAGCAGAGAGTAGGTTTGGGGGACCATCTCTAAGAGGCAGAGAGGCCCTTATGGGCCACACACATATACACTGGGCAGTTCCCCAGGATGGTTAGAGATGAGATGATGTGGACTTATGAATCAGAGCTCTCCATCCCTCAGTGTCCTGCCTGTGACTGTGAAACAATGGCACACAGGCACAAAAGAAATGGAGCTAAGATCTGTGACCTGGGCATCCCTCATCCTCTTGACTGAATAAGGAATGAGAGTTCCACCTGAGTGAGGCCCACCCCTTACGAGGGCTCTTGCCCTACCTGCCTCACCCACCTCTTGGATGGCTTTCCATTCTCATCCATGCCACCTGCCTCTTGTCCTTCATCCTGGCATGTTCTATCCCCTTCTAGAGGTTTCCTGCCAAGTACAGAGTAAGGTGGTACCCTATCCGATTTATCCTGGTAAACCTCTGCTGGAGGATGGGCCAGGGCAGAGTGTGCACCAGCCCTTAGGGCACGTGATCTGGCCCACGCCACATCCTACAGCAGAGAGGCGCACTCCCGCACTGACCCTGGGTATATCATCATCAAGTCTCCTAACAAGGGATGCCATAGAAGCAGTTCCACACACGTGCGGCGTCCTGTCGCATGAAGGCTTTGGATCGCTGGGGCTCGGCAGTCCGCTTCTTACAGCTGCAAATTCAAAGCTCCGGAACTGTGTGTCGACTGAACTGTCTCTGAGACTGCTGTGATTTCAGGGAGAGGATCGCTGCTTTCTTTCCTGCTCTCCGTCACTCAGCTTTCCCACACTTTTTAAAACGCAGTCATTGAAGGCGATCCCTAAGGAGACGAGGCAGAGAACTTAGCGTTGAGATATCAGAGCTGTCCCGACTGTCAATCCCCAGTTCCCCAGAAAATTCTGAGTTGAGCCTGTTAGTTCTACGTTTACAGAAACACGGGAGGTTATGGGGGGAAATATTCAGAAGGAAATTAGTGGCTGATATGGTCTCCCTGCTCTCCACCCACCTGAAGCTGCCGTCACGTAGGAAACTTTGATGAATGAAAAATACCGAGACTACCAGCACCTTCAGCATCGGCAGCCAATGCCAAGAGGCCAAGTTCGCTGCAGCTTCGGGGACTCTGCAGATACTCCACACCCTCCATGAGCCCACTGTGGGACACGCTTGAACTCTGACACACGTCCCTGTGGTATAGCAAATGACTGTCAGTCATTGTTCCATCACGGTGACAAAATAATGGAGTCAATCAGTTAAAATGGGGGCAAAGATAGCTGGGTGTAGCTGCGCGCACCTTTAACCCTGCACTTGCGAGGCAGAGGCAGATAGGTCTCATGAGTTCAAAGCGTGCCTGGGCTACATAGTGAGTTACAGGACAGTCAGAGCTAAACAGTGAGACCCTGTCTCAATGAATAAATAAAACGAAAAAAAAAATGAAAGGTTTATGGTGACTCGTAGTTTTAAAGTTTCAGTCAGCTTTTTGGCATGTGTCGAGACAGAACATTGTGATTGGAATATGTGGCAGAAGAAGTTTCTCACCTCACGATGGCTAGGTAGGAAGAGGACAGAGACATCAACAGGGGAAGGAGGCAGCTCTTAAAATATAGTAAGAGCTATCCTTTCTGTGTTCTAAGGAGAGCCCAGCAAACAAACACAGAAAAGCTGAAAACAGCATGTTTCATGTTTAATGGCACATCTTTTAAACCAAACATGGGGCTCTAGAAGTGGCTCCGTAGTTAAGAGCACGTACTGCTCTTCCAGAGGACCTGAGTTCAGTTCCCAGTGCTCACACTGGATGGCTCATATGTGTAACTCCAGCTCTTTCCAGCTCCAGAGAGCTCTAAGCCCTCTGGACTCTGTGAACATCTGCCCACACGAGTACACACACGGACACAATAATCAAAATAAAAGAAATCTTTCTAAAAATAAAAAGAGGACTGGAGAGGTGGCTCAGTGGTTAAGAACACTTGTTCTTGCAGAGGACCTGGGTTCAATTCCCAGCACATGGTGGACCACAACCCTCTGCAGCTCCAGTTCCAGGGGATCTGATGCTCTCTTCTGACCTCTGTGAGCAGCAGAGATGCACTTAGTGCATGCCCATACATGCAGATATAGCACTAACACACATAAAATAAAGTTAAATTTTTAAATAAATAAATAGTACAAATGGATAAGCACAAGAGTGGTGGGGGTGGCGAGAGATCCTGAGACAACAGCTCCTTTGTTCATCATGATGCTTTTAACTGTCAAAGCCCCTTGAAGGCTTTGTTGTTCGTGGGTATCACAGAGTCCACCCAATAGCCTTCTCTGTTAGGAATGTGCTGTTGAAATAAGGCAGAGTGAGAAGAAGAAATGGCAATCCTACCCAAGTTCCACCAAATCAGGGTGGGTGGCCTTCTGTACCAGCATGTATCCCAGTTCTTGCTGCCTTTAGAGGAAGGCATTGACAGCAAGACCAACAGGCTAAATGGTATCCCCTGAGAAACATGACCTGGGAGCTGGGGAGATGCCTCAGTGGGTATGAGTGCTGCCTTGCAAGCAGGAAGACCTGAGTTCAAATCCCTGCAACCCATGTAAAATGCTGGGCGTGGCCTCACACCGACCTGTAACCCAACACTGTGGGGGCTGGAGAGAGGGGGATCTCTGGGACTTGTTGGTCGCCAGCCTAGCTCCAGGTCAAGTAAGAGACCCTGTCTCAAGGAATTATAGGTGAAGAGTGATAGATCAGGACACCTATCACCCTGCTCTAGCCCTTGCCTGCATATAGGGGTACACACATCCACACACACACACACACACACACACGTGTCCAACACCAAACACATAACTCTCATATGTAATAAAACATAGCAAATCATTAAATAAATGAAAATAAAGATGAGCCTGCTTCTAGAGTAAGGAGATATATTTTGCCTGATTCCTCAGAGTCACTTCCAGGGGAGAGTGGGTGGGGGCAGTGTGTGGAGGGAGGTACAGGAAGCCTGGTTTTCACCGCAGTAGGATTCTGAACTGGTACAGCACAGTGTCTGCCCAACCCACACGGCTGCTGGGAACTTATAGCCTCCTCAGACAGTGAAGAGACAGCAGAGCTGACAAGAGGAAGCCAGGGCAACCTGCATCCTCTATAGTAGAGGGTCACCCCTCAGCTCCAGTCAAGGGGAGGGTACTTCCAATTCTCCTTTTTTCCCCAAGAGAATCCAGGCATCCAAGTGTTTACATAAAATCTCTTGCATTTAAAATGTTTTCTTTCTAAAAATTTTTTCTTTTTGGTTTTTTGGGAAAATTTTTAAAACATAGTTGGTTGAGTTTTCTATTACAGAATCTGGTTTTCCAAGAGGGTGTGCTGATAGGTTTAGTTGACTTTGTTTATTTTAAAGGCGGGGTCATTCTGTAACTTAGACGGGAATACTACCATGTAGACCAGGCTTCTCGCCTTGAACCCACAGCAATCCTCCTGCCCTAGTCTTTCAAAGTGCTGGGATGGTAGGTGCAAGCGATCACATCTGGCTCAATTTGCCTTTTTGAAGGGAAATAGAACATTTATTCGGTGTGAAGAGAGAGGGAGGGAGGGAGGGAGGGAGGGAGGGAGGGAGGAAGAAGAAGCTTCTTGCTTCCAGGAAGAGCGGTATGAAAGAGCAGAGCAGAATCCATGAAAAGTGCATTTGAGGCCTGGACCCTGTCTCACGCTTCCAGGCCACACCCAGCCCAAACCCCTTCAGGAATCTGTCTCTGTTGACTTCCCCTTGAGAGAAGAGATAGACAGGCTCCCTGGTGGGCAGACAGACAGGGAGAGGGGCCACGGCTAGGTTATAAAGGTGGCAAGTCTCCAAGATAGCCAACTTCTTCCTCGGCCTCCTGACTTGATAGAAAAGTCTGGCAGCTTTTGTCTCCCACCTGCAGGCACCCTGCTGATGGACAGGCTCAGAAAGTCCAAAGCCCGCTCAGAACATGTCACACAACTGTTCTGGATCAATCAACCATCGTATCTTCAAGCTGACCAATCCTGAAGTAGGAAAGGGAAACTCTTCAGACCCCCCAGGCCTCCAGGAGAGACCGGCTTTTGGCTTCCTCTCTTCTGCTTTGTGGAGGGTCTTCGCTGTGGGCTTCCATGTGCATGACCCCGCACCTCTATAAACGCCTTCCCTCAACTGCCCATTCTGTCTGCAGGACGTGAGATCTGCCCGCGGCTACCTATGACGCTTCAGATTTTCCCTGCCTGTTAGTTCTTAAACTGACAGAGAAAATGAACCCAACCAAGACCCCTGGACTGTGTTATTTCTAGACCGCATCCCCCTGAAAAGCAATGTTGTGACCCCGTGCTGTTCTGAATAGAGAGACGCGGTTTATCAGACCGAGGTCCCAATGCGCCTTTCTTCCTTTCTGCCATGCTGATGAAAGGAATGCAGGTGCCGCAGCCCTACCATCACTGTGAGGACAAAAGGCTTGTGTAGAGTGGAGCACAGAGGTAAAGATGCGGGTCTCTGAGGACACACGTGGATCACTTCTCTGTCCCTGTCTGGTTTGGTCCAGATTTTAGTAAGAAATAATAATAATAATAATACTTTGCCTTAGCCACGGTTCTTCAGAAAAGCAGAGTCCAAAGCAAGGATTAAATATCGGTTCTTTGTTTGCTCCCTAGGGAAAACAGGCAACAGGCCCAGAACGATGGGCCACAAGCAGGGCTATGCTGTGCCCCACTGCCCCCTGCTTCACAAGCACTGAGCTCAGCTGAGCCACACGTTCCACTGGCCATATGGGCTACCCTTGGCCAGGCTGTGGAGGTCAATGCCTTGGTATCCCCCAGAGGGTGACTCTTTTCTCTAGACCCCTTTGCAGCTGCACAGGGCGACCGATGGTGTCCCTGGGGGTGGTGGTAAGACTAAGGAAAGCCAGGAACTCCCAGAGTGCAGCTATATTGGCCGCTCAGCAGAACCCAGGGCACGCCTGGCTCTCCCCAGGGCCATGATGCCCAAGGGACCAATGAAGGCACTTGATGGATGATGAAGGACAGATACTGGTCTGTGTTCTCTCACGGGTGTCATTTGTCTCTGAACTGTGAGGACTGATGTGTTTGTGTGGGTGTGCATATGTGTGTGTGCATGCAAATACATGCGAAGGACTGCACATGAACATGAATATATTTTCATTTCAAAAGTGTTTTCAACTGTAGTATCTGGTAGGTCTCAGGATACCCAAATATCCAGAAATGGCCTCAACCTAGGCTATAGGAGGATTTCTGCTGCTTAGATAAAAGCCAGCATTGCTCAGGTAGTTGTGAAACTGGTTTCCATCAGCACACTGGACAGGGCCAGGGTTAGGTAAGAAGGAGAGTGGGAGAGACTAGCAGAGATATCAAGATAGCAAATATAGGAAGCAAGAAGACAGCAAGAGATAGGGAGAATAGTAGGAGTTAAGAGATAGATCGATAAGATGGATAGATAGATAGGTGATAGATGATAGATAGATAATAGATGGATGAAGAATGATAGATAGATAGATAGGTGATAGATGATAGATAGATAGATGATAGATAGATAGATAGATGGTAGATAAGATAGATAGATAGACAGACAGACAGATAGATAGATAGATGATTGATAGATAGAAGATAAGATAGATAGATGATAGATAGATAGATAGATAGATAGATAGATAGATAGATAGATAGATAGATAGAATATTGAGAATAGGAACATCAGGGGAAAATACCTTGCAGCTATAAAGATAACAAGTGATATCCAGGAGGAGGGAACCCTGAAGAAGCGAGAAGCCAGCATGCCAGGGTGGAAGCTTTGAAACATATGTGTAACAGGTAATTGTGATACTGAGGGAGCCTGGAGGCCAGCATGGGCTTTGATACGCAGCTACAGGTATATGTCAATGGAGTCATATGTCCTTTCTGCCAGAGGAAAGGGAATGACTCCTTTTGATAGATGGGGACCGGTTTCCCAATTTCCTGAGGAACACTGGCTTTTATCTAACCACCAAAAATCCTCCTATAGTCCAGGCGGAGCTCATTTCTGGATATGGAGCCTGAAACCTACCGTTCCAGCTATTTGCTGATGGTAAGGAACAACATGGTCTCTTCTATGGCTCCCTCTGAGCTGGGGTGGGTCATGTGGTGATTCAGGAAGGCTGGAATGTGGGCCAAATGTCAGGACAGAGTGGGAGCTAGGAATCCAAGGGAGACCAAAGAACAGCCTTGGAGCTGGCCCCTGGTGGCCAGAGTTTGGAAGTCAGTTCTCTTTCAACAAGTCCACAGCTCACTGGTTTTGCCTGTCCACCTGGGACTAGTAAGGAGCTGGTCATTTTGGAGCAGTTTGTGGGGCTACAGCTGATTCTTGGGTAGCATCTGTCAGATGAGCAGAAATCTGTGGGACAGGTAGTATCTATATTATCTTACTGCTTTAAACTGTCCTTTACTAAGAGACATATTGGTGGAACCAGAGAAACAGTTCCGTGGTTAAGAGCGTCTGCTGCTCTTGCAGAGAACTGAAACTTGGTTCCCAGCACCCTCATCAGACAATTTACAACCATCTGTAACTCCAGCTCTGGGGTGCCCTCTTCTGGCCTCCAGGACACCTGCATGTGCATGTGCACGCACACAACACACACTTGCACGCACGCATGTACACACTATGCTCCAATACTGTTTATAGCAGTTTTGTTCATGATTGCCAACATGGAAACAACTCTGAAGGCAGCTTCTGCCCAAAGGAGCTTTGCTGATGGGGGAGGTTCATAAGGCACATAAGCCGTGCCAGCCTAAGAGACAGAAACTGGAGTCTGGGCCCCGTTCAAAGCAGTGAGTCTAATTAAAAACAAAAACAAACAAACAAACAAAAAAGAACACACACGCACTTTAAGGGTCAACTCCAAAAACTTGAACCTTAGGAGTAGCCATGTCCTATTGTCTTTGTCTTCTTAAGAATTGGTTTTCCAAAATGCAAAAGCTCTTGTTTGCGTTGTTTGTTAATTTGCATGACATCAATCTCCTACTGTGGCCAATTTCTGTGAACAGTCAGGAAAAGATGTGTCCTACTGACTCTCATGTCTCCAGGAGTTAGGGTGAGCATATAGCTCAGCTCTGAATTGCCAGGATATGTAGGAATTCTCCAGCCCCACATAAAAATAACACGATCCTGGATAGTTGATAGCTTAGCAATCTCTGAGGGACCTCACAAACAGACATAGCTCCTGCAGAACAGCAGACCACACTGCTCACATTTCTCCCCTGAAAAATAAAAATGTGCATTTTCGTTCTGCAAGTAAAGATAATCAAGCAAATGAGCAGACAAGACCACCAGAGTAAGAACCGGAAGAAGCAAGAGACCAAAGAAGCCCACCAAAGGCACCCCAGACCAAAATGACAAGGGAAGAAATTGACTTTGTCTGTATAAAAGTCAAGATGACAAAGAAAAACTGTGATGTTTGGAGACTCGTAGTTGGGTAGAGAGACAGCAGCAAGAGCTGGGCTCGTGACAGACTAGAGAGAAGAGGGGGTGACTGGGAAGGTGTGTGGGAAGGTTGTTCTCTTGTCCAGTACTCAGTGCATGGTAACTTATTAAATCACACTCCCAAGTTTTCTACATTTTCCTTTTTAAATTAATTTCCATAGGAAGTTTTTTAAGCAGTGCTTCCTGTCTAAATAGTCTACATCCAAATAATACAGAGGTGACTCAACAGTTGAAAATTAAATCAGTGTCATTCTGTCCAATGAAGAAAAAAAAACCTCAAATTTGTCAAATTAAAAAAAGGGTTTTTGATTAATTTAAAACATATAATTAAAAAACAAAAGTCTTGGAAACTGAAAAGAAAAGAAAATACTATTTACTTGATAAAGAGCCTTTATTTGACATAAAAAAGTCTAGAATGAGGGCTGGAGAGATGACTCAGTTAAGAATGCTTCTGGAGTCTAGAGTCTGGTTCTCAGCACCCTCGTCAGGCAGATTGTGACCATCTGTAACTCTAGAGGCTCTGAGGTTCTGGAAAGTCACATGCATGCACACACACACACACAATACACACACACACACACACACACACACAAATAACAATAAAGAAATGTACAGTGTCTAAACTTAGTGATGAAACAGCAGAAGTATTTTCATTAAAGTCAGATAAGAGCCAAGTATTATTTGTGTGTGTGCAGGTGTGCACATGTGTGTGCATATGCATATGCCCAGGGGTTGATGTTGGGTGTCTTCCTCAATTGTTCCATGCCTTATTTCTTTCTCACTAATCCTGGACTTCATCCACTGGACTAGCCAACAATTCCCAGAGACCCACCTGCCCCTAGATGTCCAACACTGGGGCTACATGCAATAACCTCCTTGCCCAGCTTTTCATGTAAATGTCGGGGATCCGGGATAGCAAATACTTTACTGCCAAAACCATTTCCCCAACCCCTCCAAGTCTAGTGCTGTATTGTCTTCACTGTCATGCATGATTCTGTTGGAAGTTTTCCCTGAGGCAATTTCGAGAGAAAGAAATACAAAGAATGAAATTCAAACAGAGAAGGGAAAAGTCGTTCTTCACAGATGCACGGGGAGCTACATGAAAAACTGAAAAGAATTAGACAGTTCTGCTACCTGCTCATACCATAAGGCTTCCACATGTAGGGAATGCCTATGTGTGATTGTTACAATGGTAGTACCTCCTAAAACCTGGTGGCTCGGCTCCCAGAGTGACACGGGTGTGCTGGCGGAGGAGGGACATGGGAAAAGGTCCTCAGGCCACTGGGGCATTTCCCAGCATAGTCCTCTCTTCTTGACTTCCGTATATCTTCATCATGATTTACCTGTGGGTCTTGAACTGACTTCCCCAGAGCTGTGAGCTAAGCATAAGTTGCTTGTCTCTGGCAGTTTTCTATAGCTGTGGAAACAAATACTGTTGACTCCCTAAAAGCTGTGTACACAGAGCTCTGTCCAGTCAAACTCAGAGGTGGTGACACTGCCAGCAGTGGGGTTGTTGGGCCATTTGGGGTTCTATGACACCGGGGAAGGTGGCTTTTGAGGGAGCTAGGACAGATTGGGCTTTAAAATGCACAGTCATTACAGCACAGTTTGTCAGCTCCCTCCACAGGCTCTGGCTCTGTGGCCTGAAGGCGTGGGGTTTAAGGAAGACCCCAGAGCTTGTGAACAACCGGTTTGAGAGAGGAACATTCTGGTTTTGTTTTTAGATATAACTAAACACAATACAGTGTTTGCCCAGCTTCTCACTTTGTGCGCTTTCAAGGAGCCAGTGTACTTATGGGATGAGCTGATAGGCAGGGGTGCACCAACCCATGTCCACAGAACTCTGTGTAGTCATGAACCGGTGGGCGGGGCTGCATCATTTTAAGTCCCTGCCACATTCTAGGCACTTTCTGGGTTTCATCCAATCAATTCCTACTATTCTTCTTCAGGTGGCTTCAGAGCTGCTCTAGGTGTGGGATGTGGCGTGTGGGGGGGGGGGGGGTGTCATGAGGTGTCTAGACCAGCCACGCATTCCTGCCAGTCTCACAAGGGCTTGTTAACGGTGGACTCCAGTAGCCCATCCACACTTCAGTTACCCTGTTGAGGAGGCGGGGCCAGCCTGGGTCAGCCATCTTGGTTGCTGGAGAGGCAGGAAGAGGCTCTGTTATTCTGCTTGTGCCTGTTCCGGGAGAGAGCAGCTTCGCTGTCATTATCCACAGAACCCACTATATCAATCGCGAATCAAGAGTTAAGCGAAATTTTAAAATTAAATCTGAAACCACAGGATATGTACAAGAGGGTGAGGATTATGCCGGCGTTTTTTATCAGTCACAGCTGCTCCATTATGTCTGTTTAGGGTAGAAATGGGCCTTTGAAATGCAGGACCAAAATAAACACACAGGCAGCTGTAGCTGGTGTGGGTGAGTGAGCGAGCGAGTGGAGCCAGCCAGGGAGGCCACAGGTCACAGTCGCCTGCGTCAAAGGCAAAGTAAATAATCCATGCATTCATCTGACAATGCCTAAAGAGCAGGCATCTTCCCAGAGAAAACCCTATCAGCACCTAGGAACTGGAAATTTTGTGGACTGTTGCAATTCATGAGAAAAAAAATCATAACTTTTTAGAAACACCAAATATGGAATTAGAAGTGATGTTGCAGACAAAGCCCACAGAAAGCATGGTGCTTTAGCAGCAACCATTCGAACAGGCCAATATTTACAGAGAACTTGCGGTTTGTCCTTTGTTTTACTCAGTGATAAGCATACAGAACTGAAAATGGTATTCAAATTCCTCTCAGCACTGAATAGTGCTAACTGTTAACTTGAAAGGCTCTAGAGCCACCAGAACCTCTGAGCGTACTTAGAGGGGGTTAAGGTGATTATATACATGGAGGTGGGAAGCTCCCCCCACTGTGGGCGGCACCATTCCCTTGGCTGGCATCCTGGACTGTGTAGGTGGAGAAAGGGAGCTGAGCAGCAGCCTGGAGTCATCACTCTCTGCTTCCTGATTGTGAGCATGATGGAGCCAGTGCTGTACTTGGGGCATGAGCTGGTAGGCAGGAGTGCAACATTCAAGTCCATAGAACTCTCTGCAGTTCTGAATGGATGGGCACCACCATAAGTCCCCAGCACATTCTGAGCAGTTCCTTCAAGAGCCTGCCACTTTTTCTTATGCACCATGACGTACCCTAGAAACGTGAGTCAGAATAAGCCCTTTCTCCCTTATGTTGCTTTTGTATGGGTATTTTATAAGTAACTAATATAATCTCCCATAGGAGAACCATCATCGGCAAGAAAATAAATAACTAATGTATTCTCATGTAATGATTAATGCATTTCAACCATTAATTTATTACAAGCATTAAAACTTACTGATGCCACATGTCTAAATAAATTTTACTTGACCTAAGGTCAATAAGCCTTATATAGTTTTAAATTTTATTTTTATTACTTTTAATTATTGGGTGGGGCAGGGGAGATATGCACATGAGTGCAGCTATCCGTGGAGGCTAGAAGATGACTTAGATCCATGAAGCTGGAGTTTCAGGCGACTGTGAGCCACCTGACATGGATGCTGGGAACTGACCCTGGGTCCTCTGTAAGAGCAGCAAGTCCTCTTAAGTGTTGAATTATCTCTTCAGTACAAACCTTCCTTCTTTCTTTCTTTCTTTCTTTCTTTCTTTCTTTCTTTCCTTCTTTTTTAAAATAAATCCATGGTGGTTCTGGGGAAAAAATAGAGGGAAATAAAAGCACAAGAAAGCCATAAAAGACTTCGATTTTCCCCACCCGTGTGTGTCGGCATGTACAAACACATGTGTGCCTCGAGCATGACTGTGCAGTGTTTCACTTCCCGGGTGGAAACAGTTTTAGAAAGTAAAGGCGAGGTTAACAGGCCAATCTCTTATTTCAAGGGAAAATGTTGAAACCAGTTCACGCAGAGGGCTGGCATTTGTGTCTCAGTCTGAGATAATGGAATTACAATTTTGAACAGTGCTGTCCTTTTGGATGTAGCTGAAGGCACTCTGGGAAGGGGAACTGCTTTCAAAGGCACACTGGATTAAAATTGGCTTGGACGGTCTCGCAGAGCTCAGCCAGCATGGATGTTCTTGGAGGTAATGACCCAGAGAAGAAGTGATTTGTGCTCACTTACGGTTTCCCACAGCAGGAAGCGCGGGAAGGGAGAAACAAGCCCGGAGGAGCAGATCTACACAGAAAGGCTGTGGAGGAGGGACTTCCACAAACCTTTGCTCCCAGAACTGCTCAGGTTCGCCTGGAAGAGGGCAGATCTGATGGGGTCTGGTGATTAGGATGCAGAGTGCACTCTGCAGTCAAGGGCAGCCTGGGGTCCCTTGCCACATGGGTTGATTAACACCCCTGTCTTCTGGCAGCATTGGTGGTATATGGGGTGGGAGCGCAACCATTACACCTGGCACTGACATCACTGTCTCTAGAAGCCCATCCTGCAGGTTACAAAGTCTCCTTTCTTGGGAGTGCCTGTTCCTGGTCCTCAGGATTGGAACTGTATTGGTTTCCGTTTGAGACACAAACTTTCTGTGAACTAGTATTCATGCTAATTGTTTCTTATGCCAGAAAACCAAACGCAGCAGAACTCACCCACGTTGGTAGATAGTAAGTGATGTCTGGTAAGGTCCTGGTTCTGCTGAGTACATTCTAACTTTTTTTTTAAAATATAGTTCTTATCGATTAGGAATGCTTTAGGTTACAAGTCATGTATGACTGAACCCTGAAGCCTAAATGTATTAAGGTTTATTTTTCTCTCTCTCAAACTCACAAATGTGGTAATGCACCAGCTCCAGTGGCCATGGTTCCTTGTTGGTGACACCTCGGAGCTGGGCACCCCCTGGTTGCCTGTTCCAGTGTCTGCAGCAAGCTCCTGGCTATCTTCATGCTTGTAGCCTCCTGGTCACAGCATCAGCTACGCCTCCATCACCACACTGGGCTTCAGGTTTCTAAAAGCTAACCAAGAACAAAGAGCTTGGGAGGCATGGCATACTGGCCCGCTCTTGTTGTATAGAAAATAAAGTGATCTCTGCAGACCCGCTTAACTGTCATTTACATTTTAAGCTGGCATCAGGAATTCTGGCTGCTGTTTGCTATTTGCTGGCCAGGAGAGACAAGATGCTCAGCGACAGATTAGAACAGAGGCTCTCAACCCGTGGGACGCAACCCCTTTCACGGGGGTCACCTAAGGCCGTCTCCATATCAGATGTTTACATTATAATCCATAACAGCAAAATTACAGTTATGAAGTAGCAACAGCAATAACGTTATGGCTGGAGGTTGCCACAACATGAGGAACTGAATGAAGGGGTCACAGCATTAGGAAGGTTGAGGACAGCTGGGTTAGAAGAATCGCAACTTAAACATCGGGCTGAGGTAAGAGCCGTGTCTCCCAGATCTAGAGACTAGCAGATCTGGACAAGGTGATGTTCTGTTGTACGGGGTGAGGACATGGGGACACAGCCTTTGCCTTCCTTTTCTATCAGCACAGGAAGTGCTACCATCCCCTGCTCAGAGAGTCCTGTCTCTCACACCACATTTGCAAATGGTTTGGAGCCATGAACCTCTCAGAGAGGAGGGCCACACCATTAAGCAGGGCTCTGAGCTGAGACCGGTTATTTCAGGGGGAGAGGGCTTGAGGTAGAAAAGAAGTTCATGTTGGAGAGTGGTGAGGTGCCCCCTGTCCCCGGGGGTGGGATGGACAAAGGGGAAGCAGCCTAAACTTCTCAGCTGGTCCTGCAGCTCACCCAGCCTTCTAGGACGCATGAAGTTTGCCTGTAGGCAAGTGAAGAAGCTGACCCAGGGTCAGTGCCTCTTGTAAGGTGTATTGATCCTGATCTGCTCTCAAAAGCAGAGGGGACATCTGCAGACAGCGGAGGGTCCATCCTTCACATGGAGGGCCCACAACTCACACTTTGTGTAAGATGAGTTGAAGGGATAAGACCCAGGCCTATTGCCATTGAGAGATTAGAAAGAAGGAGGAGATGAGAAGCCATGTGGATACTCTACATTTCAGACCGTGGAGACAGGAAAACAGATGGAGCCAGTTCCAGGAAGGACGGGGACCCGAGTTTCCACTTCCCTCATTGCCCCCCACCCCACCCTGTGTGTCTCCGTGTCTGTCTCTATTTTTCTCTGTTTCTTTGTTATTCTTTGGTTTTTCTTTTTCTGTGTCTGTGTAGCTCTGTTTCAGTCACCCAACCCCATTTAAAAACCTACCCCGTGTTCATCTTTTTGGGTCTGGGTTACCTCACTCAGGATAGTATTTTCTATTTCCATCCATTTGCATGCAAAATTTGAGAAGTCATTGTTTTTTACCACTGAGTAGTACTCTAATGTGTATATATTCCACACTTTCTTCATCCATTCTTCCATTGAAGGACATCTAGGTTGTTTCCAGGTTCTGGCTATTACAAATAATGCTGCTATGAACATAGTTGAACAAATGCCCTTGTCATATGGGGTGCATATGACACCCACGGAGACAGTGGGGCTGATCTATTGGGAGCTCACCAAGGCCAGCTGGACTTGTGACTGAAAAAGCAGGGGATAAAACCGGACTCTCTGAATATGGCGGACAATGAGGGCTGCTGAGAAGCTAAGGACAATGGCACTGGGTTTTGATCCTACTTCATGTTCTGGCTTTGTGGGAGCCTAGCCAGTTTGGATGTTCACCCTCCTAGACCAGGATGGAGGGGGGAGGACTTTGGACTTTCCACAGGGCAGGGAACCATGAATGCTCTTCAGACTTGAGAGGGAGGGGGAGAGGAGTGGGGGGAGAGGGAGAAGAGTGGGGGGAGAGAGAGAGGAGTTGGGGGACGGGGAGAGGAGTGGGGGGGGGAGTGGGAGGCTGGAAGGAGGCGGAAATTTTTTTCTCAATAAAAAATAAATAAATAAATAAAATAAAACCCTACCCCGAGGAAGCCTTCAGCTGCTCACTGACCAGATGTCTTTCTTAGACTTGGAGCCTTCCTCTCAGATGACAATGACATTGCCACACTCACACCCCATACAAGGCTGCCTGCGATAAGTCCTGTGTCCATGCACAGCCTAGTGTTTTCAAAGATTCTTCCTCTGTGGCTTCTCACACGTTCTCATGTGTGCATCTCGTGTGTGTACATGTGCACATGTGTTCTTTTCTTCCACCACATGGATCCTGGGGGATTAAGCGCAGGTCATCAAGCTTGGTAGCCAGCACCTTTACCCGCTGTACCCTCTCACCAGCCCTGTACTGACTTTGGGGGGCTTGATGAGTCTCTCTCCACTTCCTTGTCTTATATTCTACTTCTGCTGGTCTCAAAAAAGACATTCTTCTCAAAATATCAGGACAGCGTTTGATGAATTACTGTGGTTACTTCTGTTCTTACTGCCAGAATCTTCAAGTGTGACACGCAGGGCAGTGGTTTCATGTGTTGCCCGGTAACACAAACTCCCAACTAAAATCCTCTGGAGACGGCTTGGTAAATCCCATTTCTACATCTCCGTTTCTATTCTCAATTCATCAGGAAACATCTACAGGAGAAAGACAAACCTGTCATTGCAGGGAAGAACCCCTGCGAGTCAGAAAGTCTCGTCATTAACCTAGAAAAACCCAGCTCTAAAGGTAGCAAGTACATGTCATTGCTTTTTGGACCAGGACACCTTCTACCTGGTTGGATCTGACATCAGGGTACAGGGGCCACATCTTCCATCTGTGGGTGAAACAGAAGAAAGCAAGGCTTGCACAAACCCCAGGAGAGTTAGCAGGTATATGTCTGCCCTGACCCTGAGACTTCCTTATTAACGGTGTAAATTTAGGAAGCCACTTGGAGTCTCTGTGTGTTCATCTTTCTTCTTGGGAAACAAGAGTAATAACAGAGGGTATTATTTAAGACTGTAGCAAAGAGTCATGATGATCCGTATATAAGATGTCAAGCGCAAGCCTGGCAAGCTCAGGGGACAATAATTCCTGTGACTCGTCCTCAAACCACTCAGAGTGAAAGCTGAGACTCTCTGGGAGCAAAGGGACTATCCAGTGGAGGATTCCTGAACTCCTGGCCTCAGGATGACCCTTCCATCCCTTCTCAGAAGTCACCGGTTGCTCTGCTGTCCCTCCAAACAGGCGAGACTGCATCGGGTTAGCTTGATGCTCGAGATGAAGCACGCAGAGACTTAGGAACAGGTTGCACCCAAGAACAGAGTCTTCTGGGGTGTGTTACACAGTGTGCAATCTCGGTTGTGAAGCTGAAAAGTGGGTTCTGTCAGGGCAAGACACCCGACTCAGCTTCTGACCTTTGAACCCACCTTACACCCTTGCACAAGCCTGGAATGGGCCATTGGTCACTGTTCCTGCCACGCCTGGCCACTAAATCCAGATCCCCCTCCTAATTCTTCTGTGAGTCTTGCTACTTCACAGAAACCCCACAGGAAGTTCCTAACTTGTTGGGCCCCCAGCACCTCTCTGCAGTTTCAGGTACCAATTAGTCAGACAGGTTGGCTTTTAAACCTGTTCCTTTCTGCCCTGCACCTCTATGTAGAGGGGTGAGCTATTGTGACAGGGACTGTGGCTAGAATGAGGAGGATGTCACTCAGCTTAAAGCCAATAGAAGTCATGACGATGCAAAGAATCCTCATGCAATACGGGAAAGAGCAAGTGTCTAGGAAAGTGAGATTTCACCCAACTGAAGCTCAAAGCAAAAGACTGGTTGGTGGACAAGGCAGGGTTCATGGGGACAGAGCAGGCTCCATGGTAGAGAGGGCAGGCTCAGTGGTGGTCAAGGCAGGCTCAGTGGTGGGTAAGAAAGACTCCGTGGTGGGCAGAGCAGTCTCTAAGGTTAACAGGGCAGGTGCAGTGGTAGGCATTGCGGGTTTCAGGGTAGACAGGGAAGGCCCCGTAGTGGTCAAGGCAGGCTCGGTGGTGGGTAGGAAAGACTCTGTTCCATGGAGGGCAGGGCAGGGTTCATAGAAGCGCGAACATCAACTTGCTTTTATGCACGATCAGGAGGAGGAACAAACCTTTATAAATCGTGTCTCTTGAACTGGAAGTGAGAGCACATGCCTGACCCTCAGCAGGCAGCGACAGGAACGTGGCTCCAAGCTTGGAGCCAGCCAGGTATCCGTGGTGAGTTTCCAGCCAGCCAGGGAGATCTTATCTCAAAACAAACAAACGAACAAGCAAACAAAAATATCAAATACACAAATTTTGCTTTTCAGTCTTGTTAACTCATTGGCACAGGATCAGGAAAATCTATGTTTTACAATATCTCCAGGGTTCCGAGTCACCATTGAAATAGTTCCTACTGATTGAGAGGCAATCATGAAAATCTCAGTCCACGGAACTCCAGCAAAGCCCACTCGTTGTCATGACTGCCTTCCAATGGCTAAAACAAAAGTGTCAACTCCATGACAACAGAGACTCCCAGCCCCTGTCAGAAAACTCCTGGTTATGAGGGTGGGAGTGGCTTATGTCAGTCTTGAGTGACAACTCCACCAGGCTACCTCTAAACCATGGCTCTCCTTCCTGTGGGTGGATGGTAGAGCTGGCCCACTCTCTGGTGTGCTGTCACTGAGTTCCATTCAGTGTTCCAGATACCCTGTCAGCATGAGGATGTTGACAAGAATTACAGTCAGGTCTCCTCTTCTTCATCCCTAGAATATAGATATAACCCCTGGAATGTGTCCTGAGAGTTGACCTGCAATTAGACGCAGTAATTGGCCATCCAGTCTCTTACAAATCTTTCTATTTTTATTTTTTAGAATAAGAGAATTGGAGAGATAGTGGTTTGTTCCTGGAAGCTGGGGATCTTTGACATGCATTTGTCCCCTCGTCTTGGAGTGTGCCCAGCTGAAGTGTGTTCCCTGGATGGGAATTGTCCTCGAGAGGGGACACATTGAAAGCAGCCTCAAGGGCAGCAGACAAGAACACACCGTCTTTCAGGGAAGAGCGAGGATTTATAGGCAAACACAGCTATTCGCAGACTCTTCAATAAAGACGTACAACCTGAACAAAAGGTAAGTATTTCACTCAGTCTATGAAAGCCCGTGAAATTTATTTTTTGCAAGCTTTTACAGTCCGTGGCCTTCCCTTTCAATCTTGAATAATAGCACTGAATTGAGCTGTAAAAGCTTCCGAAGTTTGAAGCCTTTTGACAAGTTAATTTAGCAGTATGGTAAAAAGTTTTTCCCCAAGACAGAATAAAGCCATCATATCATGAATGTAGCAGTCATCCCGAGGAAAGAAAAGACCATTAGGATGATGGGCTTTGCGGAGATAGTTTGTGGTTTCGTGTAATCTACCATCAATATTTCAGGAGAAAGATGCTCACTCATCAGTCAGATGGAAGTCAATATCTCCACTTAAAAACAACACCAGGCCAGATCACATGTATCTTTTATTGGAAAAATAACATTGTCTGTGCAGTTTTCCTTCTAGAGTTCTTTAGATGCTAACTGTGGTGTGTGTGTGCATGTGATAAACAAGTCTTCCTTCTTACCTAAGAAAGAAACAAGGAAAAAAAGAAGCAGCAATATTTTTGCTCTTTCCAGCTACACATGAATCTCCCTCCCACGGTTTTCCCAGCTCCTGGGTGCTGTGACTTCCCGGTTCATTTTCCTGGCAATGAAGCCAGGTGAGCTGGCTGCCTGTTTTAGGCAAACTGAAAGTCAGTAAAAGCATGTCTCTCGTTGGCTGCTTGTGTTTTGTTTTTGGTTTTTTTTTTTTAAATTAAAAGTTGGTACCACAAAGTACCTGGCTCCCATTTTCTGATAGCAAAACAAGAAAGGAAACAGAACCGCTGCCTCCCTCCAGCATCCCCGTGGGCGTCGCTGACTCTGGGAGAAGGGTCCACCTATTAATAGGACGAATGAGAATGATCCAGCCTTGTCATGATGGAGGAAAAAAGCCAAGAAAATTAATTATATTTAACAAAGAAATGCTGCGGATACCATTTGGTCCTGTGCCCTGAATATAAATCTCCAAATGTTTCTCACTTGAATGTTTAGTGGGGAAAATAAAATTAAAATTAACAAACAGATGCCCCATTGTGTTCACAGTGATTTCCTGGGCTGCTTTGAAGTCCTTCTGGGGAGTCAGTGGGTTTTACAAGATGGCTTAGGAAGGCGACTCCTGAGCTTTAGGGTAAAAAACGTTTTTGTCGGGGCTGGAGAGATGGCTCAGTGGTTAAGAGCAGTCACTGCTCTTCCAGAGGTCCTGAGTTCAATTCCCAGGAACCACATGGTGGATCACAACCATCTGTAATGAGATCTTGTGCCCTCTTCTGGCATGCGGGCATGCATGGAGGCAGAATGTTGTATATATAATAAATAAATCTTTAAAAAAAAGTTTTTGTCTAAGAAGAGGAACGGGTTTTATTGTTTGTTTGGTTTTCTATTGGGTTTTTATTATTGATTTTGCTCTTGGTACAGGATCTTGTGTTCCAGAGCTGGCCCTAAACTCACCATGTAGCCGAGGATGGTCTCGAACTTGTGACCCCCTGCCTCTGCCAGCAGAGTGCTTCAATTACAGGTATGGGCAACCATACCATACCTGGTTTTATGCCGTGCTAGGGATCCAACCCAGAGCTTCCTGCTTGCAGGGCAAATGCCCTACTTTTGCTTTGTGGTGGGACACACAGTGGTTTTCATTTTAACAGAGGAGAGATATTAATTGTTCTATTAAACTGGTGTAGGAAGAAAATGCCCAGTGAGCTGGTACTGAAGAAAAGGACAACACAATTAAGGAACAGATTTTAAACACATCCGTGTGGGGCAGCCAGCCCTGGGTCAGTTTGAGCTTCGCCCTCAGTTCCCCGAGGGACTCACTCTAGGGCCTGCTGTGCGACAGGTGCGATGCTACCTGCAACAGCCACCACAGGCTAGGTGGGGGGATGTCTAAGATGCCCTCCTCATTCCCTCAGGTGGAGCCCTTCTCACGGCTCCAAGCTTCTTTGAAAGGAACGAGACTCCTGTGCACACTTTTCTGCCGGGTGGCTGGAAGGATGAAATGAGGAACAGCCCATCCGGCTCGCTTTAGTGCTCCTGCACACAGTAACTGCCAAGATGTTTGTATCATGACATATGCTCACAACTGTTGATCCCGGGAACATACCCCGGGCCTTCCTTTCCTGCTTGTGTAATACTCCGCTGTCTAGAGGGTTCACTCAATTCATTCACTCAGCCACGGTCTAGGAATGAGAAATCCTTTCCATGGCTGCTGTGGCTAGAGGCCCAATAAACATTGCATCCAGCTGTTGTGTGAACAAGAGTTTGCATTCTCGAGGGGAGAAAGCCAAGCAGCTGGATCACCAGGTTCTATGTTAGGTGTGTTTACACCAGAAGAAGTCTGCGGATAAACAAAAATGAAAGCGCTGTATTTCAGAGCTGTGTGTACACTTGCCCATGGCCATGCGTACTTCAGAGCTCTGTGCACACTTGCCCATGGCCATGCGTACTTCAGAGCTGTGTGCACACTTGCCCATGGCCATGCGTACTTCAGAGCTGTGTGTACACTTGCCCATGGCCATGCGTACTTCAGAGCTGTGTGTACACTTGCCCACTGCCACACATATTCAGAGCTGTGAGCACACTTGCTCACCGCCACACATATTCAGAGCTGTGTGCACACTTGCCCACCGCCATGCATACTTCAGAACTGTGAGCACACTTGCCCACTGCCACACGTATTCAGAGCTGTGTGCACACTTGCTCACCGCCACACATATTCAGAGCTGTGTGCACACTTGCCCCACTGCCACACGTATTTCAGAGCTGTGTGCACACTTGCCCACTGCCACACGTATTTCAGAGCTGTGTGCACACTTGCCCATGGCCATGCGTACTTCAGAGCTGTGTGCACACTTGCCCACCGCCATGCCCAAGAAAGGCATCATTCTGCCATAGCAAGGCATCTTCACCAGATTTTGCATCCAGTCTGCCTGTAACTGAGGAACTGACTGTGGCTTTAGCTTGCCTTTCCCCAAAGGGTAAAGTTGAACAATGATGTCTTCCTTTATGGTTTCTGGTTGTTTTTTCCCCATTCTGTATTTAAAATCTACCCACAGAGCATAACCTATTCCTCTCATGCTGCCTCCTAGAACTCTAAAGTTTTACTTTTCCCACAGAGATTGTTTTTCTGCCAAGCGTGTCTTTTCAGGATGAAATAGTGAGTGGTTTATTCACCCTTTCAGGAGGGACAGCCACTTGCACAAGCCCTTTGATTTAGTGGCCTGCTGCCGCCGTTGCTCACAAGCGTGTGCTCACAAGCATGATCACGAATTTCTTTCCTAGTTATGTAGTACTCTGCTTTTTAGAGGTACCATTCAATTCACTCACTCAGCCATGGGCGAGAAATATTTATATGCTCCCGGATACAGTCTCTGTCACAGGTCACTGTCTTAGTTAGGATTTCTATGCTGTCAAGAGACACCATGACCATGGCAATTCTTATAAAGGAAAACATTTCAGTGGGGTTGGCTTATAGTTCAGAGATTTAGTCCATGCAAGCAGATATGATTTTGGAGAGGTAGCTGCGAGTTCTGCATCAGGATAGGCAGGCAGCAGGAAGAAAGAGTGACACTGGGCATGGCTTGAGCATCTGAAACCTCAAAGTCCACCTACAGTGACACACTTCCTTCAACAAGGACACACCTCCTAACAGTGCCACTCCCTATGGATCCTTTGGGGCCATTTTCATTCAAACCACCCTCGTCACCTTTCTGCATGCACAGGTGCTGTGGTTTAGACTTCTTCATTCTATACATGGCTGTCTGTCCCTCTCAGGGCAACTCTTTATAGCCACATCCCTAAAGCTGAATGATGACGTCTGATCAAGACACATCCCTTTGGTTATTTACCGGAATTGCCTGACCTACTTCTGGAAACAACTAGCCAGCAATGCTATAGGTTCATGATGGAGCCAAGAGAAGGCTGCTCACAGTCTCTAGTCTCTCTCTATGGACATAGTATTTCTTTAACTGCAGCCAAGATGCTGCCAATTAAAAGATATACCGTTATGTCCTCTGTTTGGAGGAAAGGAACAAGTATTGCCAGCTAATTTATGACAAGAAGCGAAGGCAGGGTCAATTTGAAGTTCTATCTGATTTCTGAGATGTTAAAAATATTTTTTTAAAACATGTTTTAGAGTTGATGAAATTTAGTAACTGTCTCCAGTTATTTCAATGGTTTCGTAACTCTCCATCTGCACACACTTCTGTTATATCTAGCTAGGTACTGTAAGGGTCTTGCATCGTAAATGGTAACTTTACTTCTTATTAACTTATTATTAATTAACTAATTAATTAGTTAGGGTTTTTTTTTTGACAAGTTCATGTTGGATAGTTCTGTCCTGGAATTTGTTGTATAGTCCTGGATGACCTTGAACTTGCAGAGTGCCTCCTGCTTCTGCTTCCCACACTGGGATCACAGGTGTGTATCACCCTACTCAATTATTACCTTCTTGGAAACGCTGGATGTTCCTAAGGATACCTAGAAACACAGCCATTCCAACCTGTCCTCAGTTGTGGCGTTTGCCCATAGAGGCAGAGCTGCTGACCCCTCAGCTTAGCACACGTGGTGAACTGCAAGATGCCAGCTCTCCTGGCATGCTGAGCTCTGCTGTAGCCTCAGGTGTCTGCAAGGCCAGCACTTGCACATGGCTGCATCTCTGTGGAGAGCACATGCTTTCTCCCGAGGGTTCCAGGAATGTAGGACCCTTCCGGTCTCTGAACATTGATATAAGTATGCTGTGTTATTACTCAATCTGTGTATATCAACTATAAAGAGATTAATACTCACCATGCTGCGGGCTTGTGTATTCCGCCTTTGAGTCATGAAGCTCTGTTTTTTGTTATCATGAGGTCAAATGCCTAGCTGAAAGATTTAGCCACCGTGCCTTTCTGGCCAATCTTCCTTCCTACCACCACACAGTGGCCACCTTTGTCTCCAACAATGCTTTCTTTTCCTAGAAAATTCCAGCAATCTTCTAATAACAGAAATGCTCTCAAAAGTTTTGGCTTACACATTCTGTTTTGCTCCTCAGACCGCTGGTGTTTATGTGTCAGCCTGTTTGGATAGCGCTTATATGCAGCAGGTGGCTTTGATTTTTAAATCCAACTTGACAAGCTGTCTTTACCTGGCAAATTTAGTCCATGGGGCTTCATTGTGATTTATTGTTATTGCAGTGGCTTATGGGAGATTAAATAACAAATCTAAGGGACTCTTGGAAACGAAGCTCTTTTTAAAGTGCCTTCCACAGAAAGGGTCGAAGAGCAGAGTAAAGGGGGTGTGTGGAGAGATGACTGAGCAGTTCAAAGAACTCGCTGCTCTTCCAGAGGAGTCTGGTTGCTTTTTAGTACTCATGTGCTGACTGACAACCATTCTCTAGTCCCAGGGGCTCCCAGGCATTCTTCTGGTCCCTACAGGTGCCAGGCATACAGGAGGTGCCCACACATACATGCAGGCAAAACGCTCGTACATAAAAAACAATAATAAATAAATCTTTTAAAAGTTCCCAATCCTGGGAGCATGGGGACTTTGGGAGAGGGTTGGAGGGGAGAGGAGAGGAAGGGAGGGGAACAGAGAAAAATGTAGAGCTCAATAAAAATCAATTAAAAAAAAGAAAAAAAAGTTACCAATCCTAAGACATACCTGTCCTCTTCTCCTATAGGCTGGGAGTCACCCTTTTGTAAGTCCCCCATTTCATGGGTTTAGGACACAGATCCTTATCTAAAAAGCAATTTGGGGCTTGAGACTGCCACCTTTTCTGATTGTGGGTTCAGTCACACAGCAAACTGCCTCTAACTTTCCAATTCTAAGGGTTCTGAGACAAGCAGGCGCCGGCTGCCGGCTAGGAGAGAGAGGGCCTTAGATCCTCCTGCTAGGTGTACCTGCTCAACCCTAAGTGCCCATCATATCATAAAAGGATCATAATAATCTAGTTCTTATGTCGTTTGGATGTGAAGTGTCTTCCGTAGGCTCACCTATCTGGATACTTGGTTCCTGGTGTGGAAATTTTAGGAGGTGTGGTCTTGCTGGAGAACTTAAGTCACTGAGGTTGGGCTTTGAGGGTTCCTAGCTTCATCCTACTTCCTGTTCCCTGGCTCTTTTTTTGGATATGAATGAAAATATGGAAAGTCGGCTTCCTGCTCTGCCTTCCCTGCCATGAGGGACTGTAGCCATGTAGCCTCTGGAACTGTCAGTCAAAATAAACCCTTTTTTCCCTTAGGCTATTTTTGGTCATGGCATTTTGTCAAAGCCATGGGGAAGAAACTAATGCAGAGATGAATGTGGGCATACTTTGGATGCCCATGTTATGGGTGTGTTTAAAATCCCTGGGATTCCCTGGAGCTAGAGAGTGGTTGTCAGTCACCATGCGGGTACTAAGAATGAACCAGGCTCCTCTGGAACATCAGTGAGTTCTTTGAGCTACTGAACCATCTCTCTCTCTCTCTCTCTCTCTCTCTCTCTCTCTCTCTCTCTCTCTCTCTCTCTCTCTCTCCCCCTCCCTCTCTCCCTCCACACACACACACACACACACACACACACACCCTTTGCTCTGTTCTTTACCTCTTTCTGGAGGAAGCATCTGGGACACTCTCCTTTCTCTTTGCTTTGTTGTTGACCGTCTTTCTTCTGCTGATGCTTCCTGACAGGTCTATTGGCTGGAAGAACATTTTCTCCCTTCTTTTCCTGCCCTCACTGATGTTTTGGAACTTGTTTATTCTATCTCAAGGGCAGTGTTAACAGGATACCAAGCCAAAGCTCCCAGCCGTGCTAGCCACTCACACAGGGCTTAGGTTCTCGCGGAGTTTCACACCTTCTCAGATCTCCTTTGTTCTTCACACCAGAAAGTGTCTAGGCGTGTGTCACTGTGCCTGTTCAGAGTCTTCTTAGCTTTGCATTTCTTGGCAGCTGATTTCTGTCTGAGGACAAGGGAAGGATTAGGAGGAAGGGGCAGAGGAGCAGGGAAGTCACTTTAGGGGTTTGCCCTTGGCTTTTCCTACCATGATAACTGTTCCCCACCTCCTAGGGCTCCGCCATCTGATAGATAAATATATACATCTCAAGCCAAATGGATGTTCATGGATCAAGAAAACTCTACACTCTGAAATTAGGGGCTCATTCATTTCAGAAGCATATGGGCCAGTTGCAAACACTGGTCATTTTATATGGTTTGAATATGGTTAATATCTTCCAATTTTTGTGATGGAGACCTGGTCCCCAGTGCACTGTGCTGAAAGGTGGCTGTGGTACTTTCAAAAAGTACCTCATCAGAAAGCCAAGCAGATGAGGCTAACAGATCTTGGATTTTTAGCCTCTGTAAGCTTAATAACTTGTCTCCTCTAAGTGACTTTCCAGGCTCAGGTGCTCTGTTGCAGAAGAGAACAGATGGAGAGAATCTATGAGGCCACAAGACAGATGTGAACATGTGCATCTGGCTTAGCAGCCGACATACGAAGGACTAGCGAAGGAGTAAAGGTGGAGCTGCCTAAGTCCTCGGACCAGCATGCAGGGAAGTGTAAGGTGGTCCCAGAGCCCCACTGGGGAGTGTGGGCAGGATTTATGCACAAGAAGGGCTTGGAGGCAAAGTATTCCCCCTACCCACCCCAGTTCCATCAAGGATCAAGGAATCTTTGAGTCTAAGACAGAAAAACAGGTGGAAAGCACAGGTTTGCTTACTTAGGATTTACATGACTCATAAGAAAGGAAGACCCCCAACTAGCGAACCTAAGTGCTTTTGTGCTGGCCTAGACAGAAAGAAGCAATTATAGAAAGTAAGTAAGTTATGTTGGGAGGCCAAAGGAAATGGGGATTATTTTAACAGGGCTATTTGTACAGAAGTCTCTGGACTAGGACTTCCCATTAAAGGATCTTCCTTCCTCTCTCCCTCCTTCCCGCCCTTCTCTCTCTCTCTCTCTCTCTCTCTCTGAGGTGGGATCTCCTGCTTCCAGGAAGAAAAACAGAGATCAGAAGGCCCTTCCAGCAAAGTGCCATGCTCTGGAGAGACACGATCTGAGGCTCTTCATTCTTTGCATGACAGGGATTTTGCAGATGTCTTACAGGCTTTGTAAATGGACTTTGAGTTGATCTAAGAGGACCACATTGGTAGGCCTGATCTAATCAGGAACACTTTTAGAAGTTAAGAGAGGCCAAGTTGAAGAGATTTTCCTGCTGGCTTTGGAGACAAAGGCTGCTCTATAGAGAGACAAGAAACAGAACATGGAGAATGGTCTCAGCTGATAGTTTCTGAAAAGCAGGGACTTTAGCACCACCACTACAAAGAACTGAGTTCTGCCATCAGCCAGTGCACTTGGAAGAGAACCCGAATCTTTAGATGCAGCATGAAGAGTCTCCTGACCTGCAGAAGTTGAGAGTTTAGACATATTCAATGCCTGGTTGCACAGTTTAAGGAAACTATGTAACATAACCACTGAAACAGAGACACTAAGGAGGCAGGGGCAGGACCCCATCTTTCCCTGTCCTGTGTGCCCTTCTCTGAGCTGGCTGTGAGGAGGGTCCTTCTGTCTGTGCCAACCCAGTCCTATGGAGAGCAGTCCCCCAGGTCCCTGACAGAGCACAGCTGCTCTCTGAAGGGCTGGAGGGACACTGGTGATGGATGAAAGCTACTCAGTGAACATGCTGTGGCCTGGAGCCAGCCCTGTTGACTTGACTTAAGGATTATCCTTTCTCAGCTGTTTTCACAGGAGGCTTTGGGTAGTAAGTTCTCTCAGCATTTGCCTGAATGTGTCTCTAATTTTTCCTCCTCAGTGCATGGATTCACTTGGCCCAGCCTGCTAGGTGATCGGGCTCTTTGCTCAGCATCAAAATCTGTGACTCAGGGATCCTGCAGTTCCCGTGATGAGTCCCGTTGTGCCTTAGGAGGCAAGCAGTCACTTCTCCCTGGTGACGTTTAGAAGCTTCTGCCTCGTGGCATGCGGTAGCGTCACTGCTGTCTTATCTGGTAGATGCTGTCTTCAGAACTCAGAGATTTCTGGATTTCTAAGAAACTCTTTCCTCTAGGCCAATGTTTCTCAACCTATGGGTCATGAGTCCCGTGGGAAGGGGGGGGGTCACATATCAGATATCCTGCAGATCAGATATTTACATTACAATTATAGCAGTAGCAAAATTACAGTTTTGAAGTAGCAACGAATTAATTCTATGGTTGGGGGAATCATCACAACACGAGGAACTGTATTAAAGAGTTATAGCATTAGGAAGGCTGGGAACCACTGTGCTAGGCACTTCAAGACATCTACACACTATGGGTTTTCCCCTCTCTTCCTCATTTGCTTCCTTGTGGGAGAACAGACCCAAAGGTCCAGCTTGAGCTATAAGATCTTATATCCTTGACTTATACGTGAGAACGGGGGAACAGACAGGCAAGGGGAAGGTAGTGAGCAAGACTAAGAGACAGACTCATCCTGACTTGCTTCCTGGATCCCACAATGCTTAGGCATTGTGGTCAGATGGCCTTTCTGATGGCCATCAACCAGGCACCAGCTTAAGGAAGACAGGGCCCTGCCAAGTTGGGTGACTCCCTTTTACAGTTCTCCAGAGGGCACAGCCCTCAGTAGTTGATACTTCCAGGGCAGGTAGGGTGCAGCAGCAACATAGCCACATGGCTCCCACTCTGAGCAATGTCCACAGCCCTCTCTTTGGTTCTCTGGTTTACACACGGATGATTTGCTTACAAGTCACCAATGACATCATTGATTATTATTTTCTATTCCCCTTTGGCTTTCTAATTTTAATAACTACATTCTTCATGTCTCAAAGGTCTATTTGTTAAGAAAGTCAGCTCATCTTTTTCTTAGCATCTTACCATTTGGTTACATATCTAATGTGGCTTTCTTTAATTTCCTTAGTCCTTTCCAGTACCTTTACTTAAAAACTTTCTTACATTACCCGCCCCCCATGTTTTGAGAGGGGTTATCCCTGTTTTTGACCCATTTTCTAGCGCTTGTTCACAATGAATCATTCCCTATGGGTCTTATAATTTATACGAAATTTCACATTCTATATAAGAAATTTAGGTTGTATAATTTTTGGCTATGAGCAATAGAGTGAATGAGACTCTATTGCTTGGAGTCCTTAAGAGGTCAGGTTAGGAATTGAGCTACTCTCAGAAGCCCCAAGACTCTCCCACAAGGACTCAATTCTGTGTCAGTGCCTGGCTAGCCGTCTGAGTGCTCCATGCCGTCTGTGGTATTGACCAGAGTGAGAGCAGCCTCCGCGCACTGCTCAGGGGTAACCTCAGCTTGTCTTCCTGCCTAGAGGGCATGCTTACGCTACCCTGTGCTCTCTTTGAAGATGTGAACTCCATCTCCTTCCTTGTGCACTCAGCCCCCAGGGCCTGGGTTAGAAAGACCGGGAAAGTTGTTTGCCTGATGAATACATCTGTGTGGGATTTTTCTTCCTCTCCCACCTCTACTGGGAGCCCAAACCCAGGGTCTCATGCATATTAGATTTCTGATCTTTAGTTTTTTTGGCTTTTGAATGCGGGGGTGGGGGGGGGGTCCTCTTGATAGCCTGCTCACCTAGCTATGTCTGTTCTCAAGGGCTGTCTTTTAGGTCACATTCTTAGATCCTTTTTGTAAGCTAGTCTCCTCTTCTGTAGAATCCTGAACTTTGCCCTCTCCCCATGCTGAAACTGAAAATGACAACATTCTTCTTCAACTCTTGTGTCTGTATTTCTCAGGCCAGCCCAGAAAGTTGCCTGCTGCCCATCTCCTGGACACCTTCAGGTCTTTGGCTCTTGCTTTTTCACATGTACCATCCCTTCCCCATATGAAGCCTGGATCCGTGAATGAACTCTGGCCTCTGCCCTCCATCCATAGTGCCTGCCATCAGGATAATCAGTTTTTGCTGTTTTTTTTCTTTTTTTAGTTCTTCTTAAATTCTTTAAAAAAATTTTCTTTTTACTTTTTGTGTCTTTCACATGATCCACCTTGATCCCATCCATTTCCCGTCCCTTGATATCCACCCTCTGCCTTTACAAACTCCCCTCCCCCATAAAAAGAAACTCCCCCTTCCCCAAAACAGAAAAAAGAATCTTTTCCTGAAAGCTGCAGTGTGACACCGTGAGCCACACAGTAAACCCTTGTCCAAATATCTTTATTTGCAAGTGTCCATTGCAAAGTCACTGCTCTGGTTCAAGGACTCTGGTTTCTGCTACCCTATTGATGCTGGGCCCTCACTGGAACTCCTCTTGGATATCCTGTTGCTGCCCTGTGTCATGGAGGTCCTGCAACTTTGCAGATCATAGATGGGGTGGGCCAACTCATAACCCTCGTTCTGGGCCTGGGTGGTATCAGGGTTGGTCAGTCTGCAAGCGCACCTCACCCCCATTCTCACCGCCAAGGTGAGCTCTCCAGCATTGCCATGGTTAGTTCAGCCCATGCAGTGGTGAGCAAGGGGTGGGGACAGTCCTCCTGTTTTCACAACTCAGGGTTGGCTCTCCCACACCTGCACCATCAGGGCAGGGCCATCTCTATGGTGTTGTCCAGGCGAGGTGCAGGGGCCATTCTCCCAAAGCTGCAGCTGGTGAGGAGCAGGGACAGCTCTTCTGCTCTTATGACCTCAGGGCCAGCTGTCCCACCAACCACAGGGACTATGGCTGTTTGTATCAATAGCCCGGTTGAACCATCCTTATTTGGAGTAGGTTTGAGGAGGGGCCTTGGTGGGCAAAGGACAGTGAGACAAAGACCAGGGCTGGAGGGTTGGGGTGGCATGAGCATTGGTGACTTCCATGCCTGCTTGGCACCTCTTCCCACCTGTCAGTACCCCTGTAATTCAGGAGCCATCTTGACTGAGTCTCTAGCTCCTCACCCAGTATTTCACCAGAAGAGCGTGTCTTCTTTCTCCCAGTGGTTGGAAGATAGCTCTGGGAACACCAAGATCACTCTGGTGTATATATTTTCTCTTAGCTTGGGATTTGCAAATGTTTGCATTTGTAAAAATTATACACTATTGTAACAATGTTTTGTATTTTTCCCCCTTAAAACTTTGACTTTCTTTCCATCTGTGTTGTGTGTAGTCAGGAGATGGTCTATAATAGTGATGCTTTCAGTTTGGAACGAGTGAACCGGTGGAAGTTTAAAACAAACAGTGAGTAGCGGACAAAGAGAAACAGCAGATAGCAAAGCGTTATCACACCTAGCGACGGTGCTCACAACTTCTAGCAGAGAGACAAATGGAGCAGCTCAACTCAGGGGGCAACCAAAAGGTCACAACATCAAATCCCAGGCTTGTAAATGATGACAGAAACCCAGTTAAGGCAAAGAGCTGGAGTTCCCAAGTGAGAGTCCTGGCCAGAGCAGTGTCCCCTCAGGTAAGGTTTCCAAGTGAAAGGACAAATAGCAGCAGACAGAAAACATTATCAGACCAGGCACTCAAAATTATCCAGCAGAAACTGTGTTGTTAGTTGAGGCAGTCAGTCAGTGCTCTCTGTTGAGAATCCTGGTAAGGGTTCTCTCCATAGAGTAGCTTCTGCTTTCTCGTTCCCACTGTGGACTTTTCTAGTATGGGATAAACACTAAAAACTTTGCCGTGATATCCACCTTCTAGCTGTGCTCAAGGACACAGTGTCTTCAACCCCCTTAGTTCCTTGCTGTTTTCCCTCTCTGTTACAGAGCCAGAGACCAGCCTGACCCAGGACAGGGGGTTTTAGAGGACACTCAACATAAACATGCTTAGGTCTGGAGTAGAGGGCAACCCTGCTTTCCAGCAAGGCTCAAACAACACATAAGAACTCAGCAATATAAAGTACAATGAAAAACCCCACTATTATATAAAACCATGTCACTTTTATTACATTTGTTTATCATACATGTGCACTTGAGCATGCCATGGCACATGTGTGGAGGTCAGTGGAAAATTTGCAAGAGTGCCGTCTCTTTTCCACCTTGTGGTCTCTGGGATAGAACTCAGGTCTTCGGACTTGATGGCATCCATCTTTACCTAATGAGCTATCCTGTGGAACCCAATCACTTCTCTTTTTCCCTGTGAATCTTTAACTGGATATTGACTGACTAGAATAGAGTTCCAGAACTGAAACCACTTGTTGAAAAAAGTATACAAAATTGAAGGTTTCATCTGGGCTTGTAGTTGAGAAATTGTCTAAAAGTTTCCATCAGTTGACACTCAGTGACGGTGTAATGGTGTTTATTTCTTCATGTTTGCTTTTATCAACAGATAAAGTGTTGCCTTTCTCCTGTTATTAAGGAATAGAACATTCTGTCATGTTCATTGGGCGTTCCTTCTTTTGTTTTCTTGTCTTTGCCTCTGCTTGTTTGGCTTGGAATACTGTGCTAGTCTCAGCTTTGAAAACCTCCTTCCTGTGAAGACCAGCCTCTGCGAAGATGATGCAAGCCTTTCCCTGTTTTAAACTTCATTTGTGTCCAGATGCTTCAAAAGTGAGGCAGCTACTTCCTGCAATATTGTTTTCAGGTGAAGCCTGAGAAAGGCGTGGCTCTTAAATCCAGGGAGTTTTGAAAGGGACTGACTGCCTTCCTTCAAGCTGTGTTCCTTTTGTATTCTTCCTTCCTTTGTAAAGATCGACCTTGCTCTTCCCAGACAGTCCAGCCACTGTCCAGCAGAGAGAAGCACTCATCTGGTTTCTGGTCCCATGGTTTGTGGGCTGCTGGTTCCTGGGTGTTCTGTTGCTGCCTGGTTTCGTCACCAAGCTGTTCACATTCATTTGCCTGTGGTTTACTTTTATACTGCTGAGTAATATTCTTGGGTATTTCACAACTGGGGCTTGTCCATTTCACTGCTTATTATGTTAACCATTTTAATTAAGTCAAGCGATCAGTACTCCCTTTCATGATTGTTGATGGTATGCCTGAGCTATAAGCCCACGGACAGGTTCTTTTTTAAAGTACTTTTTTTTTTTAAAAAAAAATGCTTAGGTCTCCCTCTTTGATGCGGTAGAAATAAATTATTAGCAGTTTGCATTCCATCTTCTTCACTGATTTGAAAAGCTGCCTTCATTACACCCCGCAGGAGTAATATTACAAACAACTAACAATTGGCCAGGCACGGGCCTTGGCTTAGGAAGCAGCTCATTAGTGACAGCCTGGACAGACAGTTCCTATCAGTTTCCACCCCGCAGCCAGTTAATTACCTGGGGGCAATCTTACCGCAGTTTGTCTTCTTGACTGTGTCTCGAGTGTTCATCTTCCTAATCACGCCAATTCCCAGTTGCTTTGGAAGTTACACCTAGGTATTGACTGTGTTCTCTGGTTATGATTGGGAATTTCCTGTCACGTGTTCTAAAGTATCTGCTGTGAGGGCCCAATGCTTACTCTGCACATTCACTACTGCAGTTAGTATGTCTAAAAGGTTTTTCCTACTTAGGTGCTGGTGACCAAACCCAGGGTCATAAGCACGAATCTTGCCACACAGTTTGGACTGGCTCTACTTCTAAACTCTGAGATGCCGGGATTATAGGTGCACACAATTAATTATAGATTATCCGGCCCACCCAGATCACTCTCAATATTAGAGACGAAACCCAGAGCCTTGTTTGTGTCAGTCAGGTACGCTGTATAGTCTTCAGTCTGAAAGGAGTTTTTTGTATTTAATTTTTAATTGGTGGGTTTCTACTAATTCTTGGGTGTTTGCGAGTAAGGGGTCTGCCTTTATTTCTGATCTTTGGACAGTTTGGGACTGGGACTCTGTGAAGACTTTTGGAACCCTGGGTGGTGCTGGTGTGGCCCCTCTTCTAAGCTAGGTTTGCTGCTACAGCCCTTCTATGTAAAGAGCACAACTCTTTTTCTTTTTGTTTTTTAGAGACAGGGTTTCTCTATGTAGCTTTGGCACCTATCCTGGATGTTGCTCTGTAGACCAGGCTGGCCTTGAACTCACAGAGATCCACCTGCCTCTGCCTTCGGAGTGCTGAGATTAAAGGCGCCTGCACCACCACCGCTCAACTGGGAACCCAACTCTTAATCAGCATACAGCAATACTCCCCACCCCCTCCGAAACCTACCTTTTGAAAACAACGGCATCCGAGATTAGATTTCAAAACTTTCTCATGTAACTTTTGTTCAGGTTTGTCTTCCATTCAGTACTCGTAAAATGTTTGATTACTGTGTATCTTAATCCTTTCAAGTCCTTCTGAACTTCATTTTTCATCGGAACGTTAGCTGGCTACAGATCATGCGTTATTTTGTATGTAAATTGGTTGGTGTACTTTTCCATAGGCAGCTGCACTTGCGCTCCTAAGTGCTGTCATTTTTGTCTGCTCTTTTACTATATTCCATAAATCATCCCTTGGTTTCACAGCTGAGCTATCCTCGCGTATGAATTTCTCCCAATGAACGAAGCTTTCTAAACACTATTACCCTGAGTTCACGAAGAGACTCCATTGCATTCTGCGAATTGTTTTAATCCACATACCTAAAGTTTTCTCCAAATTATGGACCCAAAACGCTATTAATCTCTGCTCAACCCTACAAGGCAAGGCCTGGCAAATGGGCCAGTATCCTAGGTCACTAGTCAGAGGCCATGCAGGGTGGACCAGGTGCTCTCTCCTTCAGGCTGGACACGGGATTCTGGAAATAGCATGCACTCAGAATGAGAAGTTGTACTACTCTCCTGACGAAAGGAACTGGACCCAAGGGCGCCAGAAACTGTAGCCTTTCACGCCCCTCAACTGTGAACGCCAATCATAGGTGCTTGGCCCTGGCCTAGTGGACAGACGCCCAGCGATGTCGCCAGCTACAGCCTTGCGGCTGTGAACCCGCTGCCGGCAAACAGGGACGCTGTGACGGCGACCCCGGGCCTACACCCCCAGTTCCCACGGCCGCGCTCAAAGCCCCAGTGCCAGAGCCGCACCCCCGAACGGCGCGCCCGCCGCGGGGCAGGGCGGGGCCCGGCGCGCCTGCGCACTCCCCCAGGCTTGGCGTCCCCGGCACGCAGCCCACGTGACCTGTGCCTTGCCCAAGATGGAGGTTGTAACCAGGCCTGGTCGGGCCCCCGCCTCAGTTCGCGCCCCTCTGCGCCCCCTTGGAGCATGAGACAGGAACTCATGCACACCGTTTTGACCCAGCCAGCGCCGCGGGCTGCCGAGCAGGTCTGGCTAAAACTTCCAGTCAGTGCCCGCCCCAGCTCCCTGCTCTTTCTCCAGAGCGAAGCTCCCATCGCTGGCGCCTACAAATCCTCAGTACGCCCCGCTCGCCGGGATTGACAAACCCGAGAGCCAATGGGGTTTTGAATTTTTGCAAGAGGGCGGGCAGAGGCGGAGCCTCTTTGTAGTGCCCTCGGAGTGGGGCCGGCTGTTGGGCTACTGTGGGGCGGGCTTAGGTCTCGCAGGCTAATGGGAGGGCAGCTGAGCGCTCGGAGGCGGAGCCGAGCCGTAATTGACGCTTTCTTCATTAGAAACCAGGCAGGGGGCGGGGCCGGCGGGGGGGAGGTGACGCAAGGCCGTTGAAGCCAATGGCTGACGGGCCGCCGGCGGGAGGGGCGGGGCCGGAGTGCCTGACGGGCGTAGGGCGCGGCCTATCCCAGCGCGGCTCTGCGCTCGAGGGGGAGCAGCATCATGGTTCAACGTGGGTCAATTTTTTGTGAATGAGGAGGGGAGGTTGTGGGGCCGCCGCCGCGGAGCACCATCCCCGCCGCCGCCCGAGCCCGAGCCCGCGCGCCTGCTCGCGCCGCCGCCGTCGCCGCGCCGCCTCACGCCCGGCCCCCTCAACGCGGCTGCTGTCGCCGTCGCCGCCCGAGCCCGCCCGCCCGCCGGCGGCGGCGCAGGCTGAGGAGATGCGGCTCGGAGCGCCCGAGCAGGGCTAGACGCGGCCCGCCGCCGCCGCGGTAAGCCACCGGCCGTCATTGTCCGCGCCGCCCGGTCGCTGGCGGCAGGTGGACGCCCGGCCCCGCCGAGGCCTCGGGGCCCTGCGCCGCGGGCTGGCGGGCGGGAGAGCGGCCTGCGCCGGCGGGCGGGCAGGTGGGCGCGCGGGGGCGGGGGCCGGGGCGTTTATGTAACTTTGTCAGCCTGTGAGTTTGCAGAAAACGCCCCTCGGCGACGGCTGGCGGCGGGGCGGGGGCCGCGGCTGGGCCCGGACCGCCGCTGGGCTGGCGAGGAGCTGCGCGAGCCCGGGAGGCGACCTGGTGTCCACCCTGAGCGAGGGTTCTAAAGGCACGGCCGTAGCCCACACCGCGGGAGTCGGTCGGAAAGGCCGGGTGTGGAGCCCGTGTTCTCCTTTAATGCACACCGAAAATTTGTTAATAACTTGCAGCCGCTGATAGCAGTGTTTTGGTTATTGCATGCTGTAAATTGACCTGCTGTGACACGATTTTCAAATAAAGCGTCGCAGAAATTAAACTTAAGTTATTTTAGAACTAATGACTTTCTTAACTAAATCCTAATTGCATTACTGTAGAGACCTACCTAATTGCTTTCCGAGAGCCACTCCGCCTGCCCGGGGAGGGAGGAAAGGCCTGTGTAGTCACTTTGCCTCCCTGCTTTTCTCTGCTCAGGCTTTTCTGCCTGTTCCCGCAAACCACCTAAGCATTTAAGGCCTCGGAGTATTAACGTGTAAACAGCCCCGCCGCACTTTGGGGCTAGGGGGATGCTGGCGGCTTGCACCTTGACCTGGTTTCGCTTTTTCCTCCATGATATGATCGTGGTTGCCGGGAGTTTTAATTGCTTCTGATAATTCCGTGCATTATTTCAGGACCGGTCTGATGAAAGCTAGTGTGGTGTGGTTTCAGAATCCAGTCAGAAAGGTGGTGGGGATAGTGCTTGGGGAGAGGCAGGGAGGTTGAATTAAGAAAACTCAGCTGCTTGTACACAAATATACACTATAGCAGTTACAAGGCAGCAAAAGTTATTGCAGAATTTTGCAGTCTCTATGGCAACACAATTACTCCATTATAATTGGAAATGCAAAATGCCACCCAGTTAGAAGTTCATCAGAATGGAGTTTTGGATATCAAAAATATGTGAGATTTAGTTAAAAATTCCTTTTTTCCCAGGTAGCTTCTGCAGCTCTAGTCTAGGTTCAGTTGTCTATTTTTAAGACCCATCCGCTTTCCCAGATCTGCCACTCCTCGGGATCTGTGGCATCTTTCCCCAGAAGAACTCCCCATTTGTGTGGGAGGGAAGTATTTTCATGCCTTTAAAAACACACACCCGACACACTGTAAGACTTCTATGGTTTTCTGTGTTCTGGCTTTTCTTTTAAAGATCAAATGCCTTCCTAAAGAGCAGTAATCACCCAGAAGAGGCTGGGTTTGCTAGAAGGCAGAGAGAGGTAACACTGCCCCCTTTAGGGGTCTGCCGTCTGCTTATAGGGGAGATGGGAGCGTTGTGGGGGAGGAAAAGGACTGTGGACTACAAGCAAGCCTGGAAGGCCTAGGGACCAAAGACAGATGTGACCAAAGCAGCCCTAGCCGGAATGTTCTGTGGTTAGCAGTATCAGAGAGCCGTGCAACATAAAACGCCCCTGAATGGCACCTCAGAAGCCGAGGGGCTACTGCTGCACGAGGTGGGTGAGATGACATGGCACTCTGTCTTCGTGGGTCTCCTGGCACCCAGCTTGGCTTCGGTTTCAAATCTGTGTTAGGAGGATGCCCCTCTTGATGTTTACCAGAAGAGCTGTAGTGCTGGAAGTTTCCACACATCGTGGGGCTGCTGCAGCTTAATTTCGTTATAACTCTTTCCTTTTAACTGCTGCATATTTTTGCCCAGTAATCGACTTCCATTTTCCAGCCTCATTGTGAGGTTTCAATGCAGCATGAATGGCTTTGAATTCCAATCCTTTGATGTTGGGGGTGGCACCGAAGGAAAGGCGACTTTGTGCCGTCCTAATTGCCAGAGCAGAAGAAAATTTCATCACTCCCGTCGAGCTCGTCCATGCCATTTTCTATTGAAAACGGATGGTTTTTCAGAACTCTGAGGCTGCCATAAGTAATACATTAATACCTGATGTAGGGAGCCAGGGAGATGCAGAAATGAGAGACACCTGCTGCTGCTGCCTGAAGATTGGGGTGGGGGCCTCAGTCCATAGTTTTGGTTGTCTCTGAGGCTCGGGGGTGACTGTGTAGACTTCAGAGGGTGAAGCCAAAGTTGAATCCATGAACCATTAGTTGTAACCCATTCTATTCTGGGGTAGGGGCCCCAAAGAGATTTTTGGTTCTCCAGTGACCTACTCTTCAGCCAACTCTGGGTATTAAGTGTGACCCTGACCTTTGAGGTTCATGGCAGATGACCGAGGGGCAGAGTCAGAAGTGCTGCTGCATTGGAGCAGACCCTGCTCCATGACTACAGAACTCACTGAGCTGAGGTCGGCTGTGTTCTGTCATGAGGTCCGTTGTTTGTTCATGGGCTCATGTGAATGCGCAGTATAGGCTTTGTCTTGGGTGGAATGTGGGCTGGCATCTGCAGCTGCTCTTGGCTTTGCTGCTGCCCTTGCCTCTCTGACATGTCTCCTTACTTCCTGGAAGGCCATACCAGGTCCACACAGATGGCCTCCACTGGAACCCTCCATGTAACTGAACTAGGTTAGAATTCTGGAAGTTCCCGAGCAGATGTCCTCTCTGGATCAGGGAGATTACACAAATCAGTAGCTAGTGTTTCATGAGCACGCAGTCAGGGCCATGGGCCATTCTTGGAGCACTTTCCAGTTTCCTTTATTGCTCCCATAGCTACAAGAGATGGGTGATGCTACACATCCTTTGATAGAAGGGATGTGTGAGAGGAGTGGCAGCCTTGCGTCCCAAAGGCTGAGTTCTTCTTTGCCTCTGCTTGAGGGCCAGAAAGATCCCGGTGTGGAAGGTCAGTGCTGTTGTTTGGACAGCAAGCACAGCTAGCTACCTTGAGAAGATAATTTGGAATACCTCTCCAGCGTAGTGTTGGGTTGTGTGTCCTTGCAGCTGTCACGGTTCTCTGGGTGTCATCTGGGTCAGGGAAGTAACGCTGATGTTCTTATGCTCTCTTACATTGTGTCTTCTGTGTGTGATTTTGGGCCAAGGGTAGCATTGAAAGGCTCTGGGTTCCATCCATAGCATTGCAGAAATTGAAAACAGAACAGTCCAATTGGGTTAGCCAGTGGTTTCTACATCCTCTTCCTTGCTTGGGTCTCTTGAGATCCGAGGCTGTCTGGGAGCAGGTGGTGGCAGCAGAAAACGGCCTGTGGTCTGTGTCCATCTTTAAACAGAACTGCTTAGTGTTCATTAGTAGTCTGTCAGTTACATGGGAAATTTTTATTGGAAGCATGCATTTGAGGATCACAAACTGAAAAACTACTTCATTTAAATGTTCTTACCCTAAAAGCAAGATAGAGCTTTAAGAGATAATATTTGCAGATTTAACAGTAAGAAAAAAGTCTCTGGTGAAAGACTCCATAACTAAGATTCAGAAACAAGAGAAAAGATACACAATCTATTTGGTCTTTATGAGATTAATGGCCAGTATATAAAGAGCTTTTGCAAACTAACAATAAAAGGATGAGCTTCCCTGTTACAAGATTAGGAAGGAATGCAAGTAGGCAGATCACAGCTAAGAAGAAAAGACTGAGCTTAGCTAATAACCCAGTGTACAGAAGATTCCATCTGTGCCCTTTGTATTAGTTCATTTGATAATAGCACCCAGGGTTGTGATAAGGATTCCTGTCCTATGTAAATTATATGTAACAATTGCTTAGACTGGGGCTTAGGCCGATGGAAGTAGAATGTAAGCACTAGGTATTACACATATTTGTTTTGTAGTGAGAGCAATATATACTGTCATGTAAAATGTTTAATTGTTCTCCAGGAAAGTATCAAAATGTGAATGGCCATTCATTCAAGTGGCAATTCTGTAGCTTAGAATTTATTCTGATGAAAGACTGTAATAAGCACATTATACCCAGGTACATGCGGGGCATGGACTGTGCCATTTAAGAAGTTCAGCTCTGTGAGTACCCTTGTTGCTCCAGAGGGATGCGAGGGGGGGATTCTGCCTGTGCATAGCAGGCAGGCAGGCAGGCAGGCATTTGGCCCAGAGCAATCTGCAGACTGGCCTTCTGTTTTTAAGAGTCTCCAAGGTGATACTGTTGGCCATTGGGATATCAGGAAAATGGGGCATAAGAGACTTTCATTGTGTTTATATGTGTTGGTGTTAGTTATACATTTTTGCAGTATGTAAAGTGGTGCAGTAGTTGTATTAAAACAGTTGTTAGTGCTCTATTTCTTTTTCTTTTCTCTTTTTTAAAGGAGAATAACCAGGTCTTTGGGAAGCTGGTAGATAGACTTAGCATGAGAAGAATCTGAGATTGTTGCTCTGAATCACTCTTAAGCTCTCCAAGGCGGAGCTGACCTCCTGGGTCTGCTCTGCTCCTGTGCAGTCCATGCTGCAGGCTGTTTCTAATGGACCTATGAAAGCAGGTTTCTACCTAACTCTCCATGCAGGACCTCCTCTCAAGGTTTCTCTGCAGGACCCAGAAAGCCTGTGGGTCCTTGCCTCTGGTTTCCTGACCTTCACTCATGGTGTTTCTCCCATTGCTGAGCTTTCACTGTGCTTGCTCTGCTTCCTCGCTCTGAGAGGTCGTCTTTGGTCTGGGCCTCTGCACAAACTGTTCCTGTTGCCTCTGTCTTGAGTTCATGTCTTCGCTTCAGTCTTCTATTCAACTTAGTTTAAAGGCCTTCTTGCTCTTTCCTCACGTTATCCAGTTGTGCAATTTCAATAGCTTATGGTGGCATTAGTTGTTTAATGTCATCTCTTGCTGGCTGAAGACTTGAAGGATTCAAAAGGCAAGAGTGCTTCATACCTGCTTTGTGCCTGGTCTATGGGCAGCTCAGGTACCTGATGAACACATGTGCACTGCAATGCAGGAATTGGATGCAGAGCTGGGTGAGGATGTACACCCAGTCCGTTGCCCCTGTGCTGTCTGCTTATGTTCTGGAATTGCCTGTTCTCTAGCCACCACCCCCTCCCCCCCAAGCATCTGGGAACTTCTTGCTCCTGATTTTGGAGATTACACGCTGTTAAGTAGATCCATAAATACAAGTGAAGTGGGTTCTGTGATGTAGCAAGGAGTGAGAGGCAGAAAGGACTTACACACAGCTGCCAAGTAGCAAATGGGCCATTGTGCCTGGCCAGGGCAAATGCTCCCAGCTTGTCCCATGGGTGGGTGGTGGGGGCTGGCTGTGGTATTCAAGGTGGCAAGCTGCTGCTCCTGTTAAAGGCATTTTCCCTGTTTGTTTTAATTTGGAATTAATAACATTCCTTAGTCATTTCTTATTTAACCTCATAATTTTAACATGATCCCTTAATATGGTTGCATACATAAACATTTTAGAGTCTGCTCTGTATAAAACTGCATGTTGAGCTTTGTTAGTTTACTGTTGTCTGTGAAGTATTCCATCTCTGTGAGTCAAGAGCTTTTGTTGGATTGATGTTTAAGCTTGAGACAATAAATCATCTATGGCTTGAAAGCCTGTAGCAGTATTCCTAGTGGGAGTGCTGTCCCAGTGGTGAGGGAATGGTGACTCCCTCATTGGCCTTACGGGCTGCTTTTTTGCTAGAGTAGTTCTTTTTGAAGCAGAAGTTTTTATGCTTCTCTTATCCTTGATCTCTGGTGCTGAAGAAGGTCCTGAATATTTCTGATGGATCTGCAGTTGTTTTCTAAGTATTCATCCTGCTCACAATGTGTCCAGGTTATCGTTTCAAACTAGACTTGGGTGATGGGACTCCGTTGAACATCTGTGTTGTGGCTGGCACAGAGGCCTGGAGCATCCCAAACCTCCTTCCTACCACCGGCCGCCAGAAAGAAACACAGGTGCAGATAGGGACCTAGGAAGAGCAACAGACATACAACAGGTGCTTAAGGTTACCATCCCAAGAATCAGGGTTGTGTGAAGCATGAAGAGGGGAGTCTGAGAGGGCTCCTTGTGGCTGGGGTGGTAAGAGGCCTGAGCAAGTTGGGGGGTAGGAGCATTTGTCTGAGAGTAAGTAGGTGTGGTCTTTTTGAGTCAGCCATAGTGGTGGGACTGCATCAGGGTGGGAAGGCCCTCATGGTGGAATGATGGCCCAGCCTCAGGGATTGCATAGCTGGAGTGTGTAAGCAGAGAAGAGCTGGGTATTCTTGTACTGGCTGCAGGGAGCTCGTCCTTGTGAAGGACTGCTGTGCCTTGCAGTGCAGTCATCTGGTGTCTAATGTGGCTGCATTCCTTGATTCTGTTTCTTATGCCTATGCCTGGCTTTGCTGCTGCTGTGCCTTACCTCTCTGACTGTGTTGAGACACATCTTCGAGGCTCCCAGGTAGCTCGTGGCTGGGATCTCTGCAGAGTATGTGTTAGGGCTAGGGTTTGAGCACCATCATGAAGGGCCCCCCTGTGCCAAGCTTTTGGGTCACACCACTCTGAAGCTGGAGCTGCAGACCAAGGGGGAGGGGATGGGGCTCAGTCTGTCTTTCAAGTATGCTGCTGAGAGCTTCCTCTATGGCCCACCCAGAACCTCTTAGAGAAGAAGCTTATTTAGGTCAGATGCTTGCTGGGAGCCAGTGGAGGACAACCTCTCACCTTGACATCAGTGTCTGCAGCAAAGCCATTGCTTGTTGGCTCATGTCATTGCAGTAGTGTGGCAGCTAGCAGGTTAGCAGCGTGTGGCAGGACACACAGTCTCTGCTCTTTATTGCCTAGGGGGCACCCTTTAAAGCTTGCTCACCTCCGAACTCATGCTAGAGCCCTGTGATCCACTAGGTGAGGTTTGGGATGTGGCCTCCTGGGCAGGGGGTACAGGTTGGCCAGTTAGGTCTAAGGTGCCCTTGGACTTTAAAGAGCTTAGGAAGTAGTTGGTAAATGCCACAGTGGGTGAGGCCCCTTTTGCTATGGTATTTCTGTGAAGTCCATACTAGATAGGACTGGCGTTGGTGATCTCTGTCCCCTTTTTGTTGGATACTCCTGTGCAGCTCCTGTGTTATACTTCCCTTGCCTCTCTGAGCTGGAGGGACACATCCAGGGCTGCCGAGTTCCCAACTTTTGCTTTTGCGGTGAGTTCCTTTTCCATAGCAGGTTATTGCCTTTCATTTTTACTGCCCTGGTCATTTTGCAATAGCTCCAGTGTCTCTTGCAGTTGTCAGCTGAAGTGGCAGCTGACCTGAAAGTTCTGTGCTTTGGTACCTATTGAAGTCCCCAGGCAGCAGGGCTGGCTCTTTTCTTCAGCAGCTGGCATAGAGCAAACCACAGTGCTGAGGCTCGTAGAAGAGCATGTTGGGATTTAGAGTTAGTCAATAGTCTTTCCTAAATAACCACATTTCCTATACCAGGATAGACTGTGATCATCATTTGGGTGTGCTTTGGTGACAGATTTTCAGAATCTAAGTGGGGATATAACTAGACAAGCAAAGAGAGGCCAACAATGGGATTTTACTTATCTGAGGTGCATTGTCTTCTGGCTCCTTGGGTGGGCTCATTACAGGTGTGGGATGTATGCGTGGCTCTGTTCATCGTGGTGCCATTGCCTGTGGGCTAGGATAGTGGTTTTGACGCTGACTTTCCACAACTCTTGGCTGTTGGAGACAGCTTGAGTGTTGAGTCAAACCTGAGTCGAACTCCCCAGCTTAGCCTTTATGACTTCCTTGTCTGGATGGCCTTTGTGCAGCTCATGCCATCTGTAGGATGGAGGGAGAGGAGACCCGTTGGAGGTTCTAGACAAGTGAGCACTCTTAAGGACTGGCCTTCATTTCCCTGTCTTTTTTCTCTTTCCTCCACCTTATGCTGCTCCTATCCTCTTTGCTTGAAGGCCTCTGGTAGGAATAGCGGGAAGGGCAGAACATGTCATCTGCAGGGATGTTGTTGGTGATTAGGCCTTTGATGCAACTGCAGGACTTTCTGAGGCCTGTGTTAGCTTAGGGTATCTCTGCATCTGCCAGAATTGTGGTTGGGAGGCCTCTCAGCAGGGTCATTTGGGAGCAAGAATTTCTCTGTCTTTTGTCTTTGCAGGGGCTGTTTTGTAGCTTGTGGATACCAAGGACTCGAGGGCTCAAGATAGTTGCTTTTGGAATGCTGTGAGCCCCTCAGGGCACTACTCTGTGTATTACAGTCCCTACCTGCAGGCAGGGCCTGGCCTATGATTGTAATTGTTTTGCCATTGAATCTGTGCAGCTCTTTTGTGTGATGTGTACCTGGCCAGTGGTGCTGTCCTGTCCCCCCGAGGGGCTGTGGAAGTGGCCTGATGACCTTTTTATGATAGATCTCTATTGTCAGTACACTACCTGGTATTGTGGAAAAGAACTGCTTTGTGGTCCTGAGCCACAAGTGCAGTTACTAAGGGTTTCCCTGTTCCTGCAACTGGGCGGTTTCCACCCTCCTCTTCACTGTTCCCCCTCGATATGAGCAAGAATCGCTGTCATCCTAGGCAAGCTAACAGTGACTAGAGGGACACTTCATGACAACATGCTCAGGATATGGGTGCTATAGGCATGTAACAGCATCTGGTGGCACAGCAAGGGACAGAGACCCTGTGTAGGACAAGAAGGACTGAGGAAAAGGCCATGGTCACTCTCCATGGGATTGCTGTGGCCAGCAGCATACACTCTGGAAGAAAGCCCCTGAGGAGTGGAGGTGTATAGAATAGGGGACCAGGTGATGTCCTTCTGAGATGACTGAAAAGGCAGCAAGCATATAGTGGCTCTGAATGTCAAACAGATCTTTCTGGTGTTAGCTTTCTCAGGTAGGGTCTCTTTGCACAATTCATCACTCACTTTGGAAATTGACTGGCCCACTTTCCAAAGTACAGATGAAGGAAGTTTCCAGCTGGGCGGGAGCTGTCTCCTCTACAATGTATTAAGGATTCCTCCCCCTATCCCCCTTGCACTTGATCTTAGAAAAGTCAACTTCATGGGTGACAGGGCCCTGCTAAGTGTCCCAGAAGTCCTTCACTGCATGCACTTCAGAAAGAAATGTCTTTGCCTCAGCAGAGTCTTGAGTTCATGCTGGTTGGTCTGGCTTTGGTCTTACAACATCTCTGAGTCAGGCACTGCCATGAGAACCACAGACTGCACTGTGTGGCTCAGCCTACATGCTGGTGCTGGGCTCGCCTCTTCCGGAAACTGACTAGGACATCAGCCTCCGCCTATGGAAATGGCTGCTGTCTAGAGTGAGGGAATGGGAAGGGATACTGAGGAGGGTGTCGGTTGCTAGGTTGTTGGAGCTCCTGGATCTTCCTTAGGCTCTGCACCAGTTCTGGAGCAGTCCTTGAGTGAGCTCGGGCTCATAGCACAAGCCATGTTGTACACTTTGCAGACCTGAATGAATCTCATGTGATCCTCTCTGAGGGAAGAACAATCTACTTAGGAGGTGGAGTGTGCTCAGCAAGGTCAGCTGGAGGGCCTGGGTGGGATTCTCCAGTGTCGTGTGCACATTTCTGCCATAGCGTCTTGCAGAGACAGGGTCGTGCTTTATTCACCTCCAGTGGCTAACTGGGGAATACAGATGACCTCAGAGAGGGACTGCGTACCTCCACATGGGTCCTATGGTGGCACCAGGTGGAAAGAGATTATATTGTAGAGACTGGTTGTAGTCCAGTGAGGTGAGTGTTCATGGCTGGGGTTCTAAGTAAACAGAAGGGTGGACAGCAGACCAGAGTGCCAGTAGCTGGGCTGCACAGAAGCACAGAGAGTAGGACATCCAGACCTACTAGCCAGCTTCTCTCTGTGGCTGGCCCTGGTCCTTATGGCTGTTAGATGCCTGAGGATACTTCTGCCACAAGGAGGGAGGAGTGGGCAGGCGCCAAGTGTCTCCCGAGAAGACATAGTACAAATACAGCTCAGGCCCAGACAGTGACCATGCTATACCCTTTCCTGTGTGCTAGTGAGGTTTTGGAAGGAATATACTTTGGAATTGGACCGAGGGGCTTCAGAGCCTGGGCTTTATGGTCCTCCAGCAGGCCACAGGTCAACTGTTCGGCATTTTGGCCCCAGTCTTCATTTACAGCATGGACAAGAGAATTTCTGTCTCTGAATATTTTGTTATTAGGCATAATGCAGAGGTTGGAATCCTAGCCCCTAACCTTACACCAGCATGAGAGGAATTAGCCTCGCTGCTTTCTGAGGCTCACATGCGTGGGGCCAGCTATATCTTCCTTTGCTTCTTTAGTGTCTAGCATGGGCCAGGCCCGGTGCTATCATTGTATATGGTCTCTATCCACCATAACTTGGATGCTTTTGCTTCTTGTCTAACATTGAAGAAGCTGATGTACCTAGTTTGGCAAGTTCCATGGTGAGAGCCATGGTTTCAAGTTGGCAGCTGCTCTGAGCCTGTGCCTTTTTTGCCTTCATATTAGTTGGGGTACACATGGAATAGTGCCTCAGTTGGAAGAGCACCCACTGAGTCTTGGGTGGCTATGTGTGGTTAGGGGCTTAGACTTTGAGAAACATGCCAGTGTGCATCTGGCATGGTTGTGTATGAGCTATTCTCTTGGCATTTGCCTGGCCTCTCCTGTTTTCTTGTCTGTACAACTAGAGTGGTGGGACCTTGCCATGGCTATGTTGTGTAAGGATCAAGTATCACATCCCTGGCAGCAGGCACAGGCTAGCCACAGATACGTGTGTGGAGGGAGGCAGCAGCTGTTTTAGCCTTGGTATGCTATGCCTAGTGTAGAGAGTATTCTGACCAGAGCGGCGCCTGCACACCCTTCACAGATTTCCTGACATAGGAGGCAGGGTGGAAGATTCTCTTAGAGGTCGTGTTGGTGGCCTATGTACCTGGGCAAAGGACACTGAAGACCTATACCATGGGTGGCAGGACTCAGGACAGGAAGTGGCCTTGTGGAACAGGCTGGGGAATGTTCTGCCTACTGGTTGATATTGTACAGGGCTTGGCAATTGCTTTGGCAGGTGACCTTGTTTATGCCATTGGTTAGCTACACTCCCATTTCTCTTTCTTCAGCCCTGCTTTAGCTCTGTGAATGCAACCCCTGATCCCATGCATGTACATAGATATGTGCACACAGCTATCATCATTTGCGTGTGTGCGGCACATGTGTGCACACACGCACGCACGCTTGTGAGCATATGCATATGTACATAGAGCCCGTATCCACTGTGAATTTAGATTTCTCTCATAGATTCCTGGTGGGTGAGGGTCAGCCAGTGCTCAGTTTTCCTCACCATCACTCACTGAGGAACTGAAGACTTGGGGACACTGTGCTTGTGGTGGTGGTTAGGGTGATGAGCTACTTACTTAGGGAGTATGGTCCTTACCCAATTCTTCCTCTGCATGGAAATGCTGGGCCTTAATCTTTAGAGCTAAGATACTGAGCAGTCCTCTCCAGGGCAGAAGTCCTAAGTGTCATCTCATTAAATACTCTTGAGTGGGCCAGGCTTTGGGCGGATAAGGCCTTGGTTTTTAGGCTTCAGAGATAGGCCAGGACTTACACTTAAATTTAGTGCTGACCTCTTTCCTTAGGGCATTCCTCTTAATTTTTCAGGTATAACTGTGGCCTCAGTCTTTGCCAGGATAACCCTGGAGTATGTCAGAGGATGCTTCTGTCCGGAGGACTCCACTCTCCATCTTTTTGTGGCTCCATATTGTCCATTTGGATGTTCTTGGAATCATCCAGGGCACCAGACTTTGTCCCTACTTGGCTTGCCAGTTCTGGTGTCCATGGAAATTTACCTTATTCATACTCTTCCTTGGAAGTTAGCCTCAAAGCTGTGTTTCATGGGTCATTCTGTGGCCAGGGCTCTGTGACCCAGTCCTGGTGGTCTTGGTGTTATTTCTGCCTCTGGTGCAATCTCTTTCCCTGTCAGTACTGATGATCCTTCTTCCTGTTTCAGGGTTGACCCTCCCCTGGCTATGACATTGACTTGTCATGTGATTGCTCCAGGGATGCCTTCCTGGCTTGGACCTGATCTTCCCTCAGACCCTAGCCTCTGGTTTTTCTACTTGTTACCCTGTTCTCATCCTTTTCCCCTCACGCCCGGTCATGCCATTGTCCCTCTAATATCTGCCTCATCTTCAGGTTCTCTTGGCTTCATTCAGCCCCCTTAAGCGGATTCCTTCCTATATCCTTCCTCAGTGGACACATTGCCTTGGCCCTGTTTGGGAAACTCTGGGCTTTTCTGCTCCAGGCCTTTATGAATTCTTGCCTTGGGCTAGTTTGTATTGTTAGGACAGAGCTGCAGGTGATTGCCCTAGTTGTCTCTGATGGCCAGACAGTACACTTCTGACTCTAGTGACACTGTCACAGCCTTGGTACTGACTGTTGTCCTTCTCCTGCCCTCTTGGTGAGTTGTGAGGAGTGGTGGTGAAGGCCACGATTATAGGGTCCAAGGCATGCCATGCTACCTCTTCCTGTCCAGGAACCGAAGCAGGTGTGTGCTGCTCTTATACAGCTAAGTCTCATGCCTAGAGTTATTCACAGGCTTGAGGCTGGGAATAGGTTGCCTCTGGGCACCTGTTCTTCATTTTCTTTTGTTTTTGTTTATTGGTTTTTTTTTTTTTCAAGATAGGTTTTCTCTGTGTAGCTCTGGCTGTTCGGGAACATGTTCTGTAGACCAGGCTGGACTTGAAATCAGATTCATCTGCCTCTGTCTCCCAAGTGCGAGGTTTAAAGGTATGTTCCAACACATCACTGCCCATCCTACCTTCTCCATATTGAGCTCTCTTGTTATTAAACTGGCAGAAGGTGACCAGAATCCCCTTACATTTGGACCTTGAAGGGCTCCAGAACTGAGTGCGTCCTCCTTTTGAGAGTAGCTGTCCTGCTTGTCCCAGTGTATTGAGAAGAAGAACACTTTCTCTGCCTCCTGGTATGAGGGAGGCTAGGAGGCAGCAAAGTTCAACTAAGACGTGTGCATGGTTAGTGCTGGAGAGAGGGGTGGGGAGTGTTTGGACCCTAGTCATGTGAGTCCTGATTCCTGAGAGAATCATCTGAAGAACAGGGCATACCCCGTGAAAGTCAGTCTTGGGTCCTTGTGTATACACACGTGTGTGTGTGTGTGTGTGTGTGTGTGTGCGCGCGCGCGCCACGTAGTATTTGTTTTCTCCCTCCTCTGGGCTTACTTGTATTCTTGCACTGGCCCCTACCCACATCAGTGTGATAACCTGGAAGACGTATAAGGAGACATTTCTTGTCGGTATGTCCTTGACCTGTGGATTCATGAATGTGGAAGTTTATCTTAAACTGCTAAAACCTCATCCTTGGCCAGACGTGGTAGTGTACGCCTTAATTCCAGGACTCTGGAGACAGAAGTAGGCAGATCTCTGAGTTTGGGGACAGCCTGGTCTACAAAGTGAGCTCCAGGATGGCTAGGACAGTGACACAGAGAAACCCTGTCTTGGAAAACAAAAACAAAATTACTCTAGGCCATATTTAATACAGTGAACATTTTAGGGCTAAAAGCAGAAGGGCCCTGGGAGTGTGCTTCGCAGCCAGTATGTATGTGGTAAAGCAGCCAGACCCATCTTAGCAGTCAGCCCTTGCTCCTTTGGAGGAAGGGCAGTTCCTTTTTATTGAAGGCTCCCTCACAGAGAGGGGATAAAAACCTTCCAAATGCCATTTTGCACATATCTGGAGGGATTATGGATCTTTGGAGCCCACCAGATATCCTGGCCATCTCAGATTAAGAACATGTGGTCTTTTAGACACTAGGTACTTAAAACCTGCCTGGGTCAGTGTGGCTTGGCATGCAACCAGTACTTAGCAGCCATGGTCAGAGGTGCCCTGGGGTCATTTCTTTCTCCCTATACAGGGTGTTGTTGGAGGAGATAGGACACTGCACCCCGTTACTCAACCACTGCAGAGGCGAGCTGACCAGCTGAGATGCCAGTGTCTATTGGTTCCTTGAGCGTGTACACAGGTGCATCTGTCTCTCAGCTTCTCTCCCTTGGTTTCTGCTCTTGTCCTTCTTGGCCACAATTGGTACGGCTTACCCAGGGATTAGATTTTTCCGCACACTCTGCAGAATTGTATGGACTTATCAGCATCTTCTTTCTTATTCCATTCTGTACCTGTCTGTCTCTTTTCTCTTTCTTGTATGGGTCAGCCTCTAAGTCCTGCTATCTGAGAGGAGCATTGTGAGTTGGATGGGGTGGGGTTGTCTTTCATCAGAACAGGGAAGACTGTTTGCCTAGTCCTTCAATGTATTGGGTTTGGAGATGAACTTTTCTTGGTTGCCCTACCCATGGGCCGTGTCCTTGGTGTGTATTTCTCTGAGATTCTTGGAAGGTTCAGTTATAAGGTACCCAGTCTTCCCAGATGGTTCCATTTGGTTAAGAGAGGATTCCGCCTACCTGAACACGGTTAGATGAGTTTTCTAGGTCTGACACAGTCTCTGCACAGATTCCAGACTCACAGTTTGCTGATATCTTGCTCATACTCTGTATCGAAGTTTGTGGCTGACAAAGGTCTGTACAAGGCTGCACCTCTTACGGGAAGAGCAGGGCCAGGCCCCACTAGTGAGGGGCAGTGCTGGACCTACGTGATACGGGATTTTCCTGAGCATTTGGGATGGGGTGGCACAGGAACCAGGTGTCTTCTGGGTACTGGGGAAACCAGAGCAAGATGAGTGTGCTGTTAGATAGGTGCCTTTAGCATGGGTATATTAATCTCAGAGGTACCTTTCATTTGGCCTTAGAGAAAGTAGAAGCTGTCACTTAGGTCGGGCTGTGTCCAGGACGCTCTGGCCCACCTCTCTCTGTTGTGGGGATCTCTGGAGAAGTGGGCAAACCTACATAGAGGGGAGGGCCCTACATCTCTTGGGGTTTACCCTCAGTTTCTGTGAGGTGAACCATCCAGGTTACTACTTGGTAGTCCTCCATTTACATGATCAGAAAGGTATATAATAAGAATTTTGTTTCTGATTGCCTGAGAATTTTTATTGAAGCATTTCTAATACCATTAATATTAAGGGAATAAATTGAAAGAATAGATCAGCAATACAAATAAGCAGTTACTGTAATTGGGAAAATACTAATGATTTAATTTGCATATGCGGCAGAAGCATTTTTTATGACTGCCTTGATAATAAAAGACAGGCTGAGTAGCACAAATGCAAGCAAATGAAGAAATCCATTAATTCTCCTATTCATTTAAAAAATGGTATTCCCGGCTTTTACAGTGACAGTTTAATAATTAGGGTGCCTAATTTTAATCTGTTCCGTGGGTGCACACCCTGACTAGCTTGGGCAGCCAGCTGCCAGTGGTAGGATTCTGTGCTTGACTGAAAGAGTGCAGGAAGCTGGGGTCCTAATATTGAAGCCACAGTGATATGATACTGTTGGCTATGTGATTTCCATTGCTATGGAGCATGTGAGCCAGTCTTGTTGGAGACTGTGTGGTGACTTGAATCACTCAGGGTTGAGTCTGTTGGAGGGTTCTCTTCCGTAGGTGTTTTTTGATCCGTCCTTCCCCAGGAACCATTTGACAGTGAAGGAGGTGGTCTGGGTTGTGATAACAAGCTGTGCTTGTGGTACACCCTCATTCCCACCCTGCCCCTGCCCCTACCACTTAACTCAAATGCTGCCAGTACTGGCCCAGAAAGCCCTGATATGAACACTTCTTGAACATGAGACACAAAGGACACTGCAGTAGTGGAGGGTGGATCAGCTGCACAGTCAGAGAGACTAAACCGCTTGGGGGTAAGTTACACACGTCACTTCTAGTTTGGGGGCGAGGAAATGAAGTCATCTCTCATTTACATATTTTGCATTTGAATGAAGTGTACCTTTATCCCTTCCTTTTCTGATCTTTTAATTTTTGTCTCTAAGCTTTGGAAGATGGGTCTAGATTCCCTAGAACTTTAGTTTCTTAGCAGAGCAGACAGATAGTTAGAGATAACAAAGAGGCTTATTTGTGTGGTAATAACTATACAGCATGAAAGGAGACTGCTCACTGTAGTGCGTTTTTAGAGTATGCAAAGCAATGCACCGAGAGTCCTTGGTCTTGCCCTGCAGCTCCCAGGCTGCAGTTTCCATTGCAGTGAGGAAGAAAGGCAGTCAGTAGGTGACATGTCACACTGAGTCCATGATTGTTTCCTTCACTATGACATGATATGCTTCTCCCATGTGTGACAGTTCCAGTTTTTGTAAATACATGTACATGTTCTGAAGTTGTGTGTTGTCTACTGTTTGTCACCAGTTATTTCACCAGTAGCCGGAATGTGAACACAGCTTCTGTTCTCGGCATCCTGCAGGTGCCAATGAAGGTGCCGTCACTGTTTACTGCTACGCTCTAGGAAGTTTACATCAGTGCCTTGTTCTCTGAAGTGGTCTATAAAGGCTAAGTAGAAGAGGACAGGCAGCATGGCTTTTGAATGGAGGGGATGTAGAAGTAATGAACCCATATAACCAAGTAACTTGACAATTTATTGGATTTGTGTGTAGCCTTTTAAAATAAAAAAGTGTGAAACTTGACTCTAACCATCTGTAGGTGTACTGTTCAGTAGCATCAATTCACAGTCATAACCAAATGCCGAGTATTCTCAGAATTCAAACTATACATGCTGTTATAGGGTTGAAAGATGAGTGGCTTTTATAAAATGCAGGTTCTTGTTGGTCCCATGGTGAGCTTAAACACTTGCTCAATCCAAAACAAACAAACAAACACAAGATGGGATGAGACCAATGATTGTAAGTGTTGTGTGTATATACAAGCGGTAGCAAGAATATGTGATATGTAACTAGTTTATATTTAGTGGTTAATAATGCGTAGCATTGTCTAATTGCAAAGTACATTGAGTGTCTACATGGGTGTATGCATGAGTCTGTACCTGTGCAATTGACTAGAGGCCTTTGGGGAACAAGATCCATGAGTCACTGCAGAACTTGGACCTTTTCACCGTTAGTCCTTGCTGACAAGGCCCAAACCTTCAAACCTGATCAGGCTGTCTGCCTTCTTTCTCTACATGAATCAAACTCAGCTGTTGGCCTTGGTGCTCAGGAGTCAAGTTTGAGACTTTGCATTGTCTCTGTCCTGGGTTATGCCCTCCTTTTTCATGCCTGGTCCTGGCCCAATGGGAATTGGTGCTGCTAGTAGGGGCTGGGACAGTGACTCCTCACCTCACTCCTGACTGAAGCCTGTGGTGATCTGTATTTATTTGTCTTTTCCCTGCAATTACCATGTGGCCTAGACCTGGGGAATTGCTTGTCGTTGTCCAGCATCCTCAGTACCTCTGAGAGGGCCAGATCTCATTCACAGACATTATTGCTCTTTCTCAATGACCTATGATGAGGCAGGTGCTATTAGCTGATTCCTAGTGTTCTTCAAGTTTCCAATGTGGAGAACTATCACATGGCCCTGGAGATACAAAGCCTGCATCAGGGCTCAGCCCAGTCAAGCTCAGCTCAGCTCAGTCTGGTGCTCTGTAGGGCCTTTTGGGGATGGAACCCAGGTGGTGTGAAGACAGGGTGAGGGTGACGAGTCCATGAGCTGGGAGGGCAGCTAAGGCAAGAAGACCATAGACCACATATCCTGGAGCAGGTGATTTGAAGGCTGTGGCACTTAGCACCCCCTCCAAGGGTCAGCTTTCTTAGATAGTAGCAATCACATCTGGAGGACTGTGCTAGGCCTGCCCTGTGCAGAGAAGACTGGAAGAGATGGGCAACTGGTAGCCCTGTAGGCAGGCGGGGGCTGATGTTGGATACTGCCTGCTCAGGTATTTAGCACTCATTTATTAATCACCACCAGCACTACACTGTCATCATGATGAGTTTTTTATTTTCTGGCGGGCAGCCTGCTCATGACCAGAGCTCACATACCTGAACTTGCAGTGGGACCCTAGTATTAGTATTGAGTCCCACTTTTTTCAGACTTGGCCCAACTCTTCTCATGTACTCTTATGCCCTTTCAGTGATAAGTCTCAGTTTTCCTCTCTTCATCCCTGGAGTTTTCTGCCTCCCAGCTTTTGCTCCTCTAATTTGTCTTTAGGAAGGGCAGGCCTCTAAGACTGCCTTTCTACACCTTGCCTGCTTCCACCCAGGAGTTCATTACTTTTGGCACTTTACACTACATGACTTGCCCTATGGAAGCATGTTGTTCCAAAGATCCCCATGTGTGATCAGTGGGTTGGTACAGGTCATCTTTCCTTGAGAATGGAGGGCTTGGGAGTTGGGTGGAGCTGGAGGTCTGCAAAGTTTGTTTTTGAAAGACCATTTTATCAGAGGCAAATCTTCTCAGAGAGGAGAGTAAGATATACACATACCCTCATTGGAATGAAAGAGGATACTCAAAAGACAAGTATCCTGGGTCCCTAGTGCAGCCTTGGGATAGCTGCTGAGAGCAGGCAGCTCAAGGGCCTGCAGATAACATTAGGAAGTCCTTTGTGCAGGGAGGTAAGGCTATGACCCTATAGCTAAGCCTCTCAGTATAGTAGTCTTTTGGCACTGTCTGGGTATGTGTGTATAGCGTGGAGACTGGCAGGGTGTGTACACCATTCTTGGACAGGTTCTTAGCTTCCTTGCCTCCCAGACCCCCCATTCCATCTTCTCTTTGTTGGAGGTCATTACTTTATCCCATCTACACACTTGCCTCTTCTTGATGCTCCTTGGTGTTCTGGTTTATTGATTGATTGATTGATTTTTTTGAGACAGGGTTTCTCTGTAGCTTTGGAGCCTGTCCTGGAATTAGCTCTTGTAGACCAGGCTGACCTTGAATTCATAGAGATCCACATGCCTCTGCCTCCCAAGTGCTGGGATTAAGGCGTGCGCCACCACTGCCTGGCTCCTTTGGTATTCTGTCCCTGACTGTAGTGTCTGCTGGGTTTTTATCTTCCTCCAGGAGCACAGGTCTTGGCGCTGTCACACACAGCAGTGGCAGTGCTTTTCTGTGGCCAGCTCAGGAAAAGGTACAACCACATAGGCACAGCCTAGTCCACGTCTGTGTCTTGACTGCAGGTCAAGAGGGCACTGGCCCACATACGTAGGCTGAGGGAAGAGACGGGATACTGTGCCTTCTCTTTATTCTTTTTGGAGAATGGGAGAGAAAGTGTTTTGCATTTTATAAAACATTCATTTAAAATGAAAGGCTTTGTGATTATGACAGACACCAGGCAGGTGAGGTGGCCTTCGTATGGTATGTGGAGTCATTGCTATAGCCTCAACACAAGAGGGAGTCAGGTAGCATCATGCCTATGATCTACTGGGTGGATCCTGCTTCTGAACAAGTCTGTGATGCTCCTGATGAATCAGATCTTTCCCTCTGTATGTGACTTCTGCCCTAGCAGGACCGACTGCCAGTTCTGCCCCTTATCAGCTGGTAGTGACAGAATGATGGATATTGGGCTGGTGAAGGTGTGGCCATGTGTGGTTTGTGGGGTCTCCAGGTGGAGACAGAGCAAGAGCTGAGTTGCTCTTCTTTACTCAGGGAGGGGGATACACTGAGGTGTGTGGCTTTCGGCAGAAGACAGCCTCCCACCACAAATCTCATGAGAATTCCAGTAGGCACCAGGAGAATGTTGGGCCTTGTTTAGGCTACAGATGCAGGAGTTTTGTGAGCAGATGTTGGTTGACTGGACACACTTGGGGGTATCACGCTACATGATGTGGGAAGTGCCATTTTAGTTAGCAGGTGGCATTGGGACCATGGTGGCCATGCTGTCCTTGTTGCTCAACCAGATCATTCTCTTTCAGCTCATAGAAGCCAGTACAATAGGCACACTGGCTGTGAGTCACTGACAGGAAACCCAATGCCACACTTTGTGTGCTTGCTTTTTGCTGTCTTGTTTTAATTTTTCTCTTGTTTTCTGTTGCTTGAAGTTATATTTTCCACCTTCTCTTACTGTCGTCATCACCTTCATCATCACAGTCATTCCCTTTTAGCAGCTGTCTCCTTTGCTCTCCTTTGTTGGGATTTCAGTTGATTCCTTGTGGCTGAAGGTTCTGACACTTACCCAGCCTGATTCTGGATTTCTTTGTGGGATTTGGTTTTGGTCTTTGTCTGTGTAGTCTAGGAGCATGTCAGTCAGTCATTGTCCACAGCATCTTGCTTTTCTGGCATATCTCCTGTGTGCTGTGTTACCTCAGTGGCATCTAGTCTTAGTGTTTCTGCTTCTGCTTGATCATTGTCCTGGTTATCACTTAAGTGGTGAATTGTCTGTTTATATAAATCTAAGATGGATTCAGATTCACACTTAAGTAGCTCACCGGGTGTGGGGGTACAAAAGCTTTTGGGCTTATTTCTCATCCATTCAGGTCCTGTAAGCTGCCCTAAACACCTCCGTTGATATAGTAAGAATTCCACCGAGAGCAGGCAAAAATATCCTCAACCTACTCAATGAGTAGATGAAAATTTTGGAAAATGTTTGACAAATAGGAGCCATGCTTATGTAGAGTTTCACAAACAAGAGAGGCCAATTCCAGAGTAGGTGAGCTTCAAGGGCAGCTCAGGAAGGAGCAGACTGCCAGCATACAGAGCACTCCGGTATCTTGTGCTCAGATACCGGACAGTTAGAGGCCGCTGTAGGCACAGGTTGGTAGAAGAGAGAGAACCAGTGTCCATTTCAGGAGGGGCTGTGGCTACCCCTGTTCGGTGTGACTCACTCAATCCCATGCCCCACTCTACCTTACTGGTGTAGAACCGAGGTATAAGCTTCTCTACTCTCCCCGTCTCCAGACACTGCACAGGTGGTAAGATACTTGGAGGGCAGTCTGTGTACAGTTGTAAGATACTTGGAGGGCAGTCTATCTGTGTACAGTTGGTGGTGATGAAATGAGTGCACCGGGGTTGGTGTGTTCTGGAGGTGTGACTGAATGAATGGGCTATGAAGGAGTCTGTGTGACAAGCCCATGTTTTAAAGCACCGTAGATACCTGGTATGGGCACATGCATCTTGAAGTAGAGGGGCATACCACTGGGACCCACAGGATGAAGGCTGCCTATTGAGCTGTGGTGAGAAAAGAGAGAACCCGATGCTCTCATTCTTGTGTGCTTGCTTGACTGTCCTCACATAGTGTCTGGAAAGTGCCACAGTACCCTGGAGAGAGCAAATCACAGAAGCATGCTGGAAAAAAAAAGAATTGATTTTCCACTCTCTGAAAAGACTTTGGGGTCCTCAGAGGCTTCGGAATGCACTGAGAACTGCTACTCAAGTGGTGTCTATGTGGTTGGAGATGGGAACTCATTGTTACTGTTTTCCATCTGTGACACTATAAGTGAGGCTTCTATACAGGTGTCTGATACTGCCCCAAGTTAGTGTTTCGAGTACCTTCTTCTCTATCAGGATGGCGCTCTGTTTACTAGTTCAGGGCAGTGGTGGCACACACCTTTAATCCCAGCACTTGAGAGGCAGAGGCAGGCGGATCTCTGTGAGTTCGAGTCCAGCCTGGTCTAGGGCAGGCTCCAAAGTTACAGAGAAACCCTGTCTTGATTTAAAAAAAAAAAAAGCGGATAGAAGTGGATGTATTAGTTTTCTGCTCTGCAATTAGACACCCTGGCCAAGGCAATTTATGGAAGAAAGAGTTTATTTTGGCTTAATGGGTCTAGAGGGCTAGGAGTCCATCATGGTGGGGAAGCATAGCAGCAAGTTGCAGGCATGGCAGCAGGAGCAGGAAGCTGCTTGCACAGAGCAGAGAGAGCAACCTGCAAGCTGCATAGTTCTTTTAACTTCATAGGCTACCCCAAGTGATGGACTTCCTTCAGCAGGACCGCACCACGTAAACCTCCCCAAACAGTGCCACCAACAACCTGAGACCAAGTTCAAATGCCTGAGACGATGGGGGACAATTCTCATTCAAACCCAGAGTGAGGCTTTGAAGCCATTTGCTTTCTGCTCTGGGATCCTGTGTGGGTCATTGATAAGTTTTGGGTTTTCCTTGGGTGTTACAGTCACCTACCTGGGACATCCTGGCCTTTTGTTTGTTGCAGTTTGGTATTGAATAATGCATAGGATCCCGTGCTAATCTGGGCCTCCTCTAAAGTCATTCTCCAAAATTGTTTCATTTTGCAGGCAAAGGAAACAAGTATTATTTTATCTGAATGTTTGATCCAGTTGAGCCTTTAATGAAGAGTTTATTTTACCAAGAAGTTTGTACATGTTACAGATCATGGCCAGAATGTGGGTGTTCGTCATTTGTAACCTCAATGTAGAGTAGCAGTAACTGGACATGGCCACCAGCAGAAGGATCCATAGATCTTTTGTGAAGAAAGTATGTCAGGCCCTGAGGATACAGCCAGGTTGCTGCCCCTGTTCTGTCTTCGTCATAACTTCCAGCATCTGATCTCTTGTGCACTGGAAAGAACCATAGCCCTCTGTGCTGGCTCCCCTTTTCTCTCTCCACTCCTTTCCTCCCTCCCTCCCTGGTTCCCTCTCTCTCTTTCAAGATAGGGTTTCTTTGTTTAGCCCTGGCTGCCCTGGAACTAACTCTGTAGGCCAGGCTGACCTCGAACTCTGAGATCCCCCTGACTCTGTCTCTTGAGTGCTGGGATTAAAGGCGTGTGCCATCACTGCCTGGCTGTGCAGCCTTTCTCAGCTTGTCCAGACTCGTCTTGTGGATTTGTGAAGTACTACATATTTTATAGAACTCAGTGAAGTGGGATTTTATTACTTTCAAGTATGGCATCTATTATGAAAGTAAATATAAATGTCTCCCAACAAAATATGGGGAAAAATCTGTAGTCTTTCACTGTGTGAAGCCATCTATCACAAAATGGCACACATAAAACAAAATCACCAAACCTTAAAGCCCATATTTCATTTGCTGAGGATAAGAGGGCTTACTAAAATGCTTACTATGTAAGTAAGAGGAGTCATACAATTAGCAGTTCATTTTTGCTTAAAATTTATTTAAATTTTAATTAATAACAATTAATAATTAATAAAATTCAGATTAAAGTAAGCATTTAATCAAAACAAATAATTTAAACTATTTCATACACATTTTTTTCTTTTTGATCATCCCAACTCAGGTCTTTCCTTGCTATCTGTGTGTCATGTGCATCTTCAACTCCTTTTTGTGAGGTTTCTTTCAAGGGAGAATGGCAGGTTTCTTGTGCATATGGAGATTGTAGAAGGTAGTGGCAAGAACTACTATCAGAGCCTGGCGGTGGCCGTGCACGCCATTAATTCCAACACTCAGCCAGAGACAGGCGGATCTCTGTGAGTTGGAGGATAGCCTTGTCTACAAGAGCTAGTTGCAGGACAGGTTTCATAGCTACAGAGAAACCCTGTCTTGAAACACTGAAAAAAGAAAGAAAGAAAAAAAAAAAGAACTACTGTTAGTTGTTTATTCGCTAGTTAGAGAACCAGGTGAGGAGGGGCACGCTGACAAGATAGGCACGTGGGTATCGTTTTGGACTTCTATGACAAAAGATGGCTGCCTTTGAGGAACTGAGCTACATCTCCCAGTCTTTCATGAGGTTCAACCTTTGTGAGAACATGACCGCAGCCAGAAAGTATGTGGGCTGTACGTTCCAGTCATTGGCCTTGCCTGTCTTCACATAGACGGGAGCAGTTACCACTCCCTTGTTCTTCCTATATTTCCATACTGCGCTCCAGGATGTTCTAGGCTTTAGAGCAGTATTACCTGGTTACAATTTTATATTCATGTCACTACCCAGCACAAACCATGCATGTCTGCCTGCTTCTGCTTGATATCGCAAAGTGCGATCTGTCTGTGGCTGTGTGAAGGTACAGTTTTATTCCTGCTGTAGAGCATTCTATAATATAACCAACATCTATCACAGATAATGCTGATATATCCTTGTTTTTTAATTTTTATTTTTTAAGTCAGAATATCATGTAGCTTCAAAGTTACTACGTAGCTGAGGGATGATTTCAGACTCTACCTCCCCAGTTCTGGTATTACAGGTATCTACCACCGCACTCTATTTATATAGTGCTGGAGATCAAGTTCATGGCTTTGTTCTTGTTAGGCTAGCTAGTTCGTCCGCTGAGCAACATTCTCATCCCACTTCTCCATCTTCATGGGCAGGACTAGAGAACAGGTTGGGACTGTCTTGGAATGGCTTTAATGGGGCACAGGATTTGTGTGTTACTTCCTATCACCCAGAGATTTGTTTCCTGGGTGCTGGGGCCCTTCACATTCTTAGGGTTGAGTATGAGAGCTATGCTTTCCATGTCCTCATTAATACCTGGTGCTTCTTTGGTAATAAAGTTTAGACATTTGGTTGAATTAGTCCTGCCCTATTGTAGCTTTGGTTTTCATGTTCCTGTCGACATAGATGCAGACACCTGTTTATGCGTTGATCGACTGCTTACAGAACTTGGTGAAGACCTTGTTCTTACCATTTGCCCATTCTCTCCCTCCTTCCCCCCCCCCCTTAGGTTGGGGATTGTCAACTCTTCAGATTTATAGGGATCGCTTGTGAGTTTTGGGTGTCAGTGTCTTGTTGAATGTTCTATGACAGGCTGCTTCTGCTGTGTGGTTGTCTTCTGTGGAGTCTGGATAAATTGAAATTTTTCTTTTTCACTTTATGATCTAAGGAGATTTCTCTAACTATATGAAAATACTGGATTTTTTTTCTTTCTTTCTTTTTTTTTTTTTGTCTTTTGAATTGGGTCTGTAACCCATCCCGTTTTTATGATGGGTTGCTAGGTGGGTCATGACCCGAACATTATGTTGAAAAAAGACTGAAACCTTGGGATTTAGGGTTGGCTGTTATCAAATGATCTTGCTTGTATTGGTTTCATTCTAGAATATTATGTCCTTGGCTTTTTTTAAAATAATAAATCAATATAATATAAGTGGACGTGTAAGTCTTCCAGGTCCTTTGTATTTCTTTGTAAAATTTAATATTAATTTGTCAATATATAAAAAATTCTAATCTTAATTTTTGTTTGTTTGTTTTTGAAACAGGGTTTCTCTGTGTAACAGCCCTGGCTGTCCTGGACTCACTTTGTGGACCAGCTTGGCCTCAAACTCACAGAGATCTGCCTGTGTCTGCCTTTTGAATGCTTGGGATTAAAGGCATGTGCTACCACCACCTGGCCTAATTTTAATTTTTATTATGATGGCATAGACTACTAGTTGATTGGGAAATGTCGATGCCTGAGCCATTGTTATGTTTTTAAAGCCATATGCACAGAATATTGTTTTTATTTAAATCTTTTAATTTTGCTTATATATATTTATATTTTTCAATAAAGTCTATAAGCTTTACATCTGATAAATTTAGACCTTGCTATTTGCTGACAATCTGATGGTATCATCAATGTTTTCTCAGTGTGATTTTCTTTTTGTCCCTGGTGTGTAGAAACACTTAGGCATATTGACCGTCTTACTTTGCAATCTTAAGCTAATGTAGACATTTTAATAGTTCTTGGTTGATTGTTCTGGGTGTACCGTGTGTGCATAAGGTGCACCATGTGTGTGGGTGGTGACAGTTCTTTTTGGTGTCTCCTTTCTGGTGACGGTCTCAAGATGGCATTGTTGGTAGTGGTGAGCGCGGCATCCTGCTCTTACTCCCCGCAGTGTTCTGTAGATGATCTGCCATTGTCACTCTGCACTCTTGTCACTTTTTGCTTGATGGTGTTATTAACTGTCTGCTGCTGCTCCACCAGCCACTGGGTGTGGTGAGAGACAGAAGATGCCATCCTGGCTCACAACTCTTTTTAGTAACTTCATAAGAAATCCTTTTAAAGATTTATAGCTTCTAAAACTTGCTCATTGGAAGGTTTTTTTTTTCTTTTTTCTTTTCTTTTCTTTTTTTTTTTTACTTCATGTGAAGTTTAAGCCAACTAGGATTTCAGAGTTTCCAAGCTGCAAGAGGGAGGAACCAAAGTAACCCAGTACACAAAGCCACAGTGCTGCTTATTCTGTATGGAGCCCGAGTAGCAATGCAGAAAGAGATGTTTTTGTAGAAGTTTACTCAGTCTCAGACTGCAGTTAGCAGGATGACCACACCTGTCACTGTTGTCCTGAAGGTACTTGCACTTTAAAATTACCTTCTCTCTGGGTCTTACGGACATGGTCTTTTCATCTGTGTGGTGCCTGGAGGACCCTGGGCCAGTGGGCCTACATGCTGTCTTCTGACCTACCTTGGTCTGGTTCCCCATATCTGTGTCATATGACTTGCATATTGGACTGCACATGGTTTCTGGACCTGGCTCAACAATCTTCTCATTTCTAGTCACCCTTAGTCCTCTGCCTCTGTATCCAGATTTTTTTTTTCTTTCTCTTAGGATCATGGGCCCTGGCCCAGCTTGGCTCTGGCTTTGAAACAGTCTGCAGTGGCACTGGGGAGTGACTGTCTTCGCCAAGAAGGAACTCCAGAGGCTGGTGTGTGACTTAATGGAAGGCAGGGTAACACCCTGTTCCAGACCCCACCAAATTCTGCCCTGATGAGGGCCCCATAGGCTCTACCTCTCTCACAAGGAGGTTGAAATCTTCTGAAAACCTTCTTGCTGGTAACAGAGTTGAATAGATGGTGCTGAAGCTAATTTTCATCATGCCCTGGCAATGCATTAACAAACAAACATCAACAACAAAACCCAAGCCAACAAACCCATACTAGGTTATAGATGAACCCACCTGCAACAACTTATAGTTAGATTGAGATGAGGATGAAACACGAATGGCGGAGTGTTCATGATTGTTGAAGTTGGCTCCTTGGGTTCCCTGTACTATTTGCTTTGCTTGTGTTTGCATCAGATTCCACAACATAATAACTGTTCTTCAGCAACTATGTGGAAACTCTACAAGAATCTTAAATTTAAAATTACCTTTAGAGATTTTTTTTAACTGAATTTGTATTTTTTTTTATTTATTTTTTGAGACAGGGTCTCACTGTATATCTCAGGCTCTCCTAGAACTGGCTATATAGACCAGACTGACCTCTAACTCACGGAGATTGCTTTCCCTCTGCCTCCTAAGTGCTGGGATTAAAGGTGAACACCATCAGGATCAGCCAAATGTTTTTATTTCTTATTTTTCTTGTATGAAAAAGATAAACAGTTTAGACCCATCAGAATGGAGAAACCCCAAAAGGACTATAACTCCTGGGCACCAAAGCCTGCTCTCCTGCAGAGGCACAGCCCACTGACTTGAAGTGATGCATGGACAGCTCTGGAAGAGGGTCTGGGTGGACATCAGAAGGCTGAGGACAGAAGCACAGTGTTGAGTACATGGTCCTGTCTCCTCGTGAGCCTGTTTGTCAAGTGTAGGGCTTTTGAAGCTACTTTGAGCATATGAGAACATAAACAGTACATAAATTGTATGTTGCAGGAGCCAGGTTCTCACTGAGAAAGGCACTAACATGTCTTGGTCAGAAGGAAAGTTTTTGAAAGTTTAGCTCAAGAAATGAAGGTGCGTGTGGTGGGTGGGCGGGGGGTGATCAGGAAGAGGATCAGGCCAGTGAAGGCACACAAGGGAAGTGGTGGAGAACAATGTTTAAAGCTTCCTTGAACAGCATCATGACCACAGTGAAGAAAGCGGATTCTGTGAAGATCTCAGGAGTCACACACAGAGTGTACCAGAGAGGCCGCCTGGGAATGCAGAATAAACAACAGATGTGTCTGAGGCAAGAGGGTGGGATCTGTGGAGAGAGTCCAGCAGCATATAGAATCTCTCAACAAGCCAGAATGAGTTGAATAAAACTAATCAAGGGTGACTGAGTATTTTTCAGAGCAAGAAGATGGAAATGTATTCAAAGGTCTTGCTGTGAGCAAAATGAATTAAGAGACACTTAGCAGTGCACCGTCTGACAATATTTTTAAATTCCCAGACTAAAGAAAGTCTTGGTAGCATGTAGGCAGAAGAAAATGACACCAGCAATACCCAGCCCTAAAAGTTACATGGACAGGAACTCTGGGGTAGCTGGCCTTAGGATATTCCATGGTGCCAAGGGAACAGTGTTAAAGGGTGGGTGGTTGTGGGCTTTATACATAGCCAAGATGTGTCTTTGTGCAGGATGGATGCAAAGTTGCTCAGAGTCACAGGGTTAGAAGAGTCATTTTAAAGGAGTGGTGTCCTGATTGAGGAGTAAAAGTTCTAAACCTGTAGATAAAAGTCGTGATACTGTTGGGTGCAGATCAGTTGTCATAAAGATAAGTGTCACAGAGTTGTAGGCAATAGTGTAAAGCTGGAAACCACCTTGGACAGCCTGCGCGCCCGCCTCGACCAGCAAGGAAGACGCAACACCGGAGCTCTTCTTGCTAGCAGTTTAGCTAGCAGTTTATTCAGGACCTTGTTCACAGCAAGCACCCCCCCCCTCGGGCAAACCTCTCCTAGCCCTTAAAAAGGCACGGGCCGCCAACCCTGGATTGCCAGGTGGGCACTGCCCATAGGTCCACGCATATGCAAGCAGCTGATGATCATTGTGTGATAATAGGATGAGTCAGGCCTTAGCCACACCAGGAGGTGATTATCACAGAGAGCACTCGCTCTTGGGATCGTGGAGGGCGGGAGCCAGCACGCTCCATGCAGCTCTCTACAGTTCCCCCTTTTTGTTTTGTAAAGCAACAGGCAAGAGTAGAGGTCTCATCTCTGTTAAAAATGGAACATGTACTAGTGTCTGTCCAGGTGTCATCCACTCAGAGAACACTAGACCTGTCCGGTGTCTTTTTACAGAGGTGGGAGTTAGACACCAACCCACATGCAATCAGACTTGCTCTTCCTGAGGTCGACTTCTCTGACCTCAAGTGCAGTGCGCAAGCCTCGCATCCTGTGCTCAAATATAAATAACCAAGCTTGAGGGGACTGTCCTGCTTCAATGACCGTGAAGGCCTGAATGATCATAACTGCATTGCGATGCTGCGAAACCCTTATGTGACAAATGCACCATGGGCATACCAGGGAGGCGAGCACCATTAAGCCTGTTAGGGCTCCTATTCCCGCCCACTCCTTTAGATGATCCATGGCTGTAGTGATCCAGGAGGATAGTCCTTCTGCCAGGCTGGTATCCATACGTGTGGAATTTGCAGTCGCAATCGCCACTCGCAGCTTTTCCAGTTGTTTTTCGAATTCACCAGACCAATTACCTAAAAGATAGCTAGACAATTCTTTAGACAAATTAGCTGCATGAGTAAATTGACACGGGTCATCCTTGAATTCCCCAAGAATGCCCTCTTTATTGTGTTCAGGGGCAGATTATATAGAGATAGCCACGCCCCAGCCAAACCCACCAGAAACCATTCTCCTGCCATCAGGAACTCCTGGAGGTCTCGTGCTCAGAGCAGCTGTAGGCACTCAGATCCTTGCCCCGCAGCTGTGCTGCGTTCTCGGGCAGCCCTGTGGGGTCTGTGCTCCAGCTTGTCTCAGCTCTAGCACTTGTTGCGTTTGCTGATAATCTTGGCACTGCTGTGGCATCGCCAGGCTAGGCACCGAGTGGGCTGAGGCAATGTGCCTTCCACCACAGCCACCTGCCTTCTAGCCCCACTGCATTCGTTCTGGGTCCAAACTGGTGCATGGAGTGGAGCGAAACTCAGGAAAGCAGGCTTGCTGCTCTGCAACCACTGAAGGGGCCCCACTTACACCATGTTTTAGGGAATTTGGGCGTTGTCAATCTGTCTGGCTAGTTCCTGCTGAGAGGGGACGCTGCATTCTTAGGGGTATTTTTTTTTCTTCTTGCAGGCAGTTTATTCAGGGCCTTGTTCTCTTTCTCTTTCTCCCCCCGGGCAAACCTCTCCCAGCCCTTAAAAAGGCACGGGCTACCAACCCCGGATTGCCAGGTGGGCACTGCCCATAGGTCCATGCGTATGCAAGCAGCTGATGATCATTGTGTGATAATAGGATGAGTCAGGCCTTAGCCACACCAGGAGGTGATTATCACAGTGAGCACTCGCTTTTGGGATCGCGGAGTGTGGGAGCCAGCACCATCAGGTGTGGCTCCACGCAGCTCTCTACATCGCCATCAGGTGCGGCTCCATGCAGCTCTCTACAGCAGCCCTTGACAGGATGAGCTGATTAGTTGCAGGCGGCTGGGGAAAACACTTGCCTTGCTTAATAATAGTATTCATAAACTGGACATGGTAGTTGATGCCTTTAATTCTAGCACTCAAGAGGCAGAAGCAGGCCAGTCTCCTTGAGTTCAGGACCAGTCTGGTCTATATAGTGAGACACTCTCAAAAAACAAAAGGATTCATCACATTCTTAAAGGAAGAGATAGATATAGACAGATGCTTCAGTAGGTACTAGAATTAGAATTAGTGAGGTACTCTTAGGTTGCATTCATTGGTTTGTCTCTGAAGTGACTGGGTGTGGAAAAGTCTGGTCAGGGGGAGAATCTGTTAAATCCATGGCTTTTGACAGTGCCCTAAAGCCTGCAGTCTTTTCAAACCCTCACAAGCATTTGCCAAGTGGTGTAGAGTGACCTAGCAAAGTGGCAGCCAGGGAGTAGGTTGCTATCTGGGCATTGGTTCCTATGGGCAAAGGTTGAGAAAGATAAATACAGCAGGAAGGGTCTGAGTTTGGATGTTACCGTGCACCTGACTCTTGGAAGGGGGTTCCCCAGGTGCTGTTGAGATACTTTTGTACATGGCCATGCATTCCTTATAAACCTGGGAAAATGTAGTTATAAAGATGGACACCTGGGAGGTAAGTTATGGAATTTGAACTAAAGTTTATGGTAGCAGCTATGTGCAGAGAAGTCTGGATGAGTGCTTGTCAGTGGAAAGGCAAGGTGGGGCAGTGACATTTTCCCTGTGCACAAATTAGAGCAGCTTGGATTAAATCTGTATCAGTGGCAAAGTTCTATACTATTTCCTCCCAAAAGCCTGATGGTGGGGAAGTTTCTGAAAGAGTATTTGATATAGCTATATAAGACTTAGCCGAAGTTGATTTTGCCCCCGAGACTTTTCTGGATGTCATAATTGACTGATGCTTCTGGTGGGTGAATGTCAGGGATACTGCTGGGTTTTTCCAGGAGTGTAACAGCTCCACAACCCAGCCACTGTGTAGCCATTCTGTGATGTCAGCAGTGCAGCAGTGATGAGGAACATTGCTCACTGGTGTTGTTTTGCTCACATGTAGTTTTTGACAAACCTCAGTGGTTCATGCTGATAGAACTGGTTTAGTGTGAATTACCTTTTCTGGTTCTTGGGTTTATAAACAAAGAAAAGAGTGAAAACCTTTTCCCTTAGTTAGGTAATGCCCAGATTCAGTGTTCACATCCCAACTGAGGGCTCCTTTCTTCTCTGACCATGCAGGTTCATCTCTGTAAGGCCAGGTGACAACTTCTGCTCTTCTTGTGGATTACTTGGTTAACAAGACCCTACCAGTGAGACTTCGAGTTTACGCAGCGGGGACCCGAGCCTCCTCAGTTTTGTACTTGCATGTGCTGGTGGAAGTTTGGAGCTGGTTGGAGCTACTGTTTACGTGGACATTTTGAGCCATTTTGAACTTAAGGCGCTGACGCTGCTAGCAATGAGCTCCCAAAGCCATCCAGGTAAGGCCTGTATCTTTGGTTTCTAGTGCTCCTGTTACAGATGTGTTGCTGCTGCCACTGCAGCCTGCTTGTTTTGCTTTAGATTTTGCTTTCCTGTGGTAGTTGCTGTTGGTTTGCAGCATCACCAAGTGTTTAGCAACTGGGGGTTCTTGTCTTTTGGTTCAAGGGGCTGTTGTAGACCCCCTGGAGATTCAAAGGATGCTCTGGGTTTGCATGCCCACTCAAATGGCAGGCAGTTTCCTTGATGACGAGGAAAAAGAATTGTGTTTGAGTATGTGATGGGTAAACATCAGCAGATAACTTGCAGAGTGAGTTTCTTGTCAGGACAAGTGAGGGGCAGTGCTGCTGGGGTGACCCTGAATAGGGTGAAGCCTTGGTTCCACACAGCCAATCCCGTGTCTTAGCTTGCTTTCTTTGGTGCCATTTTTTTTTCCCAAGACAGGGTTTCACTGTAGTTTTGGAGCCTGTCCTGGAGCTAGCTCTTGTAGACCAGGCTGGACTCTAACTCAAAGAGATCCGCCTGCCTCTGCCTCCTGAGTGCTGGGATTATAGGTGTGGACCACCACCGCCTGGCTCTTTGGTGCCATATTAAACATTTCATAGGCCTTTCTGATTCTCAATAGCCCTAAATGCCTTTGGAAATGCTGGGTCAAAGGATTACTGTCAGGTCAAGGAGCTGGAAGGGCAGAACAGGATTAGAAACTGCGTACTTGGGCCTTAACCAATACATATAAGATTTGGACTTAGAAAGTAGCAAAGCATGCATGATCCATGGTAAATGTAGAGAGCCCTGACCTGAAGAACTTCCCGGCTGCCTTTGGCTACATCTAGTGTATTGTATAGTATAGAGCTTTAGGTGTCAGTATCTGTCCTAGGTACACACAGGATGCTGGATAGATGCTAGCTAGGATGGATGCTTGAGGTTCTGTCAGCCTATTTCTGAGCCTGCTCCATTGGGTAGAGGCAGAGGCTTAGGGAGGGTCTAGGCCCTTTCCTCCCTGACTGTTGGGAGCAGAGTGGTCACACATACTTCTCTGGGGCATTATCTGTTTGAGAGCTTCAGAGGGCAGGGTTCCAGGCTTTATTTAGGTAGGAGGGTTTTATTGAGTCAGTTGTTCATGTACTGATTGTTCTAAAGAAATGGTTTATGGTGATTGTAGGAAAAAGTTAAGCTGTGTAGACTGGAATGGCTACAGTAGATACTGGTATGTAGATATGCCTCCCACTCTGCAGTGAGATAGAGGTGTGTGTCTTCCCTGTGCCCACATCTGTATGTGAAGTAATGTGTTAGATGTTTTTTCTATGTTAGTGTGTTGTGAATATCTGTGATGTCAGTGTGCACATAAACCTGACATTCTTCTGACAGTTTGTGACTGTGCTTCATGTGGTTGTGGCAATATTCATGATAGCTCCAAATTGATATCACACAATTACTATGAATATATTATGTACAGTACTGTAAGTATTTCCACAAGATGACTTACGAAAAACTGAAGCTGGGTCAACAGACATACAGGTTGAAAATGTCTTTAGGATGGCTGAAATTGCTCCAGAATGTTGTCTGACTGAACTTCCTAATTGCAGTGTATAAGGGGGCGTAGTTTCCTACCTTTCACCACTCTGGCACTGGGTAGATTCAGTCTGTTTTATTTCTGCTAGTATGTTGGAGAAAATGATTGTTTTCTTTGCTCTCTAAACGGGGTTCATACTATGTGACCCGATACAGATATAATCAGATCTTGTACACACTACCCAGGCACTTAAGGAAAAGTGTGCTCTTGTTATTACATTGTTCGTCTAAAGAGGTTTGTAAGTATATCTTCGTACTGTGTTTAAAATTCTCTCATACATATGTATGACCTAGTTATGTACAAGAGTACATTCTCCCTAAATGTTACATTGTCCCGATATCTATTAACTCAATTGAGTTTTTAAGCCAGGATGCCCTTTATTCTTTGTCTTCATGATTTCTGAGAAAAGTAAAATGTTCTGTTGTAGTTATAATTTTGGTATAGTCTTTTAACACTATTAATCATTTTTCTCTATACAGTTTGGTGTTTCTGCCCCAGTGCTCAATTAAAAATTAATGACTATTCTTTTGATTAATGAGCTCTTTTACCAGAGTACACTGTTTATTCTGTTCTATAAAATACTTGCCTGTTTTTGGCTAATGGATCTTGCCCCATCTACTTACCTCTGACTTTTCCCAGCCACTTTCTTCAAGCCTTATCCTTGTGAATGGGGTCAGCTAGATCCTGGCTTTCTCCCTCAGAGACTCTTTGCCCTTTGTGTGGGGGAATTTTACCTATCATTATTCACTTATTTCCCCTCCTCCTCCTTCCCTCCCTTAGTTGAGGATCAAACTTGGAACCTCTTGCACACCAGGCAAGTGCTCTACCATTGAGCTGTACCTCCAGCCCCTCTGCTTGTTTGTCTGTCCTTGGGGTTTTGTTGGCTCTTTCTCTTGTGTAAAGTTGTGTGTGCCTCTGTGTCTTGCAATGAGCTGCTTTGTGCTGAGACCTCAGAATGCTTGCATGTCTGTGGCTGAGCTGTTTGTTCAGGGCTTGGAACTTGCTGAGATTCCTGCCTCTCCAGCCCTGTGGTCTTCTGCAGATTATTTTCTGCAGCCATATAACAGGTGCCCTCCATATGGCATATCACAGTCCTGAATACCAAGAAGGGAGCTGGCTCTGTGCCTAGGCCATAGGTCCTTACTGGTGACACATCTTGGCTTCTTGACCTTGTAGTTTCAGGTGAGTAAGTCTTCTGGGTTTTTCTCATTGTTAGGCATTGCCTTGAATCCTTCCACAGTTTATATTTTGAATTTAGTGGATTTTGGAAAGAAAGAGAATTAATAGTCGATTACCGAATTCATTGATTTTTAATATTGGAATTGAGCCTGGAGCCTTGTACAGGTTGATTACAGCCTCCTCCACAGAGCTCTCCAACCTTAGATTTGCTACCTGGAACAGGAAACTTGTGACTATGCTGGGACCAAGCTAGGGAGCCAGGATAGTCACTATCTTGAGGTTGTCTGTCTTCCTTCTTCTGCGACCCAGTGTCTTCTCTCTGGTCCCATGCCCTGGCCTGCCTGGCTCACTCCTGCATGCTCCTGTGTGGCCTGGTGCAGTGATGGTGGCACATTAGGCCCTGGTGGAGTCCTGTGGCCTTTGGGTCCTCTCTCACATTGGCAGGGCAGCTTGGCTTTGGCCTGTTGATGAAGTGGCCTTTTTATTTGCTGTGTATAACTCCTCTCTCCTCTGTTTTCCTTTAAACTCCCTGTGGTGCTGGGTGAGGCCTGCGTTATGATTTTATTGCCGTTCTTTCTGGACTTTGCTAGAGCCAGGCCCTGGCTCTCTGACGTAAAAGCCGCCTAGCTGTTGGGATTTATTGCTCTAAATAACTGTTTCCAGTGCTGTGAGCAGCCTGAGGAAAGGGCTTGGGTTAGTTCAGTTTGTGAAGGAGGTTCTGAATGGTGCTACTGGTCTCGTCCTGCACTGAAGCCCTCACTGTTGGGATATGCCCAGGCAGGCTGTGGTTACTCAGCTCTTAGACCTCTGACTGCGAGGCAGGTCCCCTGCAAATAGTGGTGTGAGGACTGATGTGCCCGAGGTCTGCTGGAAGAACAAGGAGCCATTCTTTATTTCCTGTCCATTTCCCTTCCAATAATTGCTCTTGTCTTTCTTGATGTTAACGTGAACCTAGATACTGGTAACTGGCTGGCTACCAGGAAACCCAGGCATTGTCACCTGATCACTCATGCACTCAGTTTTTGGCACTACCCTGTGTCTACAGTGTATTTGAACTTCCTTGTTTGAAGGTCTGCTTAGAGAAAGTAGGTATCCACTAGGAGAGACATCTATGGTGACCTAGCTGATGGTCTTAGATCCAGGCAGAGCCAGGATCCTTCTGTCTGTTTTCTTATCTCTAAGGTCTTAGTGAGAGGCCTGGCCAGTGTCAGGTTACAAATAAAGTAACCGCTTTGAGGGAGGCGTGTCAATCCAAGATCAGTGCTTTAATTTGGTCCCTTCTATAGTTTAATAATATTCTGTTAGTCTGAACCATCACATGGACGGAGGTGAAGACTGTGTCAACACAACATAATGACTAGGACTGTTTTCTGGGTCCCTAGGACCCTTGGCCTGGGCTGGCCTGGGCTGAGCTGAGATCCTGAAGTTCCTTCCATCTCTGTGCTCTAGTCCTCACTTTTTTGTTTTGGTTTTCTTTGTTTGTTTGTTTGTTGTTTTGAAGACCGGGTCTGACCATATAGCCCTGGTTGTCCCGGAACTCACATGTGTACCAGGCTGTCCTTCTCTTGTTTCTTGTCTCTGAGTGCTGGGATTAAAGGTGCATACCTGGTCTTAGCCTTTACTTGTATGGTCTTGAGTTCTATTTATTTCAACCAGTTTGACTGCCAAGGTTATTATATAGTAATGAAGAAATTAAGTGGTAATGAGCTTGTATCATAAAGGATTTTTTTTGTAGCTTTTATATGGTGCTCTGCAATGTGTTTGTTTCAGGGATACTGCACAGTGTAGGGTAGAGAATGAATTTTGTGGACTGAGGTGCATACAGAAGTGAGTTCTGGGCAGCTGGTAGCAGGTGAGTTGCAGACTCTGAGTGAGGCCTGGTGTAAGAGTCCAGTAGACCCGCAGGACAGGTGTGTAGGTAGTTAAGGGTAGCCAGCCAGCAGGAGGCCTAGGAGTGCAGCATTGTCAGCCAGATAGGAGCAACTTCATCTAGATCTGGTAGGGAACAGGAGGGGCACCAAGGAGGTAGCCACTCTGAGGGTGCGACAGTAGGGAGCAAGACTGAACTGGCCAAGTTCATGGAGAAGTGACCATTTCTTCTGTGCCTGCTTCTGGTTCTCTGGAGAAGGAAGTGAGATGCCTCAGGCAATGGACCAGAGTTGGGTGGAGTGTGTTAATCCTGGGAGTGCTTGAGCCTGCTTTCTTAGGGAAAGACTTCCAGAATGCTTCTTGTATCTTGCTGCCTCCTGCCCAGCTCCTAGCACATGCATCTTGCTGGCATCTTCCCAGCAGCCACCCCAGTAGCATGTGCAGCTCTCAAGTTGTCACCACCCTGGCTTCTCCATGCTGTGATTATCTGGGATCTTAATCAGTCAAGATTTGTTCTGGAAATCATGTAGACATAAGGACTTATTTTTCAACCCATTTTTTTTTTCAATCCTCAAATTGTGTTTTGTCTTTTAAAAATCACGAATACCCTGTCACTAGGAAGAGCTCAGAATATTCACTGTCAATGGTGTGCTGATGGTTTGTTTTGGCAATTTTCTGAAAATTCTTCTACAGTTTGGGGAGCATTTGCATTTGTGTCCTTCTTTCAAAGCCCCCATTGTAGAAATGCAAATTTCTGAGTTCTGAGATGCTGAATGTTAGATGATTAATGATATTGAAATTTAAGAATGAACTCCTGGTATGTATTTGACACAGAAAACTCAATACTCGAATCATTAGGAACCATTGAGCACAGCTTGGTGCTGGAATAGAAAGGCCATAATTGCAGCACCCGGCAGTGGGGGCAGGTCGTACGTGGACAGGTGTGCAGATGCATGCCGCCTCCAGAGCTGGTCTATGCAAGGCCGAGAGCTGCTCCAGCTGAAGAACTGGCTCTGTTTAACCGTAGGTGTTTAAAACTTATAGTGATCATAAATCAGCATTGATTACTTGCTTACTCCAAGTCAAACACCGCTGTGCTTTTAAGGGACCAGAATGAATAGCAAGTTCGTTCTGAATTGTGCTTTCCAGTTATTACATTTATGTGTCCTGATAACCTTGTGAAGTGAGCTGGAACGCCATCGTTCCATTGTGTGGGAGAGGAAACCAGTATTGCCTGCCATCAAATAACTGCCTAGGTTGAGGTCAGTCGGTACTTCGGAGGCCAGCCAGGAACGGGAGTCCATGTCCCACACATGGTTCTCTGTGGGCAGCAGGGTGCTTTGGATCCAGATAAGTCTAGTTATCCTCTCTACAGTATGGGACTTCCCAGGCCAGGCAGGCCATTCAGGGATGGAGTGATTCTTGCCAAGAGAAGGGATAGGCAGATCATAGCAGCTCCCAGAAAAACTGTATACATTTGAAGATGTTCCCCCAGAAGAGCTGTACTGGCTGAGTCTGAAGAGCAGGGCATGATGCTTGCTGCCTGGGGTATGTGGCCTAGTGGAAACAAGGCTTAGAATGGAGGGAGAGAGTTGGGTTTGCTGTTGCGGTCTGCATTGCCATGATCTCATCATGTCTAGATACAGAGGCTCTGACCTTATTCCCCTTTGTTATCCTCTCCTGCTACATACAGTATTACCATGGATCTTGGCTCTCTTAGCTCAGCCATGCTTGGACTTAGGGTTTTACACTGTGTGCATTGCATATTAGGTATGTTTCAGTCCTCTGAACTCTCTTTGCTGGCCATGGAAAGCGGAATTAAGCTGAGTGGGTGCCTTGTGAACCGTGTTAATTTGGAGATTTGGGTGAAACTGAATGTTTCTCCCCAGCACCTCTCTGTCTGCTTAGTTCATGAGAACATTAGAAATGGACACTGAGGAGCACTGTGATGATGAAAGCAAATGAAGCGGAACAGTAGGCTCACACTGCTTTCATCAAGTGCTCAGGAGCTACCACGGAGCAGTGCTCAGCATCTCAGCCTTCCTAGCTCTCACTGTCACTGTGTACTTAGAAAAGAAGTCATGAAGCTTATCTATAGTAACACTTGTATGTTTTAAAATAAAATCTATGGCTAGTTACATCTTTTTTTACAAATCCCATCAGAGATAGCGTTTGTAAAGAACTATAAAGTTGGTTAAAGTATCTTGGTGTTCTCTTATTTAGTGGTCATTAGCAGGATGAATTGATTTTCTGCATTCAGTGACATTCTCACAAGACCTAAATCAGCTTTTGACTTTGTATTCCCTTTGTTGGGATCGGTTGTTGTCCAGTCATGCCAGCCTTTGATAACCGAGATTGATATGGGCAGTTCATGTATGTATGTATGTGTGTGTGTGTGTGTGTGTGTGTGTGTGTGTACATGCTTCTGTGCATGTGAAGGCCAGAGGTTAGCCTCAGGTGTCATCCTCAGGAGCTGCCCACTTTTTTTTCTTTTTTTTGACACAGGGTCTCTCACTGAGACCTGGGGCTGGCTGGTAAGGATAAGCTGGCTGGCCAGGGAGCCCCAGAGATCCTCCTGTCTGCACTTCTCCAGTGCTAGGTAATATATACCACAGTATGCCACTAGGCCCAGCTTTTTACATGGGTATTGGAGACTGAACTCAAGTCCCCATGCTTGTACAGCAAGGACTGGAATTTAAGGGAGAGCTTCCCCTTCCCCCTTAAGTTCCAAACTCAGAACAGTTTTTAGAATCCTATTCCTTGTGTTCTGGTTGTTTAGTTTCTGTGTCTCTGTTCATTTCTGCTGCTGTAATAAACCCCTTAAAGTCTACAGAAATTTTTGGTGCATTTCTGGAGGCTGGAAGGCTAAGATCAGGATGCTTGTGACTGTCTGGTCAGGGCTTCCCCGGCCTTTGCTTGGTCCCACCCTGCTGCTTGCTTTTGTGCTGGCGCCAGGAGCCCCTCCCTATTGAAGGGCCCTCAATACACTCTGGGTGTTGTCCTCACACTTCTTTTCTTCCCTGTGGCTGTACTTCTTAATGCTGCTACACTGGGTGGGGAAGCCAACATTTAGACTTCACAGAAGGTGTTGATGCTTCCACTGGAAGAGCTGCAGGCCCCACTTGAATTAGTTTTCACTCACAGTTGGTGTGCTCTTCTTCCATTCTTCAAGGAAATCTCTTGGAGAAAGTGGACTTAATTAGAGCCCTGAGTGCCTTGTTGATTCAAAAGACCTCACTATTGGTATGGGTATTCTGAGAAAACTGTGAGGTTATAGTCTAATGCATGCAGTCTTAAGCAAGTTAGGCCGCTTTTAGTGGAAGCCTCTCCCTCCTATATTCAGCCATCAGCATGATGCAGAATTCTTGATGCTTTTATTTTCATCTTCACATGGAACCAGTCCATAACAAGGACTGACTGATTCTTCAAGCCCATGCCTTTCTCTCAGATTGATGCAGTGTGCATACCTGCCCTTACACCTTACCTTACTGCTTGCAGCTGCAGGGGCTCCTTATGAAGTGGCCACCTTATCCTCCATTCTTCTTTCTGGTAAGTAGTGTTGGTTTTTTTTGTTTGTTTTTTTAAAATTAACATAAAAATAGATTTATTGATCATTTCATGTGTATGGATGTTTTGTCTGCATGTATGTCTATGTATCATATGCATGCAGTGCCCACAGAGTCCAGAAGAGGGTGTTGGATTCCCTAAAACTGGAGCTACCATATGGGTACTGGGTTGGAACTCAGAACTTCTGAAAGAATAACAAGTACTCTTAACTACTCAGTCATCTGTCCAGGCCCAGTGCTTTGTTTGGTTCTATCCAAAGGACTAGAGAGATATAATTAGTCTTTCTTACAAATCAGGGATTGAAAGTGTTTTAGAAAGTTTGAGGTAGTGCCTGGGGAAACTGGTTGCAGGAAATGCCAGCAGTTTCCTTGGAAAGCTTCGGTGTAACTTGGAGCCATGCAGAGTTCTCTTCATACTGTACCCTGTGGTCACCTTAGTGATGGTAGAAAGTAGAAGGTTAAGGCCCCCTGGAAAGCCTGCATGGGTATTGGCCTGAACGTGGTAGCTAAGAAGGGAACCAGATCTTCGGGGACTTTTGTCTCCCTCTTGCAGCATCAGGGCAGGTAGCGAGGGGCCTGCCTCAGAGTGGAGGCACTCAGCCAAGGATCAAGGACCATACGGCACAGATGTCCTCATCGTTGGGCCTTCCTCTGAGAGTTCTGTGTCTGCAAAAGACATTTTCATCTAGGAAAGTGGTTCTTTTCTAAATGAGCATAGGTTTCACTGTCCTCTGTAGATATTTAAGGGAATATATTCGTCTTCCCCTTTAGGCAGTTAGCACAGGCAGTATGGTAGCAGTGTATCTCCTAGCACCATTGCTGAGGCCAGAGATGGGGCCATTGAGACTTGGCATGCTGGCTGCCCACCATGGCTTCAGTGCCCCATAATGCTTAGCCTAAAGGAAATGTACCTGCTGGGCTTTAGGTGGGAGATTGGGCTTTCTTTTGAGCTGTCTCCCTTGGGGTTCCTTTCTAGACTCTGGAAGTAGTTCAGTTTTTCATCCACTTTCTTGTTCTTCTGTGATTTGGCTCTCTTCTGTCTTCCCAGTCATGGGAAGCATCTTGCATACATCTCAATGGTGGAGGGGAAGGTCAGGTAGGGTCATGTCCACTTGTAGGCAATAGTTGACTCAGTTCAGCTGAGGTTCACAGACTAGTTGGCATGTATTTGCTTGAGAATGCAACCAGTCACTGCCTTGAGCTGGGGGACCATAGACCTTGAACCTGGTAGTCTGACATCTCACTGGGGCCATCCTGAGTAGAGGGGACAGTTTGAGTTTCCTTCAAGCTTGTGTAGTTGATAGAAGTTGGGAGACTGGCAGGTGGATAATCTGAACTGTCTCCTTGCAAAGGTTTTTACCAGGCAGCAAGGAAATGGGTAGCTAACACCCAGACATTCCTGCAATGAGAGGGCTTTGCTTGGGTAGGAGTGGACAGGCAGTTCAAAGTGTTTGAATTAGCATTTTCATTTTGCTTGATTTTTCTTGTTGTTGTTAATGTTGTTCTTGGTGTTTGTTTATTACAGGCTGGCCTGAAACTTAACATATGACCCAGGCTAGTCTTGGACTCAAGATCTTCCTGCCTCAGTCTCCTGAGTGCTGGGGTTACAGGCATGCCCTGGGAAGTACGTTCCACTTGAGGCACTGATTAAAATTATTTGTGATGATAACATCTTCACCTTTGCTTTCTGTAAAAGCAAGCTCTGTATTTTCTAGTGTTAGATATTTTATAGTTTTCATCATCCATTGTTAAATTTCAGGTACCTTCCCTTAATAGCTTGTCTGAACACCTTCAAAGTGAGTTTTATACATATCTGACCGAAAACAGAATTCTGCCACTGGAAAACTAACCTGAGTTTCTGATAGATCTCAGCACTGGGCAGGAGCTTCAGGGCTCATGCTAGGTCCCTGTTCATGCTGCTGCTGCAGAGCCTCCTGCCTGAGTGAGGTCTTTGAAATGTTGGTGTTCGCTCCATTCTTGCTGTGGGTGCTCACAGAGACTTTGGGATTGGCAGAGGTCAGAGCTTATTGAATGCTATGGCCTCTGCTGATTCTAAACTGTCTTAGTCCTCAGGAGTCACAAGGTCACTGCAGTAGACTTAGGAACCCACCTTAGAAAAATACCAGAACTTAAATTTGTCCTACTTTATGTAGTGAACCTAGAACATTTGATCAAGTGTCATTTTTAGACTTAAAATACCTACTGTGAATAAATGAGAATTTAGCATGTTGGTTTACATCTGTGAGTCCTGGATCAGTCTGAACCACAGAGGTTACTGCACTGTTGCAGAGGTGAATAAAGGGATACTTTTCACCCTTTAGAGTGTAGAGGAAGCTTGGGGGTCATGAAGAGGAAGTTCATTGGCCTATGGGAGTGTGGCATCTTTGGTCTGCCTGTGAGGTGCACTGGGAGGTGTCAGGAGCAATGTGTTTGTAAGTCTGAGATGAGGCATGGTCCATGGCAGCCCAGAGCTGTTTTCACAGTACCCTTCTCAAATGCTTGTCTCTTCTGTGAGCAGTCTCAGTGCCAGGCCAGCAGGTGGTCTGCATTGGAGCATTGCCAGACAGGGCCTCCGGGCTGTGTATGTAGCCTGGCCTTCTTGGGAGTCTCCCCTGTTCCTTTTCTTTGTCTCTGCTGAAGGTGAAGCAATGTGTAGAAACAGACTAGTGCTGCTGGGCTCATTGGTAGCTTGTCCCCAGTCTGGCCTGGGTCCAGTCTGCACTGCATGTATTCCACAGGGGCCTGGCCTGCAGACCTCAGCGGAAGCCAGTTGTCTTGTCTGCCCCTCTGTTCCTGGAAAGCCTTGCCACACACAGCCAGGGCCACTCTGGATGCATCCGGTCTCTGCTGTTGCCGTTTGTTTGGGAGCTATTGGCTCTGGTCAGATATGTGGATGTGCTGTTAATTTGTCCTCATTTTTGGAAGGAAGTTGGTGGCTCACACGAAAGGAAGAGCCACAAAATGTCAAACCCAGCAGCGGCCGTCTGACGTGGCTGTTGATCACCACAACATGGAATGAAGAGGAAGCTTTTGATTTCCTTGCTTGCTAGGTTGAGGCCATATTTTATTGACTCTTTGGAGTCCTGATCCCTTCCTGTTAGTATTGCTAAAATTTTCTGGGTGAGTCAGTGGCATAGGAGTCCCTGTGTCTGTGAGGGCTTAGTGCTGGTGTGAGCTTCCGGTGCAGCCTTCCCAGAGCTGAAGGGAAAATGGCAAAATCTCAGGTGTAGTCTGACGGTGATAGCCACATCTCCAGAGATGCTGTTCTGCCATGACCCCTGGCTGCTGTTCTCCTGACAGCCAGCTGTTCAGCTGTCCTGTAAAGCCAATATGGAGCAGAGAGCTCATTCAAGGCCTGACTCTTGTTTGTGTGATGAGATGACCCTTCAAGCCATGATTTTCCCATCAGTCCTAACCAGTGGAACCACATGAAAGTATCAGATCCTGGAAAATCTGTATCCAGGTATACCTGCCAGCCCCTCGCATCTGCCGAGCGCATAAAAAATACCCAGAGGCGTCTAGGGAAAGGTGGGATTCCTGGATGGGGTCCCAGAATAGGAAACCATGGAAAATGGAGGAAATCCAAGAAAAGTCTTGATTTCAGCTGTGAACTGTGTATCAGTGTTGACTCCTCGGCCCTGGCTGTGCACCGTAGATCACTAAGAATCTGAGCTCCAGAAATGAAGTGCATCAGCAGGTGTTCTTTCAGGAGTGCTTGTTCACCTACTGCAGGCACCCCAGAATTTAGTGCTTGCCTTGTTCCTTTATGCTTGCATATGGATGTGAGGTCACCTGTCCTACAGATCTTCCTTGGTAAACACGAGATCTAAGTGTTCCCATGTGGGAGCTTTCTCTTGACGGATGCCAGCCTCCAGACAGGTGTGAGGTCTCAGTGGGAGCTCAGGAAAGAAGGGCACCTGGACCTGCTCTGCAGAGAAGTAGCCACAATGTTCCTGCCCTATTGCACCCACATCCCTGCTCAGGCATCATCCTTCACTTTTCCTATGTTAGATGAGTTTTTTAAGTTTATTAAAATGGCATCCGTACAACATTTGCTCTTTTCCATCTGGATCCTTTCAGTAGTGTGTTTGCAAGGTGGATATGGCAGCTGGTCTATTTCCATGGCTGTTTAATGTTTCACTGGACGGACTAACCCAAGGTATTCTTTCATTTGGAGCTGATGTTTGCGTGGTTTTCACTTGGGGTTCTTCTGTTTGATGCCGTGGTAGCTTGTGTGTAGCAGATGATCTGTGCAGATTGCCTGTGACAGTGTGCTCTGACCTGTGCTGCATTAGCGTGCTGTCTGACTCACATGCAGTCTTCAGCATTTTGTACAGTCTTCTCATCTTCATTGTCACGGCTGAATTAACTAAAGATGCTGATCACTTTCATACGGATAACCAGCCGTATGTGGGTGGTGGGGAAGTTGCCTCTTCAGTTCCTGGATGGAAATTCAGGAAACCAATTTGTCTTTGTTTTTCTTACTGATTTGTGGCAGCTTTTTTGTTTAGATTGGGTGGATATGTGTCTTTTTGTTAGTTATGTCTACTGCTGTTTTTTGTCAATCCTATGGGTTGTCTTTTTCTTTTTTTTAGTGTTTTTATTTAACAGATGCTTTTAATTTTAATATAACACATTATTTCACTTGATTTATTTGTGCCTGTCTGAAGAACCTGAGGAAGCTCTGTATAATTTTTAGTAGAAACATTACCACTTTATCAGTCGTATTTGGATTTTTAAAGTATGGTGCAAAGTGGGGGTTAGATACTTTTAATTTTAATATTTGGTTAGTTCAGTGGCTTACTGAAGGGTTAATGTTTTCTCTTTTACTGTACAATGCCAATCAAGTCTCTATGTGAGTGGGTTTGGTTCTAGACTGTTCTGACCCATCTGACCCATTGCCCTACTTGCCTGTGCCAATAGAGCCATCTTTGTCAATTATGTTCTTTTTGAACTAGTTATGCTAGTTTTTTGTGAGGTTTTTTTGGTTGTTTGTTTGTTTGGTTTTTTTTGAGACAGGGTTTTTCTGTGTATCGCTGGCTGTCCTAGAACTCACTTTGTAGACCAGGCTGGCCTCAAACTCACTGAGATCCGCCTGCCTCTGCCTTCCTGAGTGCTGGGATTAAAGGTGTGTGCCACCACTGCCCAACTGTGAGTTTTCTTTAACTGTCTAAAGTCCTTTTTAGTTACTGCAGTCTCTGTATTAGAGTTTTGTTGATTTGCGTATGGAATAAGTTTTATATCCAATTTTTCAACCCATGAGTGTGGTATATGTTTTTGTCTATTTAGGTCTTTAATATCCATTTTGTATTTCTCATAGTTGAGGTTTTATTTCTTTTTTTTTAGACTTCTCTGTGTTTTTTGCTGTTTTGTTTCCTAATTCACCTTTTTTGTTCATTATGTTTAGAAATACAAATTTTTTTTATAGTCACCTTGTCACCGGATGCATGACATAACTTTCTTTTCACACTAGTTTATCTATATATTTTTTTTTCAGCAAGTACACACTATCTGGATATGACTGTTCTGTGTGCTGAGTTCTAGACTGTCTTTCTGTGCTGTCTGGGACCTCCGGTCAGTGGCTGAGCAGCACTGTATTGTGGGTATCTATGTCTTGCTGCAGCAAGAAGGAAAACTCCCAGAATGTCATCACCAAGGTAGCATCTGATGTAGGCTTTGTGCAAATGGTCAATCAGGATAAGGGTGTTCTCATCTATCATTAGTATGCTGAGAATTTTCTAATCAGATAGAGCATGTTTAAGATTTTAGATTGAACCACATGAACCACATGAACCACACATACCCACAATATAGCCTGTAAACTTAAAACTTTTATTTGGTTTGGCTTAATATATTAGATTTTGTATATATCAATTAATAATAGATTTTCTTTCCTTTTATTTGACTAATATAAATTTTCTCATTCGATTTTTATTTTTCTTTCTGGTTTTTGAGATGGGGTTTCGCTCTGTAGCCCTGGCTGTCCTGGAATTAGCTTTTAGACCAGGTTGACCTTGGACTCACAGAGATCCATCTGTTTCTGTCTCCCAACTGCTGAGATTAAAGACGTGTGCTATCATAACTATGGTGATAATATACACATAGTCCTGCAACTTTTTTCTTTTTTTTCTTTCCCTCTTTCCCCTCCCCTCTCCTTTCCTCTCCTCCCCTCTCCTCCCCTTCGTGCCCCTCCCCTTCTCTCCCCTCTTCTTCCTCTCCCCCCCTTTTTTGGACAGGTGTGTGTGTGTGTGTGTGTGTGTGTGTGTGTGTGTGTGTGTGTGTGTGTGTGTAGCTCTGGCTATCCTGGAACTCATTCTGTAGAACAGGCTGGGCTTGATTCAGAGGCTCAGAGATCCAACAGCCTCTGCCTCCCAATTGCTAAGACTGAAGGTGTGCACCACCACCGCCCAGCTTAGTTTCTTTTCTTTTAAATTTTGATATTAAGCTAATGCTGGTTCCTTAAAGTGTGATGGAGTCTTTTCTTTCTTAATTCTGTTATTGGCAAAGATTTTCGGTAGAGTCTGTTGACCACATCTCCAGTGCACCACCACCTCACGTCTTTCTACCACTTAAGATAATGTAAGAACCAGTTCTGTTTTTCAGCTAGGCTAAAAATCAGGCAGTAGATATAGATTGTATTTGGCTTGTGGACTCTAGTGTGCCCACCCTGTCAAGCCTTCTGAGGAGTTCAGGAAGCCATTATTATTATCCCTGAGGTATTTGGAAGATCTCTAGATAAACCCATCTCTGGGTTCAGTGGTCAAGTGCCTCTGCCCTCTCATCTTTGTACTGTCTGTGGGGTTGTTGTTATCTTCCTTCCCCCTGCCCTCTCATCTCTGTACTGTCTGTGGGTTGTTGTTATCTTCCTTCCCCCTGCCCTCTCATCTCTGTACTGTCTGTGGGGTTGTTGTTACCTTCCTTTTTCCTTCCCGATGGTGGACGTTGCCTACTTCCTTCTCCTCACTGGACTCAGAGACTTACTAGTTGTCTTACTATTTGTAAAGGACCAAGTTCAGTTTATTGATTCAATTGGATTGGATAATCAACTGCTGCTCTTACAACCTTTCCTTCATTTTATTCTCTAGTTTCAATATGCTGGGTATTTTGTTTGCTTACTGATTAAAGTATTCAGATCAATACATTTGTTCACACTTTCTTGTTTTGTAGTAACTGTACTTAAGACTTGGCATTTCAGTAAGTGTGTGGCTTTAGCCAGATTGTGTGAACTTTTTGATACATTTGCTTTGTCATTCAGTTAATGGTATTACCTAATTTCTCATTGTATCTCCTTTGAACAGTGGGTTATTTGGAAACGCTTATGTAAATTTATAGGCAAGTTTCTTTCCTGCCCAGTACCTCAGCTGTTCAGTTCCAAAGAAACACACAGAGGCGCCATTTGTAATCAGAGACTGCACTTTTCGTTTCCTGGCTGCCCAGACCTGCATAGTCACACAGACTATATTAATTGCAACACTGTTTGGCCAATGGCTCAGGCATATTTCTAGCTAGCTCTTACATCTTAAATTAACCTTCCGGGCGGTGGTGGCGCATGCTTTAATCCCAGCACTTGGGAGGCAGAGGCAGGCGGATCTCTGTGAGTTCGAGGCCAGCCTGGTCTACAAGAGCTAGTTCCAGGACAGGAACCAAAAAAACCTACTGAGAAACCCTGTCTTGAAAAATCCAAAAAAATAAAAAATTAACCTGTTTCTATTAGTCTATGTATTGCCACGTGGCTGTGGAATTACCTCATTTTCTACATGTCTTGTTTCCTTGGAGGCTGGCTGGCGTCTGCTTGTCTCTGCCTACTCTCTCTATATCTCTTTGTTAGAATTTTCCTGCCTGGCTTCACTCTGCTAAGCCAGAAACAGCTTTATTCATCAACCAATAAAAGCAACACATATACATTTCCTAGGTTGTTTTTTTCTTTTTTGGCTTATTTTGGTCAGTCTTCTGTTTCACAAGTTCAATTCTATGGCATTTAGTCAAGTTTGATAGTTGTAGTGCTCAGACCTGTGACCTGACCAGTGTCCTGCTGCTTTTGGAAGGCTCTGCTGTGATTGTAGATGGGAGGGAGTCTCCTTTAGTCCTGTCAGGTTTTGTTCTTGTGTGTGGTGTGTCTATTTTAAGCCCATACAAATTGGAAGCCTTACACTTTAGTGTTAGAATACCATCTTTGTGTTATTATGGGATGTGTCTTTTTCTCTCTGTGTTGTTACCTAGTGTATAAAGTCCAGTTTCAGGTTCTATGACAGCCAGTCCATGCTGGTTGTCTCCTTGTTCTTTGCTCGTGGCTTGGAAGATAGCAGCTGCCCGAGAGGCTGATGACTCAAAGTGCTCTTCCTTTCTCTCATCCTTCTCTCTTCCCTCTCCCATTGGTACCCCATAGCTCTGACTCCCTTGACAGTCCTCCTGTTGCAAAGCCAGCAGATACATCTGTAACAGTTTACATTTTATCCTGACCACCCTCATCCTTGACTGGAGGGTGCCTTGGTAGAACTCAGTTCTGTAAGTAAGTCAAGTCCTACCTGCCAGGGTCAGTTGTCCTGTTTTCTGCCTAATGTCAGATGTATGTTGTTGGCCACTCTTCAGGGGCCCCTGTCCTGCACTGTCCAGATGGCTCTGTTTTCTCTGTTCCATGGCTGTACAGGTTAGCTGATTTTTATGTTGCAGTGAAATGAAGTGGGCTGAATTACATCTGTAGCCTTGAGCCTCTCTAATAGCTCTTCTATTCATATCTTTTATGAAGTGATTTGTGTTGTAAGTGGTGTGAAGCCTCTCTCCCTGCCTGCCTGCCTGATACCTATCTTCCCATCTGTGCATCCAGCCCCCTTAGCATCAGTGAAGAGTCCATTCAGGAGTTAGCATTAGCTTGAGAAATAGTTTGGAAAGGAGGAGGTATGGTGGGCATCATGGGATGTGGGGGGCCGGGGACAGAGTACTTGCTATACAGTGGGAGTGGAACTCCAGTCCTTTGTCCCCTGTGGAGCCAGGGGCTATGTGTTAAAGACCTTAGTTCTTGATCCTAGGATTTCCCCTATTCTTATACACTGATGAAATCAAGGTCCAAAAGGGTACAGTAAACCAGAGGCCAGCAGATGGATGGTTTGGGGGCTACCACACTTGGGATAGCGTGTAACATGACTTCTTTAGAGTATTTCTTGTTTTGTTTTTGAGATATAGGAATGCTAGCTGTAGTTAGCCATGCATTTGCTGTAACATATGTGCCATTAACCTTGCATTTTAGGTGGCATGGTTATACATAGTTAACCATGTGTTTGATGTAACATGGTATATGTCATTAACCATGTATTGTTATGACATAGTTGTACATAGTTAGCCATGCATTTAATGTAACATGCTGTGTGTCATTAACCATGCATTTGATGTAACATTGTTGTATATGGTTAGCCATGCATTTGATGTGACGTGGCTGTGTGGTGAACCATGCTTTTGATATGACTCAGCTGTGCAAACTTACCCATGCATTTGATGTGATGTGGCTGTATGTAGTTAAGCATACATTTAATGTGACATGACTGTGCATGTGTTTGATGTGACATGGTTGTGTGTAGTTGACCATTGTATTTTATGTCACATAGCATCTGGGAGTGTGCAAGGAGGGTTGCAGGAAGAGCCTGACTTGCCCATGCAAATAGGATACCCTGGGAGGAGGCTGCTGCAGACACTGCATCCCTCACATTCTAACTTTTTCCTTTTTAGGTGGTCTCCTGTTTTACAAACTTTGAAACCCATTTCCTGAAAAAGGGATTATAGCAATAGATTATAAGATCAGAGGCTTCCAGTCATTTCCATAGACACCCCCAACCATGGAGTGTGCACACTGGTGGGGTTGTGCAGACGCCATCAGAAGGGGACCCCTGGGAGAAGATTGGCTCTGGGGCAGACCAGTGGATACTGCGGCCAGCCGCAGCAGGGCCAGGCATTGTGGCAGGACCTCCCCAGCCTGGGCCTGGGCCTGGGCCTGATTTACCAGCCTGGAGCTGCTTGGAAACCTTGGGTGTGCTGCTCCCAGAGGAGGAGTGGCTCTGCTTACACTTTCAGCCTCAGGCCAGGCAGCCCTGGCCAAGTGGTTTCTTAAAAAGAATTCTTCCTCCCCTGATTAATTTCTGGCATGCAGTGCTTGGGAGCTCTTGCGTCAGTAAATCGTCATGAGCCCTCAGTCGTCTGGATCAGACATAAACACTAGGCCCAGCTCCACCACTCCTGACACCCTGCCAGGCCTGCTTGCCCTCTAAGCCTCAGGATGGGCAGCTACAGACAGACAACAGGGACTCTTGCTGCTCACAGAGTCCTAGTTCAGAGGGCGGCTAACTCAGCACCACATGCTGCGCTGTAGGTCAGGGTGCCGTGCTCAGTTGTAGCTTATTTGTGGAATCGTGTGCTGTTTCTCTCCTGACATCCTGGACACATCCATTGGGTATTTTACTCTTTGGAACAGTTACTGCCTTCCATTGACATTCTCTTTGGGTTTGGAAAGGTCCCTGTGTGAGATTTACTCAGTGGTTTTAGCATCAGGGGATCCTAGAGAGTGAATATGTTCCCTGCAGTGTACAGAACTTGCTGCTGAAATCTGAGGAATCCAGTGAACTTCCTATAGGGCCTTTTTACCAGCATTGAAACCCTCTCTCTTCTTGTCTCATTTCTCCCCTCTGTCCAAGATACACTTTTGGTTTTAGCCTGTATTATCAGAAGAGGCCAGAACAACTAAACATTTCTCTTTCATCCTTGAGTGCACACTTGGTCAAAACATGATCAAATGTCCTGCCACAGCTCCTTCAGATTCCTGGAAAACAGCTTGTAACTGATGGTCTGCTGTCAGTGTGAGACTCAAACATTAGGGCTTCTAGGTATCTCTAGGGAGCATGTGTGGCTGTAGCTGCTCCAGATGCTAACAGTGTGGACTCTGGGCAATTACCCTATGCTTGTGTTTGAGGCAGATTCCCTCAGGCTGCAGAGGCATAGGTACAAAGCAGTGCTGAGGCCTTGATGCCCAAGTGGCCTGTCCGGAACATAATCTCAGGGACTTTGTTTTCTGCTCAGTTTCTTCTTTGTTTTCTACTCACTTTCTTCTTCCTCTACTTCCCTCCCACAATTATAGGGAGATTTATGAATGAAATCTAGGGTGTCGGTAGTACTAACATACATGATGCCAAGAAAACCAAAGCAACCTGTTTCAGCCTTTAGGGCTCTGCCACAGTGGAGCTAGAGCTCAGTGTTTCCCATACTACCTAAGCTCTATGAGGGCAGGCATGGCCACTTCTCCCCCAGGTCCCTGGGTAAGGGATGGTGCTTACAAGGCTCAGGGTTGTTAATGTCACTTGCTCCCTAAGCCTTCTATCTGTCAGTGGGAATATACTGCTTCTGCTGCAGGCTTGTTGAGACTCCATGGCTGGGCCAAGTATTCAGACGCAGTTGAGAGCACAGAGCCAAGTCCAGGTTCCTGGTGGTTTCCTGTGGTGGAGGGGGAGGGTGGTTACAGCCTCTGGTTTTGAAACATATGCTCAGTAAAGGCAGGTTAGCTCAGTCATCATAGGCTAAGCTTTTCTGAAACGTGTATATGGGTACCATTGCAGGTGATATGGTCTCACTGGTTTCCTCTCCTTGATCTTTTACAGGGCCTGGGAAAGTCTTGCGTCTATTTGCTTCTGTTAGGAATGAGAGCAGAATGTCCTTTGTGGACAGGGTATTCATAGGAACTGCTTCATTGCCTCTGTTTGCTGTCTAGGTTCTTAAGATAACATGGAAGTGGGCCTGTTGAGCCACAGAAACAGTTGCTGTTTGCTTCTTAGGATACCTTCAGTAAAGGCCCTGAACTCCCCACTTAGCTTTACTGTTTTTAACAACACAGGGCACCAGTCTGGTGGGTTCCCCATTCCCTGGTGTCTTTCATTTACTGTGTCTTGAAAACTTTTCCATATCAGTTATGTATATGGTGTACATATGGTTGTGACAGCACATGCTGTAATCCCTGCATTCAGAGGCAAAGGCAGGAGTTTGGACCCAGGCTGGACTGTGCTGTGAAACACTTTTTCTTTTCTTTACACTGGGTGTTAATTCTTATCTTTTCCAACTTGGTTCATTGTGTGTCTGTTACTTATTGTGGCAAAATACAGGCAGTGTAAACATTCCCATTGACCATTTTAAAGCGCATTTCAGTAATGACATAAGTACTTGTGCATGCTTCCTTTCCAAGTAGAAACTGTCCCTTTCAGTACCAGCTATGCATTCCTTTCTCAGCCCTAGTGGCCACTGCTTTGCTTTCTGTTGAGAATCCGTTCCTAGGTACCTCAGGTAAGTGGGATTATGTAGTGTCTGTTTTCTGCCAGCTTATGTCGTGCAGAAGAACAGTGTTTCAGGAACCATCTGTGTATATTACCTGACAGAGAAGCTCATTCCTTTCCCAAGCTGAATAATGTTCCATTATGTACAATTCACACCTTGTTTATCCATTCTGCTGATGTAACTTGGGTGGTTTCCAGGTTTTGGCTACTATGAACATTGGTGGATTTGTGTTTGTTTGAGTCCCCTTTGGGGCAGATCTGGAAGGTCATGATTTTGCCATGTGTAGTTGTTGAGAAACCAGTTTTCACAGAGCTGTGTGGTGTTATATATATCAGCAATGCCTGTTGGATCTACTTTTTTGAACATCCCCTAACTTTAGATACCTTGCCTTTGTTAAAGATGGCATTTCACTGTGGTTTTCATTTGCATTTGTTAGTAAGTAGAGCTCCTGAGACCACCCCATATGCTTCCTGGCTATTTGTGTATCTTTGTGTAATATGCGCCTAGCGTTTGGCTTATTGTTTTCTTATTGTAGAATTGTGGAAGTACTTGATGTATTTGGTCTATGGCTTGCCCATGCTTCTCCCACTCAGTGTTGCCTTTGCGTTCTCTAGTGTCTGCTTTTGAGGAGGTTCAGTTCTTATTTCCTTTTGTTAGTTGACTTTGGGGTCATATCTGAGAAGTTGCTGCCAGGTCCACGGTATGAAGACCTCTTGTTTTCTGTTAAGAGTTTTATGGTTTTAGTTTCTGTATTTAGATCTTTAAATTTAGGTTAATTTTTGGTTACTGTGTAAGGTGGAGATCTGCCTTCATTGCTCTTTTTGGGTGATGTTGTTTGCTTCTAAGTGGTTGTACGATTGGGAAGTACTTGGTCTTAGAGAAAGTTTTCTTTGAAAGCAGCACCAGCTACAGTACAGTTGTTACCGTTTCCAGATCAGCATAGCTGTTACTCACTCTAGGCCAGGGTGTGTGGCCATTCTTACAACGTTTCCTTTCCTGACTTCTACCACGCCTCTGTGGTTCTTTCTCAGCATGTTGTTATCCATATCCCCTGTTGTGTCTTCCATCCGAAGAATGAAGTATGTGAGAATGGCTAACGAGGCATCTGTAGGACTTAGGGCAGGTGTTATGCAGCTCAGGTCTGCAGTTGTACAGACTGAATTGGTGAACCGCATAACTTGCTGAAGAGTTCCTACTGGGATCTGCCCTTGGACCCCAAGTACACTGGCTGTAGCAGGTGGGCTGCTGGTGGGGAGACAACAGCACACACACAGATACCTTAGTAGCACTATTAATAAAAACCCAGAGACAGATATTGGGGTTCAATCTGAAGGTCAAAAAATCAAAATAGCGAGCCACTGTCTTTCCTTTACCTCAATCTGAAATGGAGATCTCAAGGTCCAGGAATCTTAGAATGAGACTGTGTCTGAGAGCTGTCTCCTCCTGTCTTATATTCCTCTCTAGTGCTGGGATTAAAGGCGTCCACCACAACTGCCCATTGTCTGTGGCAAACTAGTGTGGCTACTGGGATTAAAGGTGTGGGTCATCACTGCCTTGTCTGTAAGGTTGACCAGTAGGCTGTTTTACTCTCTGATCTTCAGGCAACTTTATTTATTAAAATGCAAATGAAATATCACTACACACCTCAGCCTTGTTAGGTTCTTGCCTAGCAGACTTGTAGCAGCAGCACCGCCTTTGCAGGGAGCAGGGTTACTATTTTATCTGAATGAGCCTAAATACTGCTGTTACTACCTTTAACCAAAGATGCTTGAAGAACCGAAGTGCCACTCTTCTCCTGTGTTTAATTTTCTTTATAAACCTTCCTGTTTGGAATAATGTACCTTGTGACTCTGTTTTCCTACTTAAACTTCATACATGGGTTCATTTTGACAGAGGGAACTTTTTCATCTCATGTCTCAAGCTTTTGTGTTTCCTTCACCTAACTGTTCTTAGACTTTTTCTCTGCACATCCAATTTGAGTTTCAAGTTTAGGATATTTGAGCATTTCCTTTGAAAAACTCAGATGCTCAAAGTTTTGTTGCTGGCAACATATTTTTCAGTTGTGAGCCAGTGCTGCTTGCCTGTTATGTCTTCTTAAAATTTAGAAGTCTTGTCAGCCACATCAATGTTTCCTGAATGTCTCAGTGTCTGTGGCCCCATGCAGGTGTGCTTTTTGTGGTCTGGATTTGAAGTGAAGCTGTATAGAATATATTTTGTTTTGAATTTTCACAGTTCATTTAAAATTACAGGCCTTTAAAAGCATGTATATTTGGGCTGGAGAGATGGCTTAGAGGTTAAGAGCACAGGCTGCTCTTCCAGAGGTCCTGAGTTCAATTCCCAGTAACTACATGGGGGCTCATAACCACCTACAATGAGATCTGGTGCCCTCTTCTGGCATGCAGGCATATATGCAGGCAGAACACCGTATACATAATAAAATAATAAATCTTAAAAAGTATATGTTCTTATTTTTTGATTTTGTGACACTCCTTTTTGCTCAAATATTATGACCCTAGTTTTGTGTGACTACCACCCATGGCATCTAGAGGGTTCATGCTGCTTTTAGGTAGTTTCTGATTCTGGCTGGATCTTCCTCCCACTGAAATCGGGGGTAGGGGTGGAATGACTTGGAATGTGCTCTCCTTTCCTAGTGGTTTCCCTGTGGAAGGGGCTGGCTTCTCAGGTACAGTGCCTGTGCTGTTGGCCTGGGCAGCCATGCTTGTGAGGTGCTTTACCATAGAACTACTCTCAGCAGCTGTCAGCATCACTTTTTAATTTTGTGTGAAAGTTTTTTTGTTTTAATAAATATGAAAAATAGTTCCCTCCCCAATTTTGAAAGTTTCCATGTAGTGTCAACTTAAAATCTGGCAATGCTTAAAGTTGTGCTAGGGAAAGAAACTGTTCACTTTGCCCTACTGTGACACAGTTCTGAGAAATGACAGATAACACTTGGTGTGGATCCCCTGGCATCCTGCCCTCATCCCCACCTGTCCCTGTCTCTGTGCTCCTACTCATTCTCAATCTGTAACAAATATGATGGAACAGTGATCTTTTTGTAGTTGTTAATATTTTAGTTCTTACAGATTACCTTTAAATGGGAGTTAACTTACCTATAGCATACAAGACTTCAGTGAACATTCTTATATATGTATCTTTTTGCATGTGGCCAATGGGCAATTATTATTATTAGAGTTTTTGGATACAAGTTCAGAAAAATAGGATAACTGAGGCAAGGGATGAACATTTTAATAACATTGCTCCCTAAGATGTGTGTGACATATGTTCCCTCTGGCTGTGTGCAATGTCTGCATTACTCCTTTATTGACTTACACCGGGGGCAGGCTCACAAGAATGCCTGGATGCTCTAACCAGATGTGGGGAGCTCATCAGTCTACTGGAGTGTAGTCTCAAGTGCTGGTGTTTAGAGTCTGTTTCCCATACCATACCACCACCTTTCCCAACATAAATCCTTCACTAAGCATTTCCCACACATCAGGCTACTTTAAGAACTGGAGGCAATGATTAGTCTGGTGTCACTTATGTGCTCAGAGGAGGTCAGAGATCAGAAGAATGAGTAATGGTAACGTGGCTGGCATGCCTGACATGAGAGGTGTCCTCCTACAAGTGGACGTACTCTGGACCTCTGTGAAAGTTTAGGGGCAGATACTGTGAACCCTGGATTTGCCTATTTTATAGATGAGAAGGTATCAAGAAAGGAGTTGTGTGAGCAATTGGAGGCAGTTAGGTACCAGGCTGCAGGCTTCCATCTGTCTGAAGGTTTTGTGGATGAGAAGGGCAGGAGCTGTGATACTCTCTTCTGCTGGGAAGCCTCAAGAGCTTTGGCCAAAGGCCTTCTGATTTTAAGTTTTCAGATCTCTAGGTAATTATGTGTGAGTCGACTCTGAGGAGCACACTGGATCTGCAAGCAGCATGATGGCTGGCCAGTGACTTCCAAGCAGGGTGTGGAATATGTGGAGTTGACTGAGGGGGAGAGTGTGAGAAATGATGGAACCCAGTAGACCTCGGGGAAGGTAGGATGTAGGGAAGAGAACTTGGCATAGACGGCATGGTGGCTGATGTGCTCACGTGTCAATTGGGTGGATTGAGCCACCAGACCTCGAGGGGTGAACTTCCATCTCTAGAAGTAAGACAGGGCTGTGTAGATTGTTCCTTTCCGGGGTTGGTGAGCAGCACCTAAGTGGTGAGCCTGGGGAATGGAAGCACAGCAGGATGGTGGCCTTAACACCAGCTTAAGGGCGCTGCCAGACATGAGCTGCAGTTACTAGAAATGGCTGATTGTTTTATATATACAATGTACTGAGTTTGATTTGCTGATTTTTTTTTTTTTTTAAATCTGGCTGTGCAGCCCATACTGATCTTGAACTTAGGCCCTGCCTGCCTCACTCTGCCTTCTGAGTGCTGGGATTTCAGGTATTTGTCACCACCATGCTGGGGCTTATGTAATTTATTATAAATTGTCATGGTTTATATAAATACATTTCAATTGCCAAAAATGAATTTGCTATGCTTTTGTTTTTATGTAATATTTTGTCAAATTGCCGAAAGGTCAACTTCAAGTAGATTGGCATAAATGTACAGATTGCTGCTTCCCAACCTAAACAGTCAGAGCAAGTCAGATAAACAGCAGTGCTGTGCAAAGTGCTGAACAGCAGAACAGACTGAAAAGCAGGGAGTACTGTGTCAAGAGCACTGTGTAGAGAGAGATCACAGTCAGTGAATGGGCAGAACATTGCACTATTCTCAGAGTAGTCCAGACTACCTGGAGGAAAAGCTGCTGCAGGCTACTGATGAGCCTGTGGGTACAGGGTGGGACTTTGGGTCAGAGGGATGTGGCACCAGACTCAGCCTGCTGACTTGTGACAGTGTACAACAGGAGGTTTCTGGAGGAAGAAAAAGAAAGGCCCTGGTAAGAGACACTGAGGGGATGGCTAGTAAAACATTTCCTATCTGAGAGTTGAAAACTAAACTAACTGCCCAAGTTAGTGTGTGCAGAATCGTGTCACTCCAGAGACTTTAAGCCTAAAACAAGGGTGGGACTCCCCTCCCAGCACAGCTGAAGGAGCCGTGGCTGTCACTTGTAGGATGCGTATCTTTGGGTTTACAGCTCTAGGAAGGATGCAGCCATGGACTTTCCTGAAAGAATTCCTTGCTACCTGGGCATGATCAGCATCTACCACATTTTCTGCTTGGATCTAACTTAACATCACCTCTTATCAGACACAAGTGTTGTCTGGCTTTATGAGGCTCAAATGCCTTGATTTTAGAACCTGTTAAAGAGAACAATAAAACAAAGGTGACAAGCACGTTTAACTTGTAAACACAATTTTAAAACCCTGTGTGCGAGTAGAAAGAATATCATAGCACTTTATATATAGAGCTTCTCACCAGGAGAGTTTCATCACAGGAATATTGTACAAGGAATGCTGTGTAATTCTCGTTAAAACAGGAAAATGTTTTAGAAAAGTAAAAACGCCAGGGAAGTTAATACTCTAACTTGTATAGATTTAAAATCTTCAAATTGGGAGGAATCTGTAGTTCTTATGAGTGATAATTTTGGGCCATCTGCAATCAGGGGTGAACCTTTTCCATGGTTCTGAGCTCAGATCTTTGTACTTTTGATGCAAGCACTTTACTGACTGAGCTGTGTTGGAGTTTTCTTAGTTTTTTAAATCAAGCTTTATATATTCCCCCACATAGCTGTTTTAAATTTTAATTGTAAAATACTGTTAAAAATGTGCACCCCTGTTTGCCCCACGTAAAGAAGCAGTGCACCAGCATCACCTGTTCTCCATAGGACCCAGACTCCCTGCTTCTTTTCCCCTGCCTTTAATAAGTTTTTTAAAAACCATGTACATGCATGTCCCTAAAAAATATTGTTTTGGTTATGCATTTTTAAACTTGATGTAGCTTGTGGGACTTTGGGATGAAACTTGATGAGAGTCATCTATGTAGCACCTGTAGTCAGTGTCCCTTGTTGTTTAGTGTCTGTCTTGAGTATCCCTGACACAGTCCTTGTCCTGTAATAGTGTGGGTTTCCTGGTACAGGTATGAGTGGTGTATGGTGGGAAGTAAGCATTGCTGGATCCTGAGGTGCTGTGACTGCTCCAAGCAGCTCTACTCCACCTCCCACCCCCAACACCTGCCATCCATGTTGGACTGGCCCTGGCAACCATAGCCATCAGGCTGATGAAAGGGAATCCTCTGGGCATGGACTGAACTACAACTAGGCACCAGCCTCCTCTGTAGGTGGTTTGTAGCCTCGTGTCTGAAGTACCAATGTTTCTGTTTGTTATTTGGCTTCAGGTCTGTAAGATGGATGGCCCTTTTCCTTCACTGTTGAACTAGTCCAGTGGTTGCTTTCTTCAGTATCTCCTGCTCTCTCTGTGATTGCTAAGGGAATAGTCTTGTTTTACTGTTTTCGTGTTTGTTAATGTTATTGCTAACTCTTTGTGCATTCTAGAGTCTTTGCTCCACTTCCTGTATGTTTATTTTGTCTGTATCCCATTCTCATTGGACCACATTTTCTCCAATCTTTATTTTCTTCTCAGGAGTGCGCCCCTGTCTGCTTTTTGTCTGAGAATGGTGTCTTTGACCTTCTCTTTTGTGTGAAGTTTCTTTTTCTGTGGTTTAGCTGCTTGATAGCATGGATGTCCCTTTGAGGCATATGTGGGTTCAATGCTCCCTGATCTCTTAGTCTTGTATGTTTTCACTCAGCATTTTATTTTTTTTAAAGCTCAGTCTGAAGGTATTTTAGAAATTTGGGGAACATTTTAGCACTTTTTTTTTAATCCTGTATATACTACCTAAAACAAGGCCAGCCTTCCATTACTCTACATCATTATTGAAGCCAGAAAGTTTACTGTGACCCAGTACTGTTTTCTGTAGTGCATGTGTGTTCCATTTTGTGATTGCTGCTAAGAATGGCTTATATGTCAGAAAAAAACATGAGGTTGCTCTGCCTAGCATTCATGCCTTATGTGCCACAGTCTTTTCTAAGCTAGTATAGTCATCTTTGCTGATGCTTTGTGACAATAACAGTATGGAAGCAGAGTTGCCATTAAAAAAAAAATTCCCTGCTCTTGACTTTGGTACCTGTTGGGTTAGCAGACTGCAAAGATGTGTCCTAACGCCCCTAGTTCCATGGCTTACCTTTGTCCCTTGAGGCTAAGGTGGTGGTGCCAGTTGCCTGCACTGAGAAACTGCTGTTTCTCTTTAGTACACTTGGTAGAGAGTCTCGGGACTACAGGCACCCTGGTACTCCCTCGCCTCTGACCTGAGGCTTCTGAAGTCTTCCAAGAGTCCTGCGTGACCCTGGTGTTGTTATAAAGACATCACCTGTGGTCATGGGCACTCTTGATAACTGACATTTGTTTAAAGTGACTTTTCACATGAAGACTTTTCCTTTCTTGTTTATGTTCATTGGAACTTCCTGGTTCTTGTTTGTTACCCGGGTCATATTCCTTTATTGTTGTGATCTTTTTGGTGCTCAGACTGTCCCAGACATGACCCATAGAAACTCTTGTTCTGGTTTCACTGGTGGGTTCTCAGAACTTAAGGGCCCCTCTTCATACTGACTTAGTAGTGTTCCAGTCTTGGGATTTGCTATATCTTTCATGAAACCTCAAAGTGTTTGTTTTTGACACATACATGTGTGTATGGGTAAGTGTGGGTGTACTCCATGTGTGAGTGTACTCTGTGTGTGTGTGTGAGAGAGAGAGAGACAGACAGACAGTGTATACCAGAGTTGGCATCTAGTATATTCCTCTACTGCTCTCCATGTTATTTTTTTGAAACAGGATTTCCCACTTACCCAGGTGCTTTCCCTTTAGTTTACACTAGCTGACAATGGATCATCAGGGACCTTCGCCTTTCTAGTGCTAGAATCATGGTTGCTCGTCACCATGCCCAGCTTTTATGTGGGCACTAGATATCTGAACTAAGTTCATCACACTTACATGACGAGCATTTTGCCCACTGAATCGTCTCCTGAGTTCCTTGGAGAGGATGGCTTTTAGGAGCATGCACCATGGGTTTGTATTCGGTGTCTGGTCTCAGCATAGAGCTGGGAAGTAGTTGAATGCAGCTCCTTTCTGTGCTCCTGCAGGGAAACCTCCTGTGCTTGCACTCATACCTCCACTACTACTTGTCTTGGCTGCCCGTCTCTTCATATTTGCTACTCCCTTGGACAACAAAGTGCTTAGCACCCAGAATTCACAGTGTATTTATTCATTTGTTCAACTTTAGAATACTACAGCAACAAATACATGTGTCTGTGAGAAAGAAACCCAGGGACCAGAACTCAGCATGCATCAAAGGCATAGTACCAAACCCTGTGTCTAAGATGCTTTAGAAAGTTCCCACTTTTGTGTGAAACATGGCGCGGTCTGCTTATGTATTTTTCATTTCAACTTCTCCCTTCTTACCTGTTCTGATTTGTTGCTGATCATCCTTTGTGTGTATGGAGCTGAATATGTGTGGCAGGTAGATTTGGAGAAGCTGGCCTGCTCACCCTTACCTTGTGGTTGCTTGTGGGACAAGGCAGGGGTACATACTGCCCCTTGCCTCTACATTGTGCGGGAGTGTTCATAGGCATCTTCACTAACTCCTGACTTCTGCTGGGTCCTGGATGCCTCCTTGTTTGAAGCTCTGCGAACTTTATCTGTGAATCAGGCACTCCTATGAATGGGATGTGCCAGTGTGCCCTACTGGAGCTTTATTCAGGGAGCAGCCATATATGTGACGTTATAGGGGTTGTGTTTTCTGAGTTATTGTAGAGAAGTGATTTCTGTAGGAAGATTAATAGATACATAATTTTATTGTAATTTCCAAAATTTCCTGCATAGAGGGGGAATGTTTTGTATTCTCAGTAGCTAGGTCTGGCATCATAGGTAGGCGGTTCCTACATGGTGTGCCAGCAGAGTTTTTCTCCTTACTTGCCATGTGGATAGATCAAGAATATCTTTTCCTTCCCAAAGCCTGTTTTTCCGTTGGGTATTGGACTTGGTTCCCACACTTTTCCAGAGTTCTTCATGTAAGGGACAGCGACTGCTCGTGAATTATTTACCCCACATGATCTCTTTATACATGTTGCTTTTGACATGTTACTATGTTCCTTTGCCATGTAAGCTTCCCCCAGAATCTCACTCACTGCCTTTCTTGCACCTGTACTGGAATCTCCAGTGGGAAGCCAGCCAGCGCAGCCAGCAGGGGCTCCTTCTTGTCCCTTCTGCTATGTGGTTTGTGTGTGCGTCATACCCTGGCTGTTCAAAGGTTACCCTTGGGTGTGGTGGTGTTTGGGTCTAATTTTATCTTCATCCAGATTAATTACCCTTCAGTTGTCCCGGTGCTATTTATTTAGAAGTCCCTGCTTGTACCAGTGACTGCAATACCACCTTTACCCTGTACTGGACTCTGTCCTTTCACCTGTCTCTGTCTGGCCATTGTGTTAGCACCATGCTACCTTGGTGTAGTTCTGTTCTTTGTGCTTCGCTTCTCAGCCCTCTCAGCACTTAATGTTCTTTTAAGTATACATTTCTGCCCTGAATCTCTCTTCTTTCTGGAACACTAGTGACGTCGTATATCTTTCTTTGGCCTCTCCCCTACCCCCAACTCCCGCTATACACTTTGGAGGATTTATTTTATTTTAATTAAGTGTATATGTGTTTCGGGGTGTGAATATGTGCACATTTTAATGCAGGAGCCCATGGAGTTCAGAAGAGTCATTGGATCCCCTGGAACTGGAGTTACAGGTAGTTGTGAGCCACCTGATGTGGGTGCTGGGAACCAAGTTCTAGTTTTCTGCATGACTTTTCTGCTCTTAACTTCTGAACTGTCTTTCCAGCCTCTCTCCTGTCCTTCAAATCTCCAAGTCTTTCTGTAGTATATTTTGACTTACTTCTGTAGAGCTTTTCAATGCTCAACAGTTCTCTTTAGCTCTGTCTACTTCATTATTTAACTCATTCATTTAGTTTAAAATTTCAAGGATTATAATTTATTTCTGTTTTATATGAGTCTTTTAACTCTGCCTAACAAATGCTGATATTAGTAATGCTTGTAGATATGTTAATAATGATTAGTACATATAATCTCACTTCTTAATGCCCTTCAGGAAAGGTAGGCTGTCATATCCCCATTTGACAGATGGGAAACTGAGGCATAGGGAGTTTAGGAGCACTCCAGAGGCTGCATAGCTGTTAAGTAACAGGACTGTCCAGTGACCCTGTTGCTACTTTTTCTGGCCCAATGCCTCTCCATGACTTTTTTTTATGACTCTTGTCCTTAGAACTTTCTATGAACAACGTATGTATTGATGACACATTCCTTTAGAGAGGTTCTGGCATGTCTCTACTTAGTGGCTGAGGCCCTGCTTAGCACACACCTCAGGTCAGGGTGCCTGAGCCAGGGGTGTCTGTCAGTTCTCAACAGTTGTTCATACTCTTCTCCAACCACAGCAAGGTGATCTGTGGCTCTAAGTCCTCAGGGCACCTTCTTTCTGGATCTGCTCCCTTCTAGCCAGTGGCAGGCTTATGTTCTGGCCTTATCCCCAGTTTTGCCTTGCTTTGAACTCTTCTTTGCTGCCCTGCCTAACAAAACATCGCATGCAGTGTGGTCAAACGTGGCCCTGCCATGCTGCCAGGAACTGGGTCCCCTTTCAGGCTTTGCTTTGGTCACTGTCCTCAGTTGACTGGCTTGTGGAACACTAGCTTTTGCTAGAAAACTATAGATGTGACTGAGCAGAAAGCTGGAATAATTTAGGGGTTCGAAAGGGCTAAGGCCATTCTTGCTAATGGTGTAGAAAACTAAATGATTCCCAGAAGTCATTGCCTTATTGGAAGTGACCCACTGAAGGTCTGTAGGGACAGTCTCTACAACTTGGAGCATCAAACCTGGGTTTGGTTTTCCTCCAGGTCTTTGCTCCTCAGAGAAGAGCTGTTCTTGGGCTGTAAGCACTTCTAGGGACCTTATCCCAGCCTCTCAGTTCTGAGACAGTAAGATCAGTTCCTGGTTACCTCAGGACATCCCATGTAGTCCTTTTGTCAAGACTTTTGTTGCTCTCCATGTGGAACATTTAAAATATGGAGTGAATCCAAGTCGGAGTCAGCTTGGTAAAGAGAGACAGGGACAGAGGAGAGCTTCCTCTTCTGGTCACCACTCCTCTGCAGGTTGCCTGAAGGCACTTGGGCAGAGATCAAAGGAGGAATTGCCTTGGTCTTCCTCTGAGATAGTCCTGTGTGCTAGCTGCAGCAGGCCACTGCCTCCAGCTTCCTTTTCCTCCACTCCTCCCCCTCAGCAAGCATGATGGTGGTCTGCATACGGGCTAAAAGTGGGATTTGCAAGTAGGTCTGGAGTTAGTGATGTGCCAGTTCCTCTAGTTGAGGAAGCCAAGAGGAAAGGGGTGTGCCTGGGTCACCAGGCTCCTTTTGGTCCCGAGTCTGGGACTGTTGTTCTGGACTCTGAAAGTGATTGTGTCCATCTGTGGCTACTGAGTGCTGGCCACCCTCCTTTTTCTTCTTCCTGCTCTGCTGAGTGCTGTGCAATTTTGGCACAACAAATACCAACTTCATCCTTGGGACACAGCCCCTGTTTCTAATTCAGTGTCCATTTTCATAACGACTCGTGTAAAAGTTTTCATTAGTTGGACATACAAAGAAGAGTGGCTTGTCTCTCCTGCAGCATAGAACAGATGACGAACATGTGCAAAGCCCAACAGCATATATGTGTAGGAAGGTGCCATAGTGGAACACTTACTTACTCCTCACTACACACCCTATAAACAACAAGCAAGCGTTGTGTTTGGAGTACTGGGCAATGGGAAGTTTTTGCTTGGATTTTACTGACTCGTGTTCAGTGGTCAATGGAGGAAAGAACACATGTGAAAGTGTGTATGAGCAGACCTCCTGAATGCCGTGGTTGGGACTCACGGTGGTACCTCTCACCCTGGTAACCTTCTCTGGGAGTGTGGGTTGCATTGTTACCTCCTGGCTCTGTGTGGTGGGGACATCAGTGTCTCCTACTGTGTAGGTGTCTTCCCACTTGTTGATCCTCATGGGCTAGAGTCCTGGCACTGAAACCCTGGCAGTGGTGCTAAAGGACCAACTAAGAAGAGTGCTGTCTTTGCTCTGTCATACTGCTGGCCCTGGGATCCAGTACTTGCTCAGGTGGTGCTGTTGTTTTCCCCTCTTACATAGACGTAGGATATAGAGCCACTTTCAGTGGTAATGCTGTCACATGACACTGAGGCCCATCAGTTGCAGACTCAAGTTAAGGATCATGATTTTCTTCAGTTTTTTTAGCTACCCCACAACAAACTAATTGCTTGAGCTAATCCCAGAATCTCAGTTCTGAAAACAGCCCCCTATTCTTTGGGGGCTAAACTAGGAGCCCGGGAGTCTAATTTGGGATGCAGAAAAGAAGAAATGAGAGGCAAGAGACAGACAGACTGTTTTCTGTCTCTTGTGGGACTGACCTTCCAATCCATGGTTGAGGCATTCTCTTGATCTAACGTTCAAGCTGTTTTCCGGGTGCAGATTATGGTAGACCTTCCACAGCTGACCTATCTTCAGTGGACAGTAGACCTTCCACAGCTGACCTATCTTCAGTGGACAGTAGACCTTCCACAGCTGACTACCTTCAGTGGACAGTAGACCTTCCACAGCTGACTACCTTCAGTGGACAGTAGACCTTCCACAGCTGACCCACCTTCAGTGGACAGTAGACCTTCCACAGCTGACCCACCTTCAGTGGACAGTAGACCTTCCACAGCTGACTACCTTCAGTGGACAGTAGACCTTCCACAGCTGACTACCTTCAGTGGACAGTAGACCTTCCACAGCTGACTACCTTCAGTGGACAGTAGACCTTCCACAGCTGACTACCTTCAGTGGACAGTAGACCTTCCACAGCTGACTACCTTCAGTGGACAGTAGACCTTCCACAGCTGACTACCTTCAGTGGACAGTAGACCTTCCACAGCTGACTACCTTCAGTGGACAGTAGACCTTCCACAGGTGACCTATCTTCAGTGGACATGCTTCACTTTTCTTGTCTTTGAGGACTTTCCCTTCTGAGCTGCCTCCAGTCTGATGACTACATAGGAACAAAGCCAACACCAGTAGGCTCGTGGCAGTAAAGTTGGGGTGTAGTGCAGATGGTTCAAGACCTGCCACCTGCATTAGACTTGATGGCTCAGGTGAGAAGTCATTTCTCAGCATATATTTGTTAAATGAAAAGTACTGCCTTGATAAAAGATGTAGCCTGTGAATGTTAACTCATGGTTTGATTTCTGAATGTGTCCTGGCCATGGCATGGGTGTGGCTAGTTTGAAATGCAGACAGTAGTAATTCAGGGATCATGGGCTAGGCGTTGTCTGCCATGTGTTCTAGAAGTTTATGTAGGCACCTTTCTGCCTTCCCTACTCTATTAGTTCTGTTATTTTGTCTGTGCTGTAAGGAACTTGGCATATGGTCCACAAGGAATGGAAGTTGGGAAGCAGGAATGCATCCTGGCCTTCTGAGCCTGCGTGCCCTCAGAATGCTTCTCATGTGCATGTGTGCATGTATGCATTGTATATGTAAGCATGTGTATGTGTGTTTCAGGCCTGCTTAGTTGACAATGTGTAGTACTGGGTCTCTGTTTGATCTCTTTTTATCACTGTTTCAAACATAGAGTTGGGCACCTCCCACCAGGCATCTGCCAGTAGAGGCTGTGTCCTTATGCTGTTGCTGCCTGATAGGTCAGTGCATACTGTCTACAGGGCTCCTCTAACAGGTGTTAGAGGATCTCCTGAGTCATGCCTCCTGTCTTCTCACAGACATTGCGCTCTCTTCTATGTAGTCTGTGAACCAGCTTCTCAACAAGTTGGCTGAGCTGTAGACACACTTTGAGTTTGAGCACTGTTCTCTATGGAACCCTGAACCAGGCCTGCTATCCCAAACACATGGTTCTCACTTCTGCCTGACTGGGTGGACCAGACACAGGTTGCTGGCACAGCCTAGCTCAGTTTGTACTAAAATGTTTTATGATGACAGGGTAGATAGTTTAGTTGGTGCTTGCTACTTAAGCATGAAGGTCTGAGTTTGAGCCCCAACACCATTGTAAAAAGCTGTTGTGGTGGTCTGGATTTGTAATTCTAACACTGGGAGGTGGAGACAAGCAGATTCCTGCGCCTCACTAGCCAGCCAGCCTCGCTGAATTGGTGAATCTTGAGGCCAATGAGAGACCCAGTTTCACATAAGCAAGATGGTTTTTTAGGAATGACACCCAAAGCAGACTGTTGGCCTTGACATGTGCATGTATGAACATGCACACCCGCCACATTTTTATTCTGTCCCTTCCTCTGGCTGAAGCTATTCACTCTGGGTTTTTACAGTGGCGCTTGACCACTCACCAGCTCTGAATGACCCTAGAAAAACATGTGATCTCATACCTGCTGCTGGCCTGAAAACCCATTTTAGCTACCTTTTCTCTCTGATCCATGAGAAATTAGAGAGACTAGTTCTGAGGGAGGGACCCTTGCCTGCTATGATGGCATGACAGTATCCTTCCTTGCCTCAAGTGTGCACTTGGCATGTTCTAGCAATGAACTCCAAAGCCTCTGCAAATAAACTGAGGAGGGCTGGGCCCGTTGGTACAGGTCAGGCGAGGTGTGGAAAACCTCGGATGCTTGCTAGTAGGACTGTGCCCTCCGGTGGAGGCCTACTTATGTAGAATCTTTTCTTTTGGGCCCCACAGGTGGAACAGGCAGGTGTTTCAGGAGTTTTCTGTCTGGTTCCACTGTGACTCTGTGTTAACTAACACCTTCCTGTACACCTCGAAGGCAGAAGTCATTTCCAGGTGCAGAAAAACTAAATGTAGGCCAGAGGTCATTCCACGTGAAGGTGGGAGGAGAGGAAGGAAGGGGCATTGGTTCATTTAAGGACTGTCTTGAGGAGGCTTGCTTTGCTTGACCCAGAGACAAGGCGCTTCCCTGGGATTTGAGCAGCCAGTGTCCAGTTTGGTTGAAAATGCTTGTGGCCTGAGATAAACAATGTATCTGGGATAGTCTCTGTGAGTCTTGAGCTAAACTTTTGTGGCACTCCTCATATCATCTGCTTGTTATGTAATGTGACAACATGGATATGAAATAGAAACCAGATGTCAGGGCTGAGCAGTGGGATTCTAACCAGCGAGCCTGGCGGAGCAGTCCTGGAGTTTTCTCCTCCTGTTGTTAACTGCCCTTGGACAAACAGCTTTGGAGGGGCTTCTGGGATTGAACAGAGGTCTTAACTGACGGTAAAGTAACTTTGAACTGCTAACTAAAACTTGTAAGGGATTTTCCAGGTTTTGTTATGTAACCGTTCAGTGGTGTTCCCAGTGACCAGTGCCTTGGAATTAACTTTCAGCATTTAAACTCCTTCTGGGGACCACTGTGCACAGTGCTGCCTCTAGCTGCCCCATAGCATGCTTCTGAAGGAGTTGGGTTTAGGGATAAAGTGGGCATGCCATTTGTTGGTGGGCTTGCTTATGTGTCAGGGATTGGAGAACATTCATGCTGGGTGGCTGTGCTGTCTGTTCACACACAGCCCTGTGAAGGGCAAGTGAGCTGGCAGACAGTGCTTAGTACTGTGGGGTCTCAGTCTGGTAACCAGGCCCCTGTACTGAATGGGAAGATGGGACTGTCCAGGTTCCACTGACCTGCTCTGCTGGGACTGGACTTTGACACACATCTTTGTCCTTTTGAAATGTAAAGTGCTCACTCACCCAGGCCAGAAGAGTAGCTCTTCCATTGCCAGGAAGATGGCTGGCCCTGGGCAAGGCTGTATTTTCACCCACTAAACACGCGTTGTTTCCTGAGACCATGTTGAATTCCTGTTAGGAAAATCTATCTTCAGAGACTGTCCTAGTCAGTCTGGTGTGCTGTGTCACAATCGCCAGCTCAGGGAGGTGGAACGGGGAACCCTGACTCTGCTGACTCTGAAGGTTGCTGCCGTCTTTCAAGGGATGCCAGTTTTTTCTGTATGGGCTATTACAATTTCCTCTACACTCCGCAGACACAGCTATCAGATGATACCTTTATGAACCCTGTTTCACAGATGAGGAAAGTGAGGCTTGGAGACAGAAATGGTTTGCTTATATTCTCACATTTGGCATCTAGCGAGGCAGATCCAAAGAGTGGGCAGTTTTAGGCTTTTCCCAGCTTTTTGCTGTGTGCTCATTCTATACAGGGTAGATAAGGATGGGTCATGGTGTATTGTCTGCTAGGTATTGTGTTCAGTTTGCTCATGAGCCTCAGAAGAAAAGAGGCAGACCTCTAACACTTGGCAGGGTGTGATGCATATCTGGGTACACTAAAGAGTTAGGTGCAACTTTTCTTAAATCCACGCTGGCTGCTTCTAGCCAGTACCACTTATGGATGAAAAACCCTTGAATATTGTTGTTCTGTTTTGCTCATATGAACCTGGACAAGATATGTTCCAACATTGTGCAGACTGAGTGTGGTGTGATGACTAAAGGGTGAGCATGGCAAACACAGGCCAAAGCCCGACAAGCATGGCTGTGGCAGGCCTTTATTCTTCTCCTCCATTCCCCACTGCCTTACCAAAAACTGTTAGATTACATTCCTAAAGCTAGCCACCAAAGCCCATTCCCTTATTTGGTCACTTCCTACTCCTGAGGCTGACTACTAAGGTCCAGTTCTCAAAGTACTGAAGTCCAGCAATCAGAAGTCTTCCTTTGACTACCCTCATTAACATTTCCAATTAAAATTAACCATCTTATCCTAATGTAGTATTTATAAACTGCCAGTTGCCCATGGTCCACATCTCTCTCCTCTCTATCCAGAGGCAGTCCTTTGTCCCTCAGGGGCAAATATCCCTCCCCCTCCCCTTGGACTTTCCCCTTCTCCCTTGTCCTCTATCTCCTGTCTTGGTCTCTTATTCTCTGCCTTTTATCCCTCTGGGGCAAATAAATCTTTGTGCTGAAAATTTGGTCTTGGTCTGTCTTATGCTGACACCAGTCAGTGTTGTGGGCAGAGAGTCATCTGAACAAGTAGGGCTTTTCCTAAAAACCTTCTTCCTAGTGGTGTCAGCTGCTCCCTGACTCTCAGAAAGTCAGTTAAGATCATGTGAGTTGTTAGAGGTCTGGGCAGGTAAGTATGCGATGCCAGCTACCCTGCAGTCTTTGGTCTCCGCCCTATTCTTGTTTCTAAAGTAGCCTATGGCTCCAGGGAGCAGTTGCATAGTTCCCACTTTCAGGATATCTACTGTTAGTAACAGGCAGATCTTAGTATTGTGTAGGCTTAAGGAGTCTGTATTGACTGAGCCTCTGTGCTGGTTGGGACTTTGGACTATCTATATGTCAAGGTTTCTGAATCCTTCTTTAACTGGCAAGATAGAACATGTAGAGTCAGAGTGGATGAGTGGGACTTGAGAAGGCCATCCTGGCTGCTATGGCTTCTTCTGGGTTCCCTGAATACTTAGGGTTGCAGTATGAATGGATTAAAGAGGACAGAGCTGCTTACCCTAGCCAGTAGCCTATACCTCCTTCCCTTGCTGCCATAGGCTCAAGATATAGTACATTTCCTCTTGTAGCTCTTCAGTTCCTTCTAGAAAGTTTTATTAGTTAATTAATGTGACTTGGTGCAGAAGTGGGTGGGAAATGAGGTTAGGAATAAGATGGGATAGCAAGGGTAAGCTTTGTTATAACTCTTGTTGTTTTTGTCTCTCTATCACCAGTAAGTCCAGTGGGCTTGAAGCCAGAGGACTTGTCAGTAATACATATAGGTAATGGGGTCCTGATATGGAACAGATGGCCCATGGCCTGGTCAACATCTTTCCCAGCTTTTGGTTTATGTCACAGTCAAGAAGAATGGCATTTGTTGGGCTGAATTTGGGAACAGGTTGTCTTGGCCTGAGATGAAGTATCATTCATATGTAACTGGCATCTCGCTGGGACCAGATGATGACATCTCAACAAATGAGGCCTAGCCACATGTCTTAAGAACTTTATGCCCCATCAGGAAGGTTGTGTCCGCAGTAGTGGTCCTCTGCAATACTGGGACATTCATCTTTGCCGTACAGGCCTGTAATATCTGACAGAGTTTTCTTTGAAATAGGAATTTTGAAGGACTACCCTGCCTTGTCTTGGCAGAGTTCAACAATCTTTTTACTTTGTGTCCTGCCTGTCCAGTTTGTATAGCTTATTGTCAGCAGTCAAGACAAGAACAGCTTCTTGCCCAAATGGCTAGCTTTGCCACACTGAAAGCAAATTCCATATGGAGTTTCTTTGATGCCCATCATGTTCTCTGAAGTAAATTGGTACTGCCAAGAGTAGATGCGTCTCATTGTCATGGAAAGTCTTGTTAATAAAACATTTTAAATGACATTCTGTAGGTCTTTGAAGTATTTGAAGACAATATATCCATCTAAACCATACCTAATATGACTATAAGTTTGATTGTTATAGGTAACTACTAACCTACATTTCTTTTTTATCCTAATAGTTTGTAATAATAACTTTTAAGAACTAGAAATTTATATTGCTAAATGAGCTGTATGGGTACAGTACCTTAAACAAGAGTAAAAAGGTATGTACAATATATTTTAACAAATTTGTGTCAGTATACAAATATCCATACCAATGTAAAATATTTGAGACTAGTGGTTGTTCAAAAGTAGACTCAGCAATCCACCCTTTTATTGTTTTTATACTTTATCTCCCTTTTCTTTCAGAAAGATCCCTAAATCTAATCTCCTTTGTTCTGGTTTTTTTTTTTTTCCTGGCTATGACCAATAACAGTTTTTAACCAATCCCCCTAAACAGTGACAGACATCCATAGCCCACTTAATGACCATAAACCACTCACCCTACCTCTTGGAAATATGGGCGTTATGTTCTCTAGACTGCTTCCTATTGTCTGTGGACACTTTGGGAGACCCTGAGAAAATTGGGATAATGGTGAAGTCCTGACTAGAATAGTCTGTGAGACTGGACCATCTCAACCAGCAGCCTGAAGCTCTGAAAAAACTGGATTTCCCGTTTTCATTGGTGTTTGTTCCTCTTGCTCTGAAAACACAAACTTTTGAAGGTAACATAAATATCTACTTTAACACAAGTGTGGATTATACACAAGTCAGCCAAAGATGATTTCTTGGTTTTTGTTTGAGCAGCTAAAATATCCATCACCTGTGTTGTAGTTTCTCTAGGTTTATTTGTTTGTGTTTATAGCCAGGATTTTCAGGAGGTCCCCCCCCCCCATCAAATTTGATCTCTATTAACCTGAAAGGAATCCACAATTTTTCATTTCCTTTGGAAACAAAAGCATAACCTCTTTTCCAATGTAACATAATTTTTGACTTCCATTTTGAAGTTAAGACACTTTTAAAATATATGGGTTGGTTTATTATAATCCAGTGTCTCTCAGCAGCAGTTGTTTGCTCATCATCTATCAAAAAATTTAAAGTCAATCTAATACCACACAGGATCCAGACTCCCGGTATATTTCCCGTCTCTACATGGCTTATTCTTTTTTTAAAAAAATTACTTTACCTTTTTCTTTAAAGACTATTTTATTATTTTTAAACCATGTTTTTTTTTTTAATGACTGTCTATACTTTCTTTTTTTTTCTTAAGCCTGCCCACATTATCAGACACTGTAACCTGTTTAGAGTGTGCCCCTTCCCCATCTGAACCTGCTTTATTACATATCTGTAACCTTTCTGTCTGCAAGAGCAAAATCTTAAACCACCACTCAGCTTAGCTCATGGTTTTCTGGCTGGCAGTGGCCAGTAAATGTGTTTCTGTACTGTGATCTGCATGGTAGACTATGGAACTAGGAAGCTGTATTTGGATCCTTTTTTTGTTTTTTTTTTAAAGCTTTCTCAGGTCTTATGTGAAAATACATGCCCCCGCATTGGACAGCATTTGGAGCCAGTCTTTCTCTGTCTTGCCAGCCACTCCCATATCATGACATGGAGACTTATTAATTATAGAAGCTTTGTTGGTAGCTTAGGCTTTTTTTCTAACTAGCTCTTATAACTTAAATTAACCCATTCCTATTAATTCACATGCTGCCATGTAGCTCCCGGTTTGTTACCTCATCTTTTACACGTTGTGCTTTTTTTGTGTCTCCTCATGGCTCTGTCTTTTTTCTTTTCAATGTCCTCTGTGCCTGTTGGCCATTCAGCTTTTTATTAAACCAATCAGAGCGATACATCCTGACAGTGTGCAAAAGATTATTTCACAACACTTAGGCTTGTAGTTGGACTTTGGGGATCTCAACATGTGTTTTTGACTGAGCTATCTGTGGTTTCCAAAGGGTTTCACATGTTCATTTGTATACGGTGTTATTAACTTTAGAATATCACCATATAGAGTTCTATTTCTCTTGAACAGCAAGTGTCTGTGTTGTGTGGTTGCTATTCTCTATCACGTACACCATTTTCCTCCAGTATCTCCTTTAATGGCACCAGGGTGACAGCTTGATTGAAGGTTTTTAACCCCAGGACTCTGGCAGAGTGGCCCTGCCATCTGTGTAGTTTTCTGTTAGTCCCAGGTCCCTGGAAAACAGCATGTCTTTTGAAGAATAACAAGGCCTGCTGAGTTTGCAGGATGGTCTCGGGCATGCTGAATTCTACCTGCTGCCCTCATGGGTGCTCAGCATTAAGCAGGGCCCACACTGTTCATCTGCTGCTTTAGATTAATAATGCAAGTGTCGTTATGCCACCACCTGGTATCATTTCATACTTGTGACGTGCTCTGTGTAGTCAGGACTTACCTAATGTAATCCTTGAAGCAGGGAATGAAAGTATCAGCAACAGGTCCTGTTCCTGTCACACGCACACATGCATGCATGCACACACAAACTGGGGACAATGTCCTATCTGAAGGCTTGTCTTGTGTGAATTTTTCCATTCTTGTTTTATATACAGGACTAAATAACTATTTGGGAGTCCACTGCTGTAGATGGGAGGCTGAAAATACAGCCACAGTTCAATTCTAGAATACCCACTCAAATGGATTCGATATGGGGGCCTGGAAGCTAGTTTTGGGGCAGGGTTTGGGAGAGATAAGTGGACAATACGCTTGCTTGACTCCCAGTTTTCCCAAGGGACACTCTGTTACTATGCTTATACAAAGCAGGCTGAGGGAAGATGGAGAATAGTGCTGTGCTCCTTACCAGGGGGCTTGCCGCAAGGGCCATCTCTGCACAATGTCACCAAGTTACTTGAGTCCTTCTGCTTTGTAACTGGAAAGAGGGAGAAAGTTGCTGAGAAGTTTGGAGCACTGGGAACACTACCTTGTGAATTCTCCTCCTTTGTAGGGGACGCTGCTCCTGTCCATATCTGCCTAAGCCATGGGGGTGAGGAAGGCTGGAAGTCTCTAGTTCTCCCTGCTGCTCATTTCTGGCTTGGCATAACTTAGGGTCGGCCTATGAAGATTAATTCACTCCTTTGAGTTGAGAAGTCAGATGAGTTTGCTGCTAATTTTGCTTTGCTCTTAACTCTAAAGTGAACTTGTTCCAACATCCCTGGAAACTTTGGCTGTTTCTGTCGGCAGACACTGATCTAGGTTTTGACTACTGTATGTCTATCACACACTGTCTTTGAGAAAAACTTTTGTCCATGCAGAATGGAGTTCTTGTTTCCAGCCTCAGGTTGCAAGGGAGGCTGGAGTTGGGAATGTTTCTGACTGATTTGGCACCAGTGGTAGTTATTATTGGCTAGAGCATCACTTTTGACTCTTCAGTGAATGACTTGGAGGTCTAGGCAAGGTTAGTGGCCTTGGGCTTAGACATGCCCTCCTTGATGTCAGTAATCTTTTAGGGCTTCTGATGGATGTCCAGTAACCACACCCAGGAGCATGGCGGCAGTTGAAGATGCTTGATTTGCTTCCTGAAGAAGCAAGTCAGTACTTGGGAGTTTGAAGCAAGAGGATCACCATGAGTTCAGAGCCAGCTTAGATAAAAACAAACTAAGTAACATAAGAAGTAGGGCAGCTTTGTGAAAGCCTGGCTTAACTTGGTCTGTGTTCTTGTCCATGGTTTGGTTTAGTTGTTGTACCCTGACTCCAGCCTCCACTTGAAGGAGGAACGGTCCCTGTGGTAAGAATATTATCATCCTCTTGATTGTGGTGGTTGCCGTGGGAAACACTTGGCATTTTAAGGCTTGGGCTGAGGGGAGATGCCCTTTTCCCAGAGGGGCCTGCAGCAGGTACATGGAACAGGGAGGATGACCTCCATAGAGTGACTGCTACCTGTCTCACAAGGCACTTTAGAAAGGCCTTAGTTCCCATCAACAACCTGGAAAACAGGCCTTGAGGACTAGGTATAAGGCTGTATCTTTTCAGATAGGGTGGGTCAAAGAGGACACTGAACTTTCCACCCAAGGAGGGGTTATCCATGTAGGGCTCCTCCTTCTTGGAGCAGCATGGGCACAAGTGGACATGGTGAGGAAAATGTACTTCTAGGCTAGTGAGATGGCTCTCAGGAGTAAAGGTACCTGCCACCAAGCCTGACATATCTGAGTTTAGTCTGTTGGGCCTACATAGTAAAAGGAGAGAACCACCTTCAGAAGTTGTCTTCTTCTCTACATGTGTTCTGAGTTATACAAGCCGGTGCACATGCATAAGCATACACACATAAACATTTGGAAAGAAAAGTGCTATTGGCTGCTTCCTATAGGTTTGCAATGGGTTTTATAGAGAGAAGGGAAAGGAAGAGAAGAGCCAGCTGGAGAATGTGTGAAGGGCTGCTGGGGAAATTGGGTCCATTGTTCTTGTGCTTTTGGGGAAATGGGAGATGAAGGTATACTGTTTCTGTGGTGGCTGTTCCGCTCCTGGTCACAACAGTCTCACCCTGTTGGGGAATAGAGTCAAGGACAGTTGGGAATACTTTTCTTGCTTAGCTGAAGGAAGAAGAACAGGCCCTGGGATACAAAGATAATCATAAAAGCAGAGGCCTTTTGGTCCTTCAGCCCGAGACTGTCTGGAATATGGATGTGATTGCACTGTACTGTCCTTTAGGAAGCTTGTAGACTTGGTGCTGCTGAGCTTTCCCAGGGAGGCTAAAGTGACTGTAGAAATGAGTTTAGTTCATTTAGCCGCCTGTGGCTAGTGGCTGTCCACAGAACTGCTGTGGGGCAGCCAGGCTAGAGTTGGCAGGTTCTTCATGTGCTTATTTGAGTGTAAGGACCTTCATCCTTTTGAAATTCCCAGATGGAGTGAGAACAGTGATACTGGGTCAATTGGGGTCATCAGTGGTTCTGGGACCCTTCTTAGGGCTGTACATGTGACAACAGCAAGCACAGCACGTGCCTACTGTTCTAAAAGCTCTTTTAGACACAAAAGAGCAAATAGGATAGGCTTAAGGAGAGGCTGCACAATAGACACCTGCCACTTGTCTCCTGTTTCTCACTCTGCCCCTAGTCTTTGACCTGCCCTCATCTGCTGGATCCCCAGTTGTGTCTCTTGAGGCTGTCAACCTGTGTCTTATTGCTGCTTGGACTAGTCTGGTGCATCTTCTCTTTTCTCATTGCAGGTCAGGGTAGGAAACTGGACTTGAAGGTGAATAGCTTTGCCAGGCTTGATGTGGTGTCTGGAAGTCAGCAGGGTTGGCACAAGATGGGACCCAACCATGTGCCACACTGGTCTTTTCTACCAAGTCATGTTTGTTTGTTTATGTGGATACTATTGAGGCTTGCTTGGCCCTAAGTAGATGTTGGTCACTTACATATTAAACATCAATATAAATTACTGTGCATCACCTGTGCACTGGCAGTACCTGGTTCCTCCTTGTGACATTTGCATGCTGAGTGTGTGGTACTGATCATTTGAGTGTGAGGTGAACACGACTGCCTTTGTTCTGTCTGTTAAAAGCACCGTAAAGTTTCTCTGTATTGAGGTGCCTTTGCCTGACATTTGTCTTTCTGCTGCTTTTTTTTTTTTAAGTAAGGAAAAGCCTAATAAGTGAATGTCCTGTGGTATAGGGAAGCCCTTCACTGTAGTGTAAACAGTCTTTGTTGATCTAGGAAAAAACCTAATGGTGGCAGGTGTCATCCCATTCTGTGGCTTGCGTATCTGAAACAAAAGGCACGGTAGGGAAGGGCTGCTTCTAGGTGTCCATCTTAAAGGAAAGCATTAAACACTATAAAGCTCAGCTGAGTCTGAGTGATGTTTGTAGTCAACCATTATATCATTGTCAGTGCCATCCTAGCCTACACTCTAGGTCCCAGATACATGCTTTTTTTTGGTTTTTGTTTTTTTTAATCTGTAGGTAATGTTCTGGATGGAGCCTGAAATGAGGTTGCTGAGGTAATGGCCTTTGAGAAGTTGCAAGGACTCTGTAAGGAATCTTCCACAGTACACCTAGCTTTTTGTCAAGTGTGGTACTTGTGACAGCTAGGGTCACAGGATAAGTACAGCTTGTTCCCCGGCCTTCCTGGTGACACAAGGGCTTCAGTGTATAGCTGGGTTGGGCTCTGAAGGTGTTTGAGCTTCTGTGATGCCCAGGGATCTGACAACTTCTGATAAGCTGCAGGTTGTCAAGAGTCTGGCACAGCCAATATAAAACTTAAGATTCAGTGTGGATCTGTCTGTTCTGGGGACACCCTGATGCTCCTGTCTTGTTCCTGAACCTCTCATAAATAGGCTTGCTTGTAGGGGCGGGACTATTTCTGCCACAGTCCTTGCATATCTCTTATGTGAAATACATTTTCCCACTGTGATAGCAACAAGCAAAAGTACACAGCAGTGACTGACTGCAGGTAGAGGGCTGCCTTAAAGTTAGTGTCCATCTCCCACGGCATAGCCTGTGTTCCTGAGATGGTGGTGGAGTGTGGCCACAGCCGCAGTGTAATATGATAGAACTTTGAGGATTTATAACATGGACTTGCTTTTATCAATTTGAGGAATGCCACTGGCCTTTGTGCCTAGAAGCTTTGCCTTTACTTTCTAGGTACTTGTTTTCTACAGTGTTTTTTATTTTTATTTATTTTTTAAGATTTCCTTTTTGTGTCTGTGGTCCTTTGTGGGTCTCCACCCTGTCCCTGGTAGGCCTATGCAAGGGAGGTTGATGGTGTGGGTTCCTGGAGGCTATTGGGAGCCTTTTTAGGCTGGTAACTATTGATGGGTTGGTGGGTGATTTGTGGGGTGCTACTAGTGTGGCTGGCACTTACACTACCTTGTTAGCAGTGGGCTGAGCTAAGGAGTCCCAGTTGTCATGTGGTGGTGCCGTCCCCTGTGTTTGCCCAAGAAGGCCAGTATTCCTGCTTAAGGACATCTCAGTCCAGCAAGATTTTACTGGTCTCAGAACTTATGGTGAGCTGCGGAGTCCAGACTTGAACTCTGCACTCTTCCTCTGTCTCAGTGACCTTGGGGTCTGGATACAGTGATGATACAAAGATCTAGGTTATGTTCTCAAGTGGGCTCCTTTCAAAGTGAAATCTACTTTGAGGGCTCCTATTCCACTTAGCAATTGAGGTGGCATCTTAAGCAGACATGCCCAATCCTGTGCCTGGTGCTCATGGGAGGTGTTGGGGCTTGAGTGCCCCCCCATTGTCTTCTTTTGGCTTCTGATTCCATCAGAGCTTAATAGATCAATCCAGTGGGGCCAGAGGGTGATTACTGCATTTGTCTTGTGACCCTCCATGTGACCCTAACTGGTCCCCAAAAAGGATATAGGCCAGCCATTATTTACATAAAGCTTAATTCCTTTTGTTTTTATGTAAAAATTAACAGAAATGGGAATTGTATTATTTTTTCATATAGCCAGGAAACATCTTTTGGAAGCCATTTCCATCTCTGTTCATGTGTTTGGCAGAAATAGTGAAATAATGAATGTCAAGGAAATTAGAGACAACAGCTCTAGGATTGTGTGCCTCAGACAGGCCTGGTAAGTGTAGTCACCAACTCAGTGCTGCCCAAGCTAAGTTGCCACCCAGGTTTCCTGGGCTGAGGCTAAAGCTATGTCTTAGGCTCCCATCAGCTACACAGACACTCAGCCCCTGAACCTAGGATGGAGTAACAACCAGCACCCTGTCTATCCCTACCCATAAGCACCTTTGGGCTTCAGTGCATTACTTCATGCTTATCTTCAAGGAAAAAGAGCAGAAATGATAAGATGAATGTGTAGTCCTTAAAAAAACAGAAAACAAAACAGTGCAGATTCTTTTAAATGCCAGCCAGCATTGTGACCCTGATCTATAGTGGCCCTGAAACAGGAAATGTTAAGGGGTGACCTTTAAAATCAAGCATTGGCATGAAACTAGTTGTCTACATCTAAGAAAAGTGAGACTGCAATTCATGAAGACCAGCACACACTGGCTTGATATTGAAGTGAATGTGTTGTGCACATGTACATGCTTGCACATGTTGTGGTGTTGGGGAAATGTCCTTTTTTTGTTAATATAGGCCCTGCTGCTGGTGTCTGTTTGCATTGGCTCTGCATTGAATCCAGCCTGTCTCTTGATAGGAGACCTTGGATATCTGAGGCTCAGTATTCCTCCTTTATAAAATGGGATGATGCAATTCTCCTATCTCTCAGGCTTTTCAGTTGTTTACAAGTCCATCATGGTTGACTTTCTTACTTGCTGGCTACAGCTATCAGCTCCTATCTTGGGGGACTAGGGGTAGGATCCATAGTAACTTGTCAGAATCTCCTGCTGGTGGTTGGGACCAGAAGTCTTGAGAGTAACGAGGGTCCTAGGGAAATGGGCAGTTTGAGAAGATGGTGGCCTGGAGGACTTCCCTGGCCTGTTGGTACAGTGGATCCTATAGTGATTCTATGGTCATTGGTCTTGGTGGGGGCATTTTATTTCAGAAACAAAGTGAAGCTCAGACTCTACACAAGCAGGATGGAAATCTTTGGAGAGGCAGGGGCATGGGTAACAACGAAGTGATGGTGAGCCGCTTCAGAGCTCATGGCCATGAACAATGTCCCTGTTTATAAAGTAAACCTGCTCATTTTACAGTGGATCAAAACCTCTGAAGAAAGGTAGATGTGGTACATAACTGTATACTAGTAGGTAGATTAAGTTTGGCTATATAGCATGGCCTTGTCTCCTCTCACATTTACCCTTCCTCCCCCCTCCCCAAATGGTGGGAGATGCCTCTCAGTGGTGGAACCCTTGCCCATTAGCCTCAAAGTCTTGGGTTCCATCCCTAGGACTAGGGTAAAAAAGCCCAAACAGCGATAGAAATGGGGAAAGAAACCTCTGTTCTCTTCACTAAGGCCCTGGCTTAGCTTTCTCTCCAGCCTAGGCTTGGCCAGCCCTGATGACCTGTCTATAGACAGAAGTTTCTGTCCTGCCCAGTCCTGCAGCTGTTCAGTTCCAAAGAAGCACATAGAGGCTTATATGAATTATAATCTCTTTGGCCTATTAGCTCAGGCTTATTATTAACCCATTCTTACAATTTAAGCCATAATTCTTATCTATCTTTAGCCACGTGACTTGGTACCTTTTCTCAGTAAGGCATTCTCATCTTGCTTCCTTCTCATCGGGCTGATTCCCAGAATTCTCTTAGTCTGGTCATCCCACCTATACTTTCTGACTGGCTACTGGCCAGTCAGCATTTTATTAAACCAATATGAGTGTACAAGAGCAGTATCCCCCAACATCAGTCCATATTCCATCCATTGTGGATGTCCTTCAGCAGCCACTGAGTTAGACCTGTAGGTTTTCTCTGACCTCTGACAGATTCCTTGGGGGTAATAACTGGCCTAACCTATGGTGTTTTGGCCCATTCAGTAGCTCCCCAGCCTTAACTCACATGGCTTCATATGATCCCAAGGGAGGTCAGCATAGATGTTTCACAGGTGAGAGAAGGGAGGCCCAGGCTGAGCTGTGTGCTTCAGAGGTGTGAGGTTGAAACTGTCTCCCCTGCCAGCATCTCGCTGCTGCCTCCAGCTTTGTTCTCTCCTGGCCTAACCAGGTGAACTCTGGAGTTCCTCACTGTTCCACACCACCTTCTTCCTTTCCAGCAAAGGACATCCCAAGAAACATGCCTGTCACAGGCTGCTTGCTTTTCTTTACCCTCAAAATTCATTCATGTCTGCTCTTTTTTTTTCCTTTGTCCCCATGACTACCACCTTTCTGCCCTGGCAGCTGAGTAGTTTCCAGATTAATATCACCCTGTCCTCTGTTTCAGACAGTTCTGCCCACAAGATAGATAGGATTGCTTATGCATCCTCCAGCGTTCTTCCAAGAGCTCCCACCATCCCTATTCCTATAATGATGGATGAGCCTGACGTCACTCCTCTTCCAGGTCCTCTGGTTTGAGGTGTCACTTTCTCTTGAAGGGGGAGGTCCCTATGGTGAAGTTGGTCCTCCATGCCCTCTTGGGTAATAGTGTGAAGTGAACTTCTATTTGAACATCAGTGTGACCTGACCCATTCTGTGTGTGTTATTTTATTTGAGAGTTAGCAGCTACTGCCGGGTGATTAAGGACAGGTTGGTGATGAGGGTGACTTGGCTCCCTCTATAGATAATTTCTGCGATTGATTTGTTGCCTTTTTTTCATATTGCCTTTGAAGTCTTCCCTCATTGTTTACTCCTAGCAGGTGCTTAGCAAATGTCTGTTGCCATGGTCTTTAGCTAAAAAGAGGCTTCACCGGGAAGGAAGGAGGAGGTCAGGGTTGCTGCCTCTAAGATTTTCAAGCCAACCACTTAGAGTTTCCACAGTGCCTATGCTGTGTCCGTGGAGCACAGACCAGTATCTCAATGTGGGGTATGAGTGGGCACAAAAGAAGAAAAATAGAAGTGCCAGGGAAAGAGCTGTAAGTATACTAGAAGGCCTCTGAGTTCTCCCTGCCCCTCGGTCCCTCAGGGTAGACAGGATCTGGCCTTTGTGAGTATCTGGAGTCCCACGTTGTATCATCTCTCCTTGGACCTCACCCTGCTCTGGTAGGCTTATCTACCTTTGGACTGGATATTTTGTTTCTGAAAGGGTTTTTATTTTTATTTTTGCAAGATACTTAAAATTCTTTATTAACGTTGGGAAAGAATCTGGTCTTAGCCACACTTTGGGCAAGGGGATCTCTCAAGCATTCTGGAAAAAAAAAAAAAAGAAAAAAAAAACTACCCTATCAGTGTACTTGGAGCTTCAAAGTTCAGAAGTCAGCTGACCTTTGTTATTTCAGGAAGTTCAAATCTCACAGATTTCAATTGGAGGTGGAGTAGAAGGCTCTGGGCTGCCTTCAACCTCCAGGCTAGTGGCCATCCCAGAGTATTTCTATAGGGATGTTTGGTTGCATGTTCTTAAAAGTAAAACTACGTCTAATGGGGTTTATTGTTTATTGTTTATAATTTGAAGTTACAGACTTCAATATTCCTGCCGAAGAGCTTGTCTGTGAGTGTTGTAGGCTAGTTACCTTTTTCCACATGGTTTTTGGTCCCTTGTAGTTCTCCCTTTCCCTCCCTCTACCATCCCCCCTCTCTCTAACAGAGAGATTTAAGAATCTTTGAAAGATGGTCATGTTGGCCGTCTTCCATTCTGCCCCCCTCCTCTGAAAGGGAAAAAGGAGGGAAATAAGATTTTCTCTCTTTCTGGTCCAATGGCCATACCTGTGGACATTGGGGTGCCTCTTAGACTTACTACCCGACCTCACCCATTACTTTCACTTGAATCCCCAGATGGCTTTGATTTGCTTTTCTGGAGTAAAGATAGGTGTTTTAAATAAAGGTTTTGGTAGGTTTCTGTTTCCAGGCTGCCCATCCTGATGCAAGGCTTTTTCAGTGCAGCTGGGTCACTGCCCCCTGCCCATTAGATTCTCTCTCAGCTCTTGGCTCTTGCCTCAGGGACATCTGTGTTTATGGGATTGCTATTCTCTCTCAGAAGCTCTCAAAAGCCTTTGTGTCACACATCCAGCAAATAACAAATGCTGGCCAGGGGTTTGTGTTCTCACCCCAGAACACTGAGCCAGAGAACTGGGTGAACCTGGACCTCACTGCCCGTGGCTTAGGTGAAGGAGCAGCACTTGGTGCTCTTAGAAAGGCAGTGCACAGTGTCACTTGCACTGCTGGAGCTCTTAATGCTGCACCCAGGCCCATCCACCTGTGGGGCCAAGCCTGCCTCTGTGCTCCCCGTCCTTCAGAGAGCATGCAGTGCCAGCCCTTCCCACCCCCAGGCATGCCTTTGCCCCAACAGTAGTGTCCTACCTTGCCCTGCTGCCAGGCTGTAGACAAAGGGCTCTTCAGAATAAAGACTCACTCTCCGGGGAGGACAGGGCCTGTGAGCTCTTGAGTCTCACCCTTTCTCTAGAAGGTGCTAGTGTACATTTAAGATCCTTCTTGGTATCTTCAAACTGTGGGGACATAGAGTAACCAGATGAAAGCTCCCACACACATAGCTGTAGCACTCCCACAGCCAACAAGGCCTACGGAGTAAGATTAACCTAAATTAGGAAGATGATTGTTCCTGTGTTAGTTGTATGCTGTATTCTAAAGCTGTTTTTGTACTCTAAGCCCCAGCAGAAGGCTGGCTGTGAGCTCTCCCATGGGGTGCTGCACACTGGCACCTGCACAGTCCAAGTTCCGGGTGGGGAGTATGTCCCTCTTCCCAGAGTTCCATAGTCTCTCTCTAGGTGATGAGCTAACCATCTTCTTTCCTTTCTTTCTTTCTTTCTTTCTTTCTTTCTTTCTTTCTTTCTTTCTTTCTTTCTTTCATACAGATTGTACACTTTTGTGCAGGCTGACCTTGAACTTTGAACCCTCCATCTAGTAGCTGGGATTCCAGGTATATACTACTACATAACGCTTTATTTAACCTTCTCAAATTCTCACTCCTGACTGTTCTTGTCTTCTCAGGGTACCACCCCCACCCAGGTTTTTTTTCACAGGCGATGCAAACAAACACCCTTCTATTTTCAGTATGCCGGTTGGTGTCACAGCTGTTGTGACTTGTTTTGTTGGCCAGAAAGGCAATCCTTGGCCCTGCAGCTGGCCTTGGAAGCTTACACTTGGCCTGGCCAGCCTGGGCCAGCCATGGCAGGCTAGGATGACTTGCAAGTCTGTTCTTTGCCTTGAATCTTGGCTTTCTCACAAAACTCCAAAGCCCTTGTGATGACAATCCTTGCACTCCATTGAACAAGACCTAGGGAAGCTAGTGTTTATGTTTCCTTTGTTAGGAGTGTAGGCTTCTATTTGAGAATTATCCAGGGACATGTGGTCATCCTGTGGGGCACACACGAAGAGGTAGAGGAGGACCCTCACTTCTAAGTAGCTCTTTTCTTTCAGTTTCTTCCTGTCTAGATTATTATCCTGTCAATTATGATTGTATAAAGCTTTTTAAGTGAAAACCTCAATTCTGAACATCCCTGTGCAACATAGGAAGGCAAACTCCTTCCTATAATGTGCCATTCAGGCACACATGTGGGTACCCAGTGTGTCACTGTGTGTATAGACCTACCCCTACCCTGAGATTGTTCTGCCTACTTGCTTAAAACAACAACAACAACAACAACAACAACAAACAAACAAACTGATTTGGCTTAGAATCCCTTGTTTGTCCAAAACTCTGTTGGTGATAATGAAGGGTCTCAGAGCTTTCCCCTTCTTTTTGGCACACACAGAAAGAATTGTCCTTCATCCATCAAAGTAGTTTGCCTTGGTCCCTGTGTCATTGGTACTGGCTAGCCCCATGGTCAGCCTTATGGGAAAGCTTCATTTCCCAAGGCAAGAATTTAACTGAGTTGGGATCATGTAAGAGTAAAAATACAGGAAATGATAGTTTATATCTGGAAAAGAAATTACAAATTTAGTAAAAAGTACTAGTACATTTTTAGGTTTTAATGAAAAGACCTGAGTGGATTTTTTTCACATTAATGTCAAGCACCTTTTAAAAATATTATTTAATACAAAAAAGATTCTGCACAAAAATATTTCTTAAATTGCACCTTGACTGAATCAAAACCAATATTTTTCCTTTGATGGTTTATTTTTTATATTTTACTAAGAAAAAAAATAGTAATGAAGTCTCTGTCTAGGCCTTAGAGATTCTCCAGCGGTATTGGAAGTTCTGTCTTCATTGGAGTGAGTTTGGAGTAGGAATGATTGGCTCCATCTCTCTTCCTATGTAACTTTGATTTAGGAGCTTTGCCCTTTCCTGCAGTGGCTGCACTTTCAGGGTCATGCTGTCTGTGCCCAGCTTTGGTTGTACACTGTGTGCAAGGACCTGTTTGGGTCCCAGGTGGCACTGTCTTGTACATAGGCCCTTTGGCAATAGGGGCTTTCTGCTGTCACTTCCCTATCAGGGTCCCCAACTCTCCTCCATGGTGGTGTCATTTCTGAGAACAAGTTCCTTCCTTTCCAAGTCCAAATGAAAACTGTTGTGATCACATTGAGTATATGGGCACATTTGGTGGAGAACCGACATTTTTATAGTATATTCACTTGTGTAGTTGTTGATAGGTCTCTTGTATCTCTCTAATTGATGGGTTTGTTTGTTTGATTATGTGTGTTAAGTATGTAAGCGTGCCACAGGATACATGTGTCCATAAGAGGAAACCCTTCTTTCATGTCGCCATATGGATTTTGGAAATTGAGCTGTCTATCAGGCTTGGAGGCAAATCCTTTTCCCTCCTGAGCCATCTCACTGGTCCATGGTCAGGTCTTTTTTATTTACCACCCTTGCTTCTGGTGCTGCTGATTGGACCCAGGACCATATTCTTCTGTAATGTCTTTCGGTTGATTTTTATGTTTGTCTATAAAGATCTTACAGTGAATTACTTTTTTTTACATTGTAGCTTATTCTTCTGTTTAAAATTTTTTTAATTACTTTGGTGTATGAATGTGTGTGTTTTTGTGGATGTGTGCACATGTGTGCAGATGTGCTTACATGAGTTTGAAGGTCAAAGGTTGATGATTAGTGTCTTCTTTAATTCCTTTATTTATTTATTTTTGAGACAGAGTCCCTCACTGAACCTGGAGCTCACCAATTGGCTAGGGTGACTGACCACTGAGCTTCACGGAGCCTGCTGTTTTCCTGCCCTTTGCCAGTGCTAGATTACATGTGTGCACCACTGGTTCTAGGGTCTAAACTCAGGTCCTCATGCCTACACAGCAGGCTCTTTACTAGCCAAACCATTCCCAGCCTGTGTATGTCTTTTAAAATTAAACTTTTTAAGATTAGTAATTATAAATTCACTTTTAATAAATGGGTATGTGTGTATACATAATATCTTATATATAATCACCTCACTATTCTAAACTCATAGTATTCTAGCAACTTCCTATGGCTTCTTCAGTGTTTCTTAGACAAAGGTCATTAGCTGTAGATTTTCTTCTCCCTTTCTAGTTTTAGATTTCCCAGTCTTGTGGAGTAGCCAGGAGTTCTAGTGAGTTCTACAGGAGCAAATACTAGATTTCCACTGGTCAGGAAGGTCTGTGCT